>NC_025997.2:16125253-16488834 GCF_000442705.2 Elaeis guineensis
TGGAAGTAATGCAAAAGAGAAAAATATTATTTGAAATGATATTTTCTACTGAGAAAATACTATTTCAAATGATGTTTATTTAGTACAATCAGCAAGCATCCCAACCTATGTGGAATCATGGAAAAATAAATTTAGTACAAAATGCTATTTAGAATGTATTTTTAAAAATATCATTCTGAATAGTGCTTATGAAAATACCATTCAAAATGATGCTTATACCGTTATATATATATAAAAAGAAAAAAATAGTGCTCTTCTTTCAGCGCCGCCTCCTTCCCGACGACACCGATCCCTTCTGGTAAGCCAACGCACCCTCCTCCTCTTCCCTCTTGGCCCTCTCTTCCTTCTCTCTCCCCCGTCCCCCCCCACGCCCCTCTTTTCCTTCTCTCTCCCTCTGTCCGACCGACCACCCATCCGATGCCCCTCCCCCTCCCATCTGATGCCCCCTCCCTCCCGCCCCTCTTCTTTCTATCTCCCCATCCCCCTCTTCCTCTCTTTCTCCCCCGACCCCCCCTCGCTGGCCCTCTCTTCCTTCTCTCTTCCTCTGTCGGGCTGGCCACCCGTTCGATGCCCCCTCCTCCTACCATCCGACCCCCCACCCCACGCCCCTCTTCCTTCTCTCTCCCTCCCTCCCTAGCAAGCCCTCTCTTCCTTCTCTCGCTCTCCACCTGCTCGACGCCCCCCTCCTCCCCGCCCGATTCCCCCTCCCCTCCAATCCAACGCCACCCCCCCCGACCCTATCTTCCCATCCGACATCCCCTCCCCCTCTGCCCAAACCCACCCCCCACCCCACGGCGTCTTCCCATCCGACGCCCCCTCCTCCTCTACCCAGAAACCCCCCCGTGCCCCTCTTCCTTCTCTCTTTCTCCTCCCGGGTTCTTTCTGTCATCTCTTTCTTTCAGCTAATATACTCATTAATTTAATGTATCTGTTAATATATTAATATTATTTGTTATGTTATTGAAAATGAGCTCGGATCTAATTTTTTCTAAAATCATCAGGCTTAAGCCCGATCCAAAGTCTGAAAAAAATTTTCGAACCGGACTCGATTAGGATAGTGCCCGACCCAGCCCGATCCATTTGCAATGCTACTCAATACTATGATAGATGGTTAATTTAAAAATTTAAATATATTATATTACATAAAATCATAGACTCATCTCTTAATTAATATATATATTCTACGATATCCGTATATTTATATATTTTTGTACAGATGGAAGAATTATATACGTTAGTCAATTGACTGTCCAGTTTGGACAGTTTGAGAATTGTAATTAATTTTATAGATAATTACAGTAATCAAACGATACATAGAGGATTCGAAAAAAATTTTGGATAGTATTTTTTTTTAGTTCTCCTCACACATCTTCAGTCATATGGAGAGAACTAAGGAGAATATTGTCGAAATTTCTTTCGATTCCTATTACGTATTGTTTGATTACTATAATTATCTATATAATTAATATAATTTTTGAATAGGATAGACCTATTTTTACCTATTAATTGATGATAGGATATATTTATTATATAAATTATTTTATTAAAATAATTATTAATACTAAATATTTTGATTTTGATATTTTGATAAAATTTTTTAAGAAAGTGATCAGTGCTCAGGTTCATCTACTATTGTATTATGATGGCATAATAAAAAATGATGAAGATGGCATTAGTATAGTCAGTCTGCAACTCGAATGGCTAGACTGTCTTCATCATTATCACGTCAAGAATTATTAGACCATCTATACAGTGATATTCTTATAGATCAAAAAAATATGAAATCAAATTGAGATGAAGATCTCCTAATTTTTTGGGATAGTTAATACAGAGCAAGTATATCTTAGTTTCAATTGATGATGATGAAGATGTCCAAAAA
The DNA here is from genome assembly GCF_000442705.2 of Elaeis guineensis. NCBI lineage: Eukaryota > Viridiplantae > Streptophyta > Magnoliopsida > Arecales > Arecaceae > Elaeis > Elaeis guineensis. The sequence continues at coordinate 16,127,133 of NC_025997.2, forward strand.
ATATTGATATTTTTTTTAAAATTTTTAGAATACTGATATATTGAATTATATATTAAAAATAAAGATATACCTTCTACTGAAAATACTACTCAAATGATGGTACTGAGGTTTGGATACTTTAGTAGGCTTTTAACCCAAGCAGATAATGCTCCTGGATCTTCTACGCCTTTCGTATGTTCTATAGTGCAAATCGTTAGTGTTGAGATCATATTTACAGAATAATATTCTAATACTGTTGGCCCTAGTTGTCCAATTATTCAAAATTTTATAGTGACTTATCCAATGATGATTTCTTCTATGGGACTTTTCTACGGTGGAAGTAGTAGTAAGTATAGGATACGACACTCAATGGGAGATGATGATTGGGTTAGCACAGAAATAAATTTTGATAACTGAGGTTTTGAGTCAAATGAGAATGAGACTGAGAAAGAATGGCTTGATGAGGACAGTAACAATGATGAAGATTGAAGATGCTAACGAAGATGATTAGCCCAATATTGTAAGAGAATTTGAACCTCGTTTGTATGAAGATGATAATGTAGGAGAACCTGAGCTTTATTGCATGAACCTTCATATTTTTTTTAGCAACTTAAATTTAGATCATGGTGGTGGTGTCAGTGTTGGTCGAAGATTAAACTCTGACTATTAGTTTTGGAACTCCTCGATGACTGAATTTTCTATAAGTCTGATATTTCAGAGTAAAAATGAGTTAAAGAGTGTTATTGATCTTTATCACATTCGGAAGCATCAGGCATACAATATAGTTAAGTCATATTCAAAGTTGTGGTTCATACGATGTGCATTATCAGATACTGAACAAGAATATAAATAGAGGCTTTGTGCTGTAATTTTGAAAAAGCATGGATATTTTCAGATCACAGGATACGAAAGTTCTCACATTTGTTTGTTTATGAAATTAAGTCGAGATCACAAATATACCAGTAGAAGGATAATTGGCACACTCATTCGATATTTGGTTAAGAAAGATCCAGATATTAAAGTTGAAACTCTTGTGGCAGCCGTTAATGAGCAATTTCAATAGATAGTGTCATACAAGAAAGTATGGTGTGAAAAACAGAAAGCATTGATTGATATTTATGGAGAATGAGAGCCATCTTATGCAAAATTATCCTATTATATGGCTACACTCCAAAATACAAATCTCGATATTATTGTTTCATGGAATTTCTTTTCAACTTAGAATTTCAATGTGTGGGTTTTAAATTATATTTTTTGAGATTTCCAACTTTCCATTCAGGATTGGAGGCACTGTCGTCCTGTGATCAGCATCGACGGCATGCACTTGTATGAAAAGTTTAAAGATAAGATGCTAATTGCAATAGGAGTTGATGCAAGAATGGTATTTATCTCTTAGCATATGTAATTGTGGATGGAGAGATGATTGCTAGTTGGAGTTGATTTTTTTTTTTGACTCAGGACACATATCGTACAAGATAGAAATGGAATATGTATAATTTTTGACAGACATTCAGGTATATTAAATGTCATTGTAGATGAGTCTATTAAATGGAGTCCGCCACATACCTATTATCGATATTGCTTAAGACATATTTACAGCAATTTCAATATTCATTTAAAAATATACAGCTCAAAAGAGCAGTATGGCAAGCAGGGAGCACTCATCAAGTTCACAAGCTCGACTTTATCATGGATAGAATCAAGACAATGAATGCAGAGGCTTGAAGTTGGCTATCTGTGTTGGAACCAGAGAAATGGATACTGGCACATGATGCTTGCATGCACTATGGTATTTTAACTATAAATTTGTCAGTGATTTTTAACAGTTTCTTACGAAGAGCGAGATATATACCAATTATAGCTTGTATTCAACTAATATTTTACTGTCCTGTGAAATATTTTAATACGAGATATACCCAAGCCTCAAGATATGTGCAGGAGAATCCAAATAGTTTTTTTACTTATGTTATAATTAAGATTGTAGAAGATCAAGTTAAAGCTAACTAGTATACTGTAACAGTGTTCAATATCCAATGAGGCATATATGAAGTGCTTACGAGGAGAGCACGTGCAAGGTTAAAAGGTGGAGAAAATTTTTAAATTATAACTTTAAGTGATAGAAAATATTCTTGTGAAAAGTGGAGTATCTATAGATATCCTTGTTTCTACGTCTTAGCTGTGCCAAAAAATTGCTATATATTCTAGTAGATTCATGGATGATACATACATAATTACGGTATACATGAATGCTTGAAGTAGCGAGTTTTATCCATTACCACATAAAAACTATTGGAGGTCCACACATTTGTTCACATGTATTTCTGATCATTATCGTTTGAGACCTAAGCAGAAAATAGGTCAAAGTTAACAAGGCTGCAAAATAAAATAGATGATAGGCAAGTAAGAAGCAAGAATCGTTGTGGCATTTGTAGGAAATATGGTTATGATTGTTGTCGCTGTCATAGGTTACTTCTACACACATCAACTTCAAGCAATGAAGAAATTAAAAGCAGCAGGTATATTGCTTTATGTATTTTTAGAGTTTTATATTATTTTATATATTTTCGATAGTTGAACTGTTATGTAATCTATTCCAGAGTTATGTATTATTTTATCTATTGTTCTATATATGATTGCAAAGTTATATTTCTCATATAATGGATTAGTATCATATTTCTCATGCTCTAATACACTTGGGATGGATGTCATTGTTTTGGATTCATTAGTATGTTATGGCTTACAAGGGATGACATCCGGGCGTTCGAGACCATAGTATTCTTACATTGCAAGAGACTCATCACTCACAGATCATTTTAGATGACAATGTAAGCATTCTATGCCTAATTTTATATTTATATTTTTATAAATAGAATCTTGTTAAAGGTACATAGTTATCTAATTATTCTATCTTATTGCAGGAGCCCAAACACCTTCGATTACAACGAGCCGATGCTGACATATGGAAGACAGAGGACATCTCAGATAGAGTTACAGATTATTTATGATATTTGATATTTTATGGAGTGTATTGGATTGGACGGATATAGATGGACATTGGTCTTATTACTGTCTTGTTTGAGAGATGGTGCCCAGAGACACATATTTTATCTTTCATTCGGTGAGATGACCATCACATTATAGGATATTAGTGTTCTCACCGGACTATCAGTTGATCGTGAGGCAGTTACAGGAGCTGATCTCACTCTTAGCATTTCAGAGTTGTAGGCTATGTGCTACTGATTACTAGGGTTTCAGCCCGAGGAGCAGTTCTTTGATCTTTCACGATTGAGAATGGAATGTTTAGGTGATCATATCGACATTTGCACATTGAAGATGATGCACCAGAGGATATGGTGCGATAGTACGTCAGAGGCTACGTACTGCGATTACTAGAGGTGCCCTTTTGTCTGATACTTCATTTAATAAGGTAAAGTTGATGTTTTTACCATTATTAAAGGATTTAAATTTCGTTCGTAAGCTTAGTTGGGGTAGTGCAGTACTAATTTATTTGTATAGAGCTATATACCGGGGTTTTATAGCAGATCAGTCAGAAATTGATAGTTATCTTGTATTATTGTAAGTATGTGATATATAAATTTTAATTTTTACGTTCTATTGTAGCTCTGATTAGGTATATCATATATGATTTTTTTGAAATTGACAGATTTAGATATCAGAGAGGATATCGACTATCAGCCTATTACAGAGACAGTTGCTTGAGATGCCACCAGAGCAGTACGATCCTGATGTTCCATTCAGATTAGATGCACGTTGGGGATATAGGTATACAAATATTAATTCTATTACTTGAACTTAGTACTGTTTTTAATCCGATTAAATTCAATTAATGTGAACATACTGTTAAGTAGATAGAACGTTACATTCAATGTTCACTATGTATCGATAAAGGTGACACGAGTTTATAGATGTCAATTAGATATATTGACTGATACACATAGACGGATAATTTTAACTTATATACAAATATCATTTTATAATATTCATAGTCTATTAAAAATGAGCTTACTAATCCGATTTTATTTTTAACTCTATCAGTTTTTGTAGAAGCTATACATAGATCAGATATTGTCCGTATTACCATAGATTTGCATGGATAGACATGATATATGGACTGCTAGGGTGCTGCTTATTTATTTTGATGTGGTAGAGTGGCATCTTCAAGATCGTGTGCTACGATAGTTTGGCCGAATTTAGGATATCCTAAAGTAGTTTGATAACAACCAGTGACTTCATCATGTTGATCGACGAGAGAAACTCATATTGATGACGTATCAGATATGCAGAGTATATCACCAGTTGGAATGCACGACGAGATCATATAGTTCATGGTGATGACATATTGGGAAGCCATTCATATATCGAGGACTACATGACTTAATTTTTAGCATTATAGTATCGATCATCAGATGCCTCGATATACAGTTTCAGGATACAAGGGTGACAGTTCTACTATGCACATATTGGTAAAGCCACAAAAATTATGCCTTATATCAACCTCATATTGAATTTCAATTCATTAAATTTTTATTTTACTTCTAATCGTTAATGCAAAGTATTTTATGTAGTATATTATATCTTTTTTTATGTTCTATAATGTATTGCTAATTTTTTTTATTATGTAGACTGATTATTTGTCGGGTCTTATGTTGAACACTCGTCATGCTCTATCTATGACTGATGAGGATAAGCGGATCCGGATATTGCGGGAGATGGAGAGATCATGTGTAGAGATATTGATGGCGATTGGAGCATCTCATGCATCAGATATAAGATATACACTGTCACCATATGTTTCATATATGCTATCACTATGTATTCCACAGATGTCATCACCGTATGCTGCACATATGCCACTATTTTTTGATCCACAGATGTCAGGACTTTCATCTTCTTACATGATCAAATGACAACACCGGATTCGAGTTGGCATCATGAGTCTTCATTTGAGTGGTCTGATCTTTTTGTTATAGGCCTATTATTGCATCCAAATGAAGGAGTTGAGGGGGTCACTTAGCTCGTAGATGCTCCGGTAGCACCTGTTATTCTTGATATGCATACCCAGAAGACATCCACTAATATAGGAGAGGGGTCATCACGGGTGACACAGGAGCAGGAGAGATCGTTGAGGATCTTTTTGAGAAGGTCCAACGACCACGGGCACCACGACGCTCTTGTGAGACTTAGTATTTTTTAATTTATTGTACTGTAGGATTTTTTTTGTAGACTTTATATTTTTGTTCTATCTTACATTATTAATTGTTGCTTTTATCGGAGTTTTAGATATTCTGCTTGTTTAATTTCAAATTTTAGGATGCTATAGTTTACAGACATGGATACAGATCTTCAGATGTATCTTGAAAAGTTTGAGAAGAAAAATGCCACGCTAAAAGAGCCATCTAAATTAGTTTAACAAATATATCACGTATCAAAAAAATATAAATAATAATGAAAAATATATTACGCACCAAAAAAATTAGTTTAAAAAATTAAATTGAGCTAAAAAAAATATTATAAAAATCATTTAGCATGGACTTTCGAAAGTGCTTTTTCAAATGACATTTTTAAAGTAATTTTTTTTTTTACGGGTTCCACGTAGATTGGGAAAGGATAGTGACTGGATCAAAAAAAATATATTTAAATAATATTTTATAAAAAAATATTATTTCAAATGATATTTTTTAATTTTTATATTATTTTTATAAATAAGTTAAAACTTCATCAAATAGGTTAAAAAGATTTAAAAAAAAAATAATACGGTAAAGAACTTTCAAAGTTAGGTTTTGTCCTTTCAGAGGTCAACAAAATGCAAAATATCCTTACGAAATCTCAAAATTAACCCCTTCTTTATTCATATTTACATAGGACCCTTGGTACCATCCAAACATTGCAGGGCGAAAACCGTCCGTTTCCCTAGCGACTGACAAAATTCCAACCCCTCCGGAGGCTTCCTTCGTGCCGCGCCGCCCCTGGCGCGGCCCTCCATTCCGACCCAAAGACTTCCTCAAAACCAAAATCCTGGCCCTCCTTCTCTCGCCGATTCTTCGCCCGCCTCCATGCTCCGATTCGCGCTGTTCTGTGCGATCCTCCTTTTCTCGGCGATCCAGCTCGCGGACGCCCATGAGGACCACGGCGAGGAGGCGGGGGGGAGCTGCGAGATGAGCCCCAACGTGAGGGTCTCGCCGAGTACCGCCCCGGAATCGTCACCGTCGACGGCCATGCCGACGACTGGGCCGACGTAGACGGTTCCGAGTTCCCTCTGCTGCCCGCCCTCGATCCCGACGAGGATAAAGCCTATGCCGGCGGCCAGATTACCGTTAAGGTTTGAAATTTCCCTTTCTTCAGACTATTATTTTTAGCACGGTTTTTTCGGGGATAGTTTCATATGAGAATTCTTATTTTTTCTTTGAAATCGTATAGTGTTTGAATCCCAATCAAAAAAGGGTTTTTGATTGCTCTTACCAAGGGATCAGTTTATGAAATACTTTTTCAAATCATGGTTGTCATCTTATGTATAAATAATGGTCATCTCATATATTTCTCCGTCTTGTAGTTTCATAGTGAGATTTTCACAAATGATTTCTGTCGTGGCCTTTCTCCGGTTAGGGTAGTTAGCCTGGAGCCGACTAGGTGCTGCGTTTGGATGCAGGCCGGCGGGATGCCAGGAGATGATGTGCCATTGCCGTAGAAGGTGCACACAGTCAAGGCCGACGGTGAGAATGAGGGGTTGCCGGTGAACGGTGGTGCTGGTCTTTGCTCGACACTGAAAGAGAGAGACCTGCAAAAGAAGTCCCGCCGGAGGTGACTCCGGTGAGGACCCTCTCACGCTCAAATCAACGAGATGATTTTATATAGTGTAAAGAGCAGCAGAATTTTGGTATTGTATTGGCCAACATACCTGGAGAGGTCCTCGCTTACCTCTATTTATAAAGGAGCAAAGTGGATGGTGAGAGGATAGGTGATCATGTCAATCATATCTTGTCAACCGTATGGCACCGTGTGGACGTCTTTAAATGGCTCTGACACAGGCATGCCTTTTGTTCGACGCACAGGTGGCCATGGCAGTGGGTCTTATCACGCATGCGGCATAATTAATGGCCTCGTAACATCCCATCATGGTGCATAGCCAGTCAGTTAGGATATGACGTCTGAGCGACGTGACTTGATATGGCCTGTTAGGATGGCGTGATGGCCACACCTGTCGTTCGGTCGTTCGATTGATGTCTGTATCAGAAAGTCAGTTGAAGGAGCTCATTGAGTGGTGCGACCCAGTCGTCAGTTTGAGTAGTCTGTAAGGCATCGAAAATAGAAGTCGGTCTTCTGATGACTTATGATGAGGTCAGCTTTGGCCTCTTAATGAAGTCGACCTCCGGATGATTTTTGATGAGGTCGACCTCGGCCTCCTAATGAAGTCGGCCTTCGGATGATTTCTGATGAGGTTGCCTCAGCCTCCTGATGAAGTCGGTCTCGATCTATGGATGAAGTTGGCTTTCGGATGACTTCTGATGAGGTCGGCCTCGGTCTCCCGATGAAGTCGGCCTCCGGATGACTTCTGATGAGGTCGGCTTCAGCCTCCTGATGAAGTCGGCCTCGGCCTCTCGATGAAATCGGCCTTCGGATGACTTCTGATGAGATCGACCTCGGCTTTCTGATGAAGTCGACCTCAGTCTCTCGATGAAGTCGGCCTCCGGATGACTTTCTGACGAGGTCGACCTCAGCCTCCTGATGAAGTCGACCTCGGCCTTCCGATGAAGTTGGCCTTCGGATGACTTCTGATGAGGTCGGTTTCTGGATGATCTTGTGAGATCGGCCTCCGGATGACTTCGTAAGGTCGGCCTCTTTGTGATGATGTCGATCTTTTCGTGAGGTCGTCCTCCGAATGACTTCGTGAGGTTAGCCTCTTTGTGATGATGTCGGCTTTCTCGTGAGGTCGGCCTTCGGATAACACTTTATGAGGTTGGCCTCGGCTTCCTGATGAAATCGACCTCAGCCTCTGATAAAATCGACCTCGGCCTCCTGATGAAATCGACCTTCGAATGACTTCTGATGAGGTCGGTCTCGGCCTTCTGATGAAGTCAGCTTTGGATGATTTCTGATGAGGTCGGCCTTAGCCTTTTGATGAAGTCGGTCTCGATCTCCGGATGAAGTCGGCTTTCGGATGACATCTGATGAGGTCGGCCTCTTGATGTAGTCCGCCTTGGCCTCCCGATGAAGTCGGCCTCCGGATGACTTCTGATGAGGTCAGCTTCGGCCTTTTGATGAAGTCGGCCTCCTCGTGAGGTCGGTCTTTGGATGACTTCGTGAGGTTGGCTTTCTTGTGATGATGTCGGCCTCCTTGTGAGATCGGCCTTCGGATGACTTCGTGAGGTCGGCCTCTTTGTGAAGATGTCAGTCTCTTCATGAGATCGGTCTTCGGATGACTTCGTGAGGTCCGCTAAGCGACGAGGATCCATCCCAACAATTTCTTTAAGCATACAGGTCGGCTCATATGAAGCAAGTTAATCTACTTTTTTCATTAATATTTTAGTTATTTTAGTAGACAACTGTTTTAATCTAAAACGGCAGCAAATAAATGTTTTGGAGGCATTTTGGGTTTCTGTTATCTTTCCATTTGGTTGACTTTACTACTGATGGGGTTATGGGACTAAAGGAGCAGAAGAGACAAGTACTAAGTATAAATAGAACTGTGGGTAGCATAGAACTACTATGTGGTTGTTAAACATAGAAAGGTTAAAAATCAGATGGAAGAAAAAGAGTGTGGCATTGACTAATCACAATGTAAAAGTTACTTGACAATGTGATGTTGCCTCAGGAATATTATTGCAAGTATAAATAGTTGCAATTGTCAAAATATGAATTTCTTAAGTTGCTGAATCCTTTGGATCCACTTGTAAAGTGGATTCATGACTTAATTGTTCAAATTTAGGACTTGGGGTTAGACTTGATTGTGAAAGAGAGAGCTATACAATACCAAATCTTTGGTGTCAACATGACCTTTGCCCGTAATCCAAGAATTTTATGCCTTTTGCTTATATTGGGACTTGAGAGTGCTTTTGCTTACACCAAGACTTAAGAGAGCTTGCATTGATTGCGTAGAAAAAGAGTGGGAGTGGGAGATAAGTTTTAAATAATCTAAATAACTTTGCAGTGATATGACCATCTGGGATTGACCTAACCAATAATGATCCCTAACAAGGTTCTCTGAATTGGTATGATGATTTGCATTAGTCGGCTACCAGTGTGGTGTTGTACGGGTCCGTACCATGCCATGTTGGGGTGTACTGAAACATGGAGAGGGAGGGGGAGAGGGAGAAGGAGATGGAGGGGGGAGAGAGAGAGAGGAGAGGGGGGAAGAGAGAGAGAGGGAGGGAGAGAGCGGTGGAGGGAGGGCAAGAGAGATAGCCTTAACCCTAATTCTAGGAGGTTGGAGAGAAGAAGGGGATAAAGAGGGACAAGGAGAGGGAGGAGATGGAGAGTGAGAGATCAAGAGTCGTATATGAAAATCCCTACTGGCAAAGTGCGGGTTGCAATTACGACGGGCAAAATATGACCCAATCCATCAACCCAACTTGTGTTCGACTTGCCATAGGTAGATTTGGTTTTGGGCTAAAGGGGTTTAGATCATAAATAGGTCGATCCATTTAATATATTTAATATTTGGGCCGGATTTAGGTTTTTAATATTTGGTCCATTTAATCCATTTAATATTTAGGTGGGGTTGAGTCAGATAATCCGTGTAACCCCTTTAAGATCTATTTAAAATCTGTTTAAGTTGTTTATGTCCTGTTTAACCTGATCCACTTAATCTGTTTAACCCGTTAAAGTTCTATTTAATCTGTTTAACCTGTTCAACTTGACTTGATCCATTTAATAAACGGATTATGTGGGTTGGATTGGGTTACCTGTTTAATAAATAGGTCAGATTTGGATTGATGATTTTTTGATCCGACCAGCATCTGACCTGACCCATATCCGACCCGACCTAATCTGATTGCCACCCCTAGCTGCAACTGGAGATGGAGGCAGTGGAGGAGGCCAATTGTGACTGTTGGGTTGTGGGGGATGAAATGAAGAAAGAGTCTTCCGATTGGAGACAACATTTTCGATGGGAATAAGGGAAGGCCGACATAGGAGAGGAGCGGGCTTCTAATGCATGGGAGGAGGCATCCAAGAAGGGGGAGAGCTAGAGGGAAAGCAAGCGAGGGGACCATGGGGGAGGGGTGGCTCATGATTTTATTTCGCACTGAACTATTCGGACTGCTTGAACCATTCCAGTTCTTCACCGATTTGGTTCGGTATGGCCCAGATCGTCTGTCTTGGATGGTTTGGCTAATGTTGATCCCTATTCTTTTGCAAAAGAAAAGAAAAGAAAAGGTTGCTTCACATAAAATTTAAAGGTTAAAAGATCCACCAATAACATGCAATGAAAATGCTATAGAAAATCCTGCTCTAGCTTTTGATTACAAAACATTTGGTTTTTGACTCATAACCACATTAGATACGAGGGATTTCTCTTAACGGTCCTCAGGTCTCATTAAATTTGGAGGACATGCTCCTACAGCTAATAATTGGATCAACATTGCACTACTTATGGTAATCTTCTGTTGGATGGTAGTCGCAAAAATGATTAACATATTGTCGTCCTGTATAAAGAAACATGCTAAATCCTGGCGACTTGGTCATTATAATGATATATGGGAAGAATGATGGGCTGTGGAACTCTTCCTCTCGTTTTTGATTGTTTGATTTTTTTTTCTCAATCTATTTGGTGTAGAATGCATGAGAAAATGACTTTTCTTTGGTTATACCAAGTGGAATAGACTTGGATCATTTGATTAAAAACTTTGACAAACTATTCTTTTAGGGAATATAAGGAGAATAATAGAATGAACTTTTCTTTGGTTATACCAACTGGAATAAACTCGGATCATTTGATTAAATACTTTGACAAACTATTCTTTTAGGGAATATAAGGAGAATAATAGCATTGAAGGGTTGATGATGAAGATTTTTGTTTGCTTAGTAACCAATGCAGTTATTGTATTTCATCCTTTCTTAGGGTGTTACAATGTTTGAGTTTCCTTCCGGTGTCCAACACCATCCTTTGAGTCGTCGAATCCTAAGTACTTGTTTCTATATGCTTTTTGAGTTTTTGATTTTTAGTCTAGCAAGTTTTTTTTTTTTTTTTGAATAGAGTTAGTATTTGTTTGGTCAAGACTTTGTGTGAATGATTTGTTAATTCTATTAACTTAAACTAGTAAATTAAGGTTAGGAATCTCTGTGTTGAATCCCATATCGGTACACTAATAGTACAATCTCGGCATGCCTTGTACAAGGTTGCTTCGGTCTTTCAATATCAGTATTGTGTGCTACTATGCATTGTATAGGATGGTAGTATTGACACAGTGATCCTTTAGTAAATTATAATATATATATAGAGGCGGGGCGGGGGGGGGGGGGAAGATATATACTTGGCTACATGCATGTAGATCTCCTTTCAGATCCAACTAGGTCTAAATCAGACAATTGACATTGATGATTTGAGTTGTTGAATGTGATCTATTACATCTAAACTGCTCACATACACAAAATTATATGATTTGGAGACTCTACTCTGTGCATCAAGTGGTTAGAAAAATGTATGTTATTTCATATTACTTAATATGTTCAATTTTATGACCACTTGATGGTAAAGGTCTCCAAATCATATGTTTTTTTCTGTGTAAGCATAATGGATAACCCCCAACTGCTTGGATTATTGATATGGGACCCCATCATTTGATCTAGACTGGACCAGACCTGAGTGGAGATCCACTCATGTGCGACCAAGTGTGTGTGTCTCTCTCTCTGTCTCTCACACACATTCTATATATATATTAACCTGATGTTTATTTATGTGAAGTGTCCAAAACTCCTATCACCAGTAATGCTTCTATGAGGACACATTTAGTCTTTTAAGATGATTGTAAAGTGGCATTCATGTGCTTCCATATTGGTATGTATATATATTTATGTTTCCACAAGTTTTTATTGTGGATATGAATTCATTATAAATGACTTTCCTTTTGGAATTGATTTTGTTGGTTAACAATCAATTTGTAGGCTGTGCATGATGGTAGCAATGTTTTTTTCATGCTACAAGTTGATGGGGAGTTTGCATACTCAAAGGGGTAAGAATTTGTTTTTTTTTTTTTTAATATCTATTTTTTTCTATTTATAGCATATAAGTTCATTTTCCAATCTAGTTGAGATTTATTGTAATTTATTTAAAATTCATAATGTAAGATTCCTTTGCTTCCCATTCTTCTTTTCTTCTGTGATTTTCTTGTCAATCCGCTAAGCAAAAAGGTTATGTACTGTTTGTCTTTAATGTAATCAGGTTCATATTTGTTATCTTTCAATATACTTCCCTTATGTGCCTGTTATGATATTGGTTTCTCATTCTTTCTTTTTCAACATTATTTGATTCAATTAGGCAAGTTTTATTTTGTTGCTATATCTCCAATTTATCATGCTTTTTGGTCAACATTTGTTCATAACCACAACATCCATAACCTAACCAATGAATTGTGTCCCTTCTATTCTACTCTGCTTTACAAATCCTGTCTCTCACTTTATTTCAAATGAAGAGTCATATCCTTTTCCGTGGTAATCTATTATAGTTCCCTTTCCACTAAAGTCTTCTTGCTCTTCCTTCCTAACTTTGAATTGCTCAAGATCTCTTTTGTTAGACCCCACTTATTGGTTGATTTATCTTATTTGATTTTCCTTCACCATATCCTGTATAAGTTCTACTCTAAGCTTTGTTTCTTTTATCTAGTTCTAACTTTGTCCTGTTATCTGTTATGTTATAACCTGAACTTGTACCACATAATTGTGCATACTGTAATCTATGGAACAAAACTGGCCTTGTCATTATCACGCAAAGTTACTTGCTAAGTCCAATGGGCACAGTGAAATCCATGAAGTGCAGCTTCTTTTAGTCCATCCAATATATGGGAAGTCAGGCCTACTTTATCATGCACATATCTAACTGTTTTTTCTGGTAAAATACAGTGAAAACAACAAATGTCCATCTGTTGCTCTCATGTTTCAAGTTGGGGAGGATGCCTCATATCATAATGTAAGTGTTTCTGGTTCTCCTTGCTTATTTGTTCATATGTGCTCACACATATTTTAGGTACTAGTGTTGTTAGATATCTTTTGCTAAGTCTGATAACTGTAGAGTCCTACTTTAACTGTCACCCATTATTGAAAACATGCTTTTTTTCTAGATGGGAGGTTGTACAAATATGCGCGATACATGCACCAATAAAAGCTGTCGTGGACATGAAGTGGACATTATGCATTTTTCAATTGGAAATGCTATTCCTGGACGGTTATATGGTGGCAATCTTATAGACAATAGTGATGGAAATGGAAATGATAGGTATATTGCTGTTCTTTCTTGTTGTAGTTTAGCTGACTGCGTTTACTCTTCAATATCAGTTTAAAGTTTTGAGCCTCTAAATGTTTTTGACAGGTTTGGTCATCTGGTTGATGTATATGCATGGAACCCGCATTGCCGATACCTTGATGGAAAGGGTCCAGGTAATCCTACACTTTAGAAAGGGGATACGTCTAATATATATATATATATATATATATATATATATATATATATATATATATTAGAATAGAGGCTCTGCATTGACAGAGCCTTCGTTTGACACGTGGGATCTTGAGAAAGATGGGAGGGAGACGCGTGGCCGCGAAAGACCTTGACAGAGGCATTTAAAAAGGAGGCGTTAGCATTTTTTTTTCTCCTCTGTGATGGTGTATAGCCCCCTCGATGGCCCGAAGTATATCGCATGCCACCACACTAGATCACCCTCCTCCACTGCCTCCGAAGGATGCCATCTTTGTCATGGCCGCTGGCGGATCGGTGAGAGCAACTATTGCAGAGAATGCTGAGGATGCGGCAACGGAGGAGGCTGGTTCGATGCGGGATTGGTTCTTTTAGCAAAGGAGGTAGAGGAGTAGCTCCTTAGAGGAGGCACCACCCTCGCTGGCATTAGGGATTTTGGGATTGTCGGAGGAGGTGGAGCTTTGCCGGAGCCACTGGCGCCGACACTAGAGGACGTAGAGGAGCTCGGACAAGAAGCCTAAAGGAGAGAAAGAGAAGACCAAGAGGAGGGCGAGGCCGAGCTTAAGAAACCGCTTCGATCTCCCTCAAGTGCTCTCCTTCCCATAGATCTCTGAAAAAGGGAAAGAAATGAAAAGAACAAGAAGACAAAAGAAAAAAAAAGATCAATTTATGTGGGAAAAGGTCTTACCTTTTAATTTTTTTCATCTTTCCTTTATTTTGTTGGGGGGTCGGGCAGACGCCACTCGGGGTCTCGCATAGAGGGCGATTGTCGGCACGGACATGAACGTCGGGCCCGATTGCTCCGCTTTCTTCCCTAGAATTCGAGATCAAAAGCCCTGAATCGGCATCGAGCCAGTGAGATTTAAGTAATTTGTGGGGAGAGGAGTGAGGAATTGGGGTAAAGTAAGGAGCTTGATGTGATTAGGTGGGTGATGAGAGACTTGGCCCAAGATCGCGTCACGGGTTTGCTGACAGGAAAATCTCCTTTCGACAGGAAAGGCTTGCTGCGGTTCTTGCCTTTGTTGAACCTATGATGACAAAAGGGTCAGGTAAGAAGAACAGGTAAGAGTTCTATACGAGGGAACTCAAAACCTCCTTGTTTATGTTGAATAATTGTTTGGATTTTTATTCACTGATCAAAGGCCTATATAGGCATACATCAAAGCTGCAAAGGAATTTGAAATAAATAGCAAACTCTTAACAAGTAGGAGAAAATCAAAGAAAGAAGACTCAAACTGAGATGCCACAGGAGTTCTAGGAACCACCAGTGACTTATTCAAATTTGAAAACTAAACCTGCCAACTCAAACACAATCCCGACTTATTCAAATTTGAAAACTAAACCTGCCAACTCAAACACAATCCTCGTGTGAGTGGGACTCCTTGTGTGAGTGAGTCTGCTCTTGTTCTAGTGCTGCTGTTGGAGCTTCAAGTTGGCACCTTTTGTAAGTTGACCCATGAATGCATCTGTAACATCACTCCACACCTTCAAAAGGAGCTTGTCCTCAAGCTCAAAGTAAGGATAAGCTTGATGGAAAGTAGATACAGTCTCCTAAATAGCATCAGAAGCGGGAAACCCCTTCCAATGAACCAAAATCTCCCAACAACCCCTGTTGAGATGCGTTCGAAGAACTAATTGTGGTTGAGGCTCAATTTTACCATCTACTAGAGGTGGCAGAGGGGGAATTTCCTGTGGGGGCTCTCCAGAGAATGGCTTTAACATCGAAACATGCACAACATCATGTATCTTGGCATGGGGTGGAAGCTCTGGTTGGTATGCTACAGGACCGATAGCCTTTAGAATATGGAAAGGACCAAAATACCTGGGAGCAAGCTTTGAACGATGACTACCAGCAAGCACAAATCTGCGGCTGAGATTGATATGCAACCAAACCCACGAACCAGGAAGAAAAGAAAGGTCCCGATGTCTTTTATCATAATGAGTCTTCATGCGATTTTGGGCTTGCAAAAGACGAGACCTAATCTCTTCGAAGGCAGCATCTCTTTCTGCAATGCTTGATCCACTGCATCAACTCTTGAAGAACCTGGAACATAAGCCAGAAGTCGAGGAGGCTCTAGATTATACATCACCTGGAAGGGAGTAGTACGCAATGCGGAATGAAATAAAGTATTGTGGCAATACTCCACCCATAGAATCCAATCTATCCAATTCTTGGTTTATCTCCCACAAAACATTTTAGGTACATTTCCACGGTTCGGTTGACAATCTCAGTCTGTCTATCAGTTTGATAGTGGAAAGCTGAAGAGAGAGACAGCTTGGTGCCACACAGCCTAAACAGCTCCCGCTAGAAATTACTAGTAAAAATCACATCTTGATCACTGACTATCAATTCTGGCAGCCCATGCAATCGGAAGACCTCCGAAAAGAACACATAAGCCACAGATACAACCGTGTATGGATGAGAAAAGGAAATGAAGTGAGCAAATTTGGAGAACTGATCTACAACCACAAATAGAACGGTTTTTCTTCCTGGTCTAGGAAGCCCCTCTATAAAATCCATGGAGATGTGAGACCAAATGTGATGGGGAACCCCCGAGGGCTGCAACAGGCTAGCGGGATGGAGATTTTCAACCTTGCTTCGCTGACAAACAAGGCATGCAGCAACATATTCCCTTATAGAATTCTTAATGCCAGCCCAAAAAAAATCCTGTTTAATTCTTTGAAGAGTCTTCTGAGTTCCTTCATGAGTTGAGTCATGAATCCCTGCCAATACAGCTGATATCAAAGGCGAAGAGGGTAGCAGAAAAACCTCTCTTTGAACAAGATCAAGCCGTCTCGGATAGACCAAGGACCTAATTTCTTATCGTTTTCAATTCTAGATTTTAGTGCCCGTAGATGCTTGGACTCCCCAATTTCTGCCCGGACTTGGTCGAAGAGGGGAACCATGGGACAGGAGAGGGCGCAGCATTGCCCCTCATCAGATTTCCGACGAGAAAGGGCATCTGCAGCCAACTTGAGACTTCTAGCTTCGTACTCCATCTGAAAATCATAACCCAAGAGTTTACTCACCCAGTGTTGCTATGGAGGCGTGGATAAACGCTGATCCAGCAGGAATTTTAAGCTGTAATGGTCAGTCTTGATCACGAACGGACGGCCCCAGAGGTAGTCTCTAATGTTGGACCGCCATAGCCAAACCGATGAGCTCCCTCTCATATTCTGCCAAGTTGAAGTGTCTGCCAGCGAGTTTTCTACTGAAAAGAGTGATCGGGTGATCGTTTTGCTGAAGCACAACCCCAACTCCACCAGAAGCATCACACTCCACAAAAGTGGTCAAAAAATCTGGTAATTGCAACACTGGGGCATGAGACAGCGCATCCTTGAGGGTCTAGAAAGAATCTGAAGTGGCTTTACTCCAAACAAAAGAGTTTTTTCTTAGTAAACTAGTTAGAGCAGCAATAGAATCATAGTTTTCTAGCAAACTTGCGATAATAGCCTGCAAGTCCCTTAAAAAGCTCTTAACCTCTTAACAGATTGTGGCTGTGGCCAATCTGCAACAGCTCTAACCTTTCTTTCATCCATAGCAACCCCTTCGGCACTGATAACATGTCCCAAGTAAGAAACCTGCTTCTCCCCAAATGCACACTTGGATTTCTTTAGGAAGAGCTGATGAGAGCGCAACAACTCGAATATCGCTCGAAGGTGACACAAGTGCTCCTCCCAAGTCTTATTGTAAACTAAGATATCGTTAAAAAAATCAGTATACATTTCTGGAGGAGAGAATGGAATACCTTATTCATCAAAGTTTGAAAAGTCGAAGGAGCATTAGTGAGACCAAAAGGAAGAACCAAGAACTCGAAATGGCCATGATGTGTCCTGAAAGCAATCTTCTCGATGTTTCCCTTTTCCATCCGACTTGATGATACCCTGATCTGAGATCCAATTTAGAGAAGTACTGGGCCCTATGTAGCTCATCTAGGAGTTCTTCCACCATCGGGATGGGAAGCTTGTCCTTCACTATTTTAGCATTTAGCTCTCTATAATCCACACAGAGATGCCAAGTCCCATCTTGCTTAGGCACCAAAAGAACTGGGGAGGAGAATGGCGATCGACTGGACTGAATAATACCTTGCTGAAGCATTGAGGCACACTGCCTTTCTATCTTATCTTTTTGAAAATGAAGGTACTTGTAAGGTCTCCACAACAATCGGGCCCGTCCCTGGTAACAAGCAGATGCGGTGGTCACAAGAATGGAGAGGGGGCAAGCCTGATGGTTCCTGAAATACATCTTCAAATTTGCTAGCAACTCTTCCAAATGGGGTCTTGTTGCTTGCTGCTCCTGTATGGTGTTAATTCGAGGGCCCCCTTGGAATTGGGAGCCATGCAGCGTGACTCTTCTTTTCCCTACATCAAAACTTTTGGTCATCTCCGAAAAGTCTTACAGAATAGGGCCCAACATCTCCAGCCATTTTACTCCTAGCACAAGATTAAAGCCACCCAATGGAATAACATATAAGTCAATAAGGAAGGAATCAAAATCAACTTTGAGAGGTACTTCCCTACATAACCCCTGGCTTGGGATCTTGTTTCCATTTGCTACAAGAACATTTAAACCAATGGGTTGCTGAAGAGGGAGTCCCAATCTTCTGAATGCTGTCTCACTAATAAAATTGTGCGTACTCCCGAGTCGACTAATACCAGAGCGGCCAGCTAGCTACCTCTGCCCGAAGCTGCATAGTGTGGGATGATGCTTTCCGGTGAGGGCGTGTAAGGAGATTTCTGGTCCCGAATCTTCAGCTTGCAATTTCTCTTCATCCGGTCTGGACCAATCCTCCACCTCCAGCCAAAACAGTCGCTTGCACTGATGCCCGAAAGAATACCGTTCATCATAGTTGTAGCAGTCCTTAGCCCTCTGGTCCGCCATTTCTTCCTTACTCAGCTGCTTGATGAAGGGAGTAACAGCGCTGCCAGCACTGCTTGCGGCAGTACTGCTGGTGGCCTTGGTCATTCGAGCTGGTGTCGGAGTTGTAGTGGATGCGGAAGTTTTAGAGCTGATCCAGCTGGTAGCAACTCGCTTGCTTTCTCCCTCATTTTCGAACTGTTGTCTTCTTTCAAAAGCACGAGCGAGACTCATTGCAGTGATCAAATTCGGAGGATTCTACAACTCAACATCAGTCCGTAAAGGTTCAGTTAAACCACCAGTAAATAAATCTACCTGTTGGTTTGCTGCATTGTAGTAGCCCAGGCTAGGAGGGATTGAAACTCTCTGATAATCTCCACTAATCCAGTTTGCTTTAGGTTAACGAGTTCTCCCAATGTATTACTCCTGAGTGGTGGCCCAAACCTAAGATGGCAATAGTTCTTGAATTCTTCACAGGATAGATTAGGCTCTTCAAGTTCCATAACAAGCATCTCCTGTCATGTGAAATGCTGCTAGTCCTACTTTTTCTGCCTCATTGGTACTCTGATTATGGAAGAAATGCTCACATCGATGAATCCATCCCAAGGGGTCCTCCATCCCATCATAAGATGGAAATTCAGTTTTGCATATCTGGAACAACAGTAGTTTCCTGGCGTTGCTCCGGTCTGTCCTCGGCACGTAGGCTGGAAGTGGGCTCGGGTCGGCCCGAAGCCTATTGAGCCGGGCCGGGCTTTGGTCTCGGTCCAAAACTATTCAGGCTGGGCTCGGGCCCAAAAAATTGGCCCGATTTACTTTTGGGCCGGGCTCGGGCAGACCTTTGGCCCGCCCGAGCCCAAGCATGAAGTCAAGCCCGACCCTTCCACCCTCCTCCGCCTTTGCCTGGACTCCAATACAATCAAAAAGGATCGGAGTGGGAAGTCTCCCTCTCGATCGGAGCGAGCCACCATCGGGAAAAGACGATGCACCGATGCCAGAGGTGGAGGTGGCGGTGGACTTAGCTGCGGGAGACGGCGGCTGCGGTGGAGGGGAGTCGGAGGCATTGATGGTGGCGGAGCTCTTGATCATCAACCCCAGAGGTCTCAATCCCAGAGCGTCTTGTCCGGATCCTCCCGAAAGGGGTTCGGAAAGACGATCAACTTCAGATTGCTCGCGATCCACGACAGATCTTGCTGGACGGTGTCCTAGATGGGCTCCATTAGTGTGTTGGGTGGTGATCCGAAGCCGTCGGCCGCGATGCTGCCGCAGGAGCTTTCGATGGAGGGGACGCTTGGCGGCACAGCAGTGGGAGCCTTCTGATAGGTGGCGTTCTCCGATACTCCTCCATTCCCCCCGCCGACCTTCCCCTCCTCTGCTTCTCCCTCCTCTCCCTTGCCTGCGACCGTCCCCTCCCCCGCTCATCCCCTCCCTTCGCAACAGGCTCGCCCAGGCCCGATTGGGTTCGGGCTTGATTCAGATTTGGATGTGGGCTGGCCCGATTGGATTTGGGTCGGTCTCGGGTCCGGGCTCGGACAGGGCTTGGGCCAGTATTTCTCTAAAAAAATCGGGCCTAAGTCTGGCTTGAAGCCCGAAAAATTATTTCGGGCCGGGCTCGAGCAGGGGTAGAGCCCGGCCCGGCCTGGTCCAATTCTAGCCCTATTGACGCACGCTGGTGGCCCCCTTTGAGTACTACTGCCCTCGCTTCTGTTCAGGCCTTTCTGCATTTCGGCGAGCTGCTGTGCTAAGGCCTTAATCCTGATGCTATCCTGTTGCTGTTGAAGCTCAATGCGTTGCATGAAGGCTCGCATTTCCTCCTGGAAGTTGGATGATTCTCTTATGGCGCTAGGCTCTGATACCAAGTTGATGAGAGACTTGGCCTAAGATCGCGTCACGGGTCTGCTGACAGGAAAATCTCTTTCCAAAAGGGAAGGCTTGCTGCGGTTCTTGCCCTTTCTTGCTGAACCTATGATGACAAAAGGGTCAGGTAAGAAGAACAGATAAGAGTTCTATATGAAAGAACTCAAAACCTCCTTGTTTCTGTTGAATAATTGCTTGGATTTTTATTCACCGATCAAATGCCTATATAGGCGTACATCAAAGCTGCAAAGGAATTTGAAATAAATAACAAACTCTAACAAATAGGAGAAAATCAAGGAAAGAAGACCCAAACTTACATGCCACATGATTTCTAGGAACCACTAGTGACTTATTCAAATTTGAAAACTAAACCTGCGAACTCAAACACAATCCCGACTTATTCAAATTTGAAAACTAACCTGCCAACTCAAATACAATCCTTGCGTGAGTGGGACTCCTTGCATGAGTGAGTCTGCTCTTGTTCTAGCGCTGTTGCTGGAGCTCCAAGTTGGCACCTTTTGTAAGTCTGACCCACCAATGCGTCTGTAATAGTGGGGATCTGGAATCTTGGAGATTTGTTATCCATGGGGGTGTGGAAGAAACCTCGTGTTAGTGGAAGGAGGGGGCGAAGAAGGGAGAAATGGTGATGGAGAGAGGTCATAGAAAAGAGAGGGTGACTTTTTTTTTTCCTTTATTGGTGGCAGGCCAGGATCAATAGAATGTAAAAAGTATATATGATGGATAGGATTTTTACTAAAAGTATGTTTACTAAAAAGTAATATAGGATCGTATATTTGATCTTAAGGGCACTTTACCATTAACATTTTTGCCGTTGATAAACAAGATTTTTTTTTTAAACCAAAAAAAAGATTTTTTTTATACCAAAAAAAAGATTTTTTTTTTACAAAAATCATATATGACATCAGAGTGTAAAAAGTATAAATATATTATCAATTAATTTAGAAACATGATGGATTCACCTTCGTAAATTATTTGAAATTTCATACATTGGTATATTTTCTCTCTGTCCCGAACTCGAAGATGCTATTGCCATTAGTGAATGGCAGATGGGCAACATTGTCGGCATTGCCATTGGAAAAGTTGGAAGTGTAGGAGAAGATGATCGAAGAAGAAGGGGAAAGATAGATGGAATGGTTTGAAAATGCTTGAAGATAAAAATAGTAAGAAATGATGGGTTTAGGAAGGAGCTTCATGGAATCAGGATCGCCAGATCTTCATAAGATTTATCTGCTATGCAAAAGATACAGATTTTTTTTAATTATTTTAACTATTTTTAATATATATATAAAATAAATATAATAAAATAAATAAATAAAATTAAATATTATATTAAAAAATTGCATTCCATGCATCGCATGGGGGTTACAAGCTAGTATTTAATAAAACTAGTCAGCATGTAATCCCATATTGTCGATTCATTTGTTTAAAATTGTTGTACTTTCGTGTTGATTCCAATGATATCGTCTTTTATGCGTTTTAAGATGATGGGCTGCCAAGATAACATTCCTTTCTTTCTGTATCCATCTGGAAAGAATATTTAAGCAGCTTGCTGTGTCTCTTTCTTGGGCTTGCTCTTTTTGCGTCTTCTCTTTATTCTATCTATTATATGTTTCTGTTTTGTTCTTATCTTTATCTTTCGTAGCTCCATTTGTCAAGTTACTTTATCGGGACCTTAGTGCATTTCACCTTGCTTCTATTTTAAGAATTTTTTTTTTACTTACTTACCAGTGCTTCCTTTCCAATCAATTTTGAACATTCCATAGAAATATATGGAAGACTTGGGTAATTTGTCCTCATATTCTCAGGAAATGTTTCAAATGCTCAAAATGATTGGCATGGCGCTTGGTGGCACAGTAGCCTAACATTTCATTCAGGTGTGCTTCCTCTACTAATTACCAACTTTCTTTTATTTGGGAATGTTAGTCTAAGATTACACAGAACACTTTCTGTTGAGGTTTCTTGGTGATATATTGGTTCCTGCAGTGATGCAACTTTCTTTCTTGATTTCTTATTCTGGCATCCAGTGATAGCAATTAAATTTCATTTTTTGACACAATTCATGAATAGTATAAAAATCAAAAATGCAAACACTGGGTTCTGAGAGGTTACTATCAAGGATCACCAACGCTATACTTACGAAATCCATGTTCTTATGCAACTTTTGTGGTATTATCTTTTCTCCAGAAGTCCTCACCTAGAAATAGCAAGGGATTTATTTCCTCTATTTATAGACAGTAAAATGGGGGAGTTTCTAAACCATGGAGGAACAAATACAGTAAAAGAAACAAGGCGATGGAGAAGTGACATATCTCTTTTTAATTATAAAAGAAACCTTAAAGGATCGTATGTTGGAGTCACGTCATTAAGTTGGTTTGGGTTCACATTAACGCATCTAATGCACTCTCCTTTATGTTGTATGAAGTAAAAGAAATCTTTTAGGAAACATGCCATTTATTTGAAGTATAAAAAACAAAAATAAAAATTTCCTCTCAGAACTGAGACCATCGAATTTGTGGAGTCCCAGAGTTAAACACAAAAGCTTTCTAATCATTCATTTGAATGCATTTTTCCCTAACCCAATCAACCATCTACATCTTATCCTTTAAAGGAAAGGACAATATCGTACTAATCCCTAACCCAATCAACCATCTACATCTTATCCTTTAAAGGAAAGGACAATATCGTACTAAGTGTGATCACAAATTTAAGGCCAATAGTCACCAACAGAATCATCCAGTCTATACGGGTGAAAGAGCTGGGCTTTATGGCTTAACATATGTCTTGAAACCAAAAGCTAAATACTGCACATATTCTTTTATTGATTTGTATTCCGAGGGTTGCATCCTTATAGAGTTGATCAACTTTTTTGCTGGGGAAATTTGGAATCATATTTTAAATTAATGAAGTCATAGATGTAAGGACTTTATGTCTTTTTAACTTGAACAAAAATGACACAAAACAACCAAAAAAAAAAAAAAGCACGCTATTGTTGCAAATATGTGAGCTCAATATTTGCAAAATAAATTCTGAAAACCTTTTAAGACTAGTGCTTGTATCAGTCTCTTTATGATATATAAAGTAAACCAGATGGATACCCATGTATATTCTCTAATAGGTTTTGAAAATGCTATTAAGAAAAGATAAATATGAAGGGTGAAATTCTAAGATCTGTGTGATAGAATGTTGAATGCTTTCCAGAAAGGATAGCAAAATCTAACTTAAATATCAGTGAATGATTTTCATTTGTGAACATTAGCATGCAGTTACTTGTTTTTCTATAAAATGATTTCTAGTGCTTTTACACTGCAAACAACTAATCAAAATGTAAGTTTGGATACTTTAGGCTAGAAGGTTCTGTGAGATAGAGTGAGAAAGGATGCTGTAGTTTCAGTGAGGATCAAACTACATGTCTTCAGCCAAAGAGTATCATTGTTGGATTTTTTTTTTTTCAAAAATCTCTTAGGTTTACTTTCCGTAAATACACAGGACTCAATCCATTATTAGCAGTTCATCAGTGGAAACCAACTGATGGCAAATGCATTTGTTTGTGTTCAGTTTTGTTGTATATGAAATCTGGGTTTGACTACATACCATCCAAAATCACTCATATTGTGCCAGCTAATTGTTCTGTGGGAGTTTACCCAAGGCACAGTTGTTTTGTCCTCTTATTGCTTCTGGAATATCTTTCGTTAGGATATTATTTTATGATTGTATTTCATCAGTTTATTGTGTAGAAAGATGACAACCATTTACAGTACAAATTCCATCCTATCATGATAAGAAAGCAGAATGGATGTCTTGAAAGTTTCTCTTTATGAAGCACAATTGGCACCTGTGACTGATTATCGATTACTGTGTAATATTTTAAGATCTAACTCAGGTTTCATCTTACTGTTTCTCTAAACTAATGCTTAAATAGTGATTTGTTTCCCTTGCTCTCAAATTCTTTGTTCGTAGCTGCTAAAGTATAAATTTTGTCCATAGAAGTTTAGAGGAATCCTTCTCAACAGCTCAGACATCTAACCCACGCAGCATTTTTCAAAGATGGTGGACTTGATGCAATAGTCTTTTTGACTTGTAATTTGCATTACTATTCACATTATATCTTCTTTGACCTTTAAACTTGGTACTAATTTTTTCAGAATTACTGCTACACTAATTCTTGTATTATATTGGCTGCTTTATCATTTCATCCTTTCTTTATGACGTTCCCCTGACAGGCTATTTGGAAGAAGAGAGCCCTTATGGAGAAAGTGGTCAGAAGGGCACCTACATTTTTGAGTTCTCAAGACCGTTGAGGACAATGGATCGTTTCCAACAGGTATACCTCCATACCTTTCATTCACTTTCCTTTATTGCTTGATATTTTGGGTTGATACAAATTGCTGTCTACAAACAAAACGTTATAATACGTCCACCCACCTGGAAATGCAGGATGTTCAGTTTACAATCAGTCAGGCTAGCAAGATGGCTGTTGCTTTCTGGTACCCAACTTCTGGGAATCCATGGGGTGGGTCGCAACACTATTCAGCTAGTTGCAACTGGCTGCCTTTAGATATTGCATCACCTAATGGACCGTCTATTTCCGGGGTAAGATCGAGCAGCTCATGGGATGCTGCCACTGCCTTTGCATTGCTCCTCTCCGTGGTCTCCTTCTGCCTGTCTGTTTTCATTGGATACTGGGTTTCCAAAAACAAGGCTGTTCCATTCACGCCAATTGATCATCTTTGATGAGCATCACCTGATGGATCATCTGTTTCTGGGGTAAGATCAAGGAGCTCAACTAATGCTACATATGCCTTCGAGTTGCTTTTCACTGTGGTCTGTTTTCATAGGATACCGTGTTTCTAAAGCCAAGGCTGAGTCACAACAATCAATCATCTATACTGAGTGTGAAGGACCATATGCTTCTGTTGTATCTTTTTATGTTATAGTATTTAATGGGAGTTTCAATGCTGATCTGGAGGTGAATTAATTTACTGAGGCACACATTCTTTCATTTATTTTCTTGTTGACATTGCCATAAGAACTTTTTTCCAGTGATGTCATGTTGTGTGATTTGCTTTCTCTGAAATGATGTCTAGATTTGAAAAACTCAACTTTGTATAGAGACTGACGTGTTATTGTACAACTGTTGGGTTGTAGTAATATTTGATTTGGTTAGTTGACTCGCATGATTAAAGTTATGAAGTGAAAAATGCTATTTTGGATTGATAGGGCAGATGAAAAAAGCATGTGAATTTGTTTGGCTTTTGTAAATAGAAGTTCTAACTCTGCAACATATACGTGCAGATGGATTGGAATAAATCCACCGAAATGTATAGATTTAGCATTTTTCATCATAGTAAAATGGTTCAAATTTTTTTACAGGCTCTCTTCTGTGCACATAATATCTGTCTTGACTTTACAGATTAAAAAATTGGTTTGGGGTGGAGATTTGCTAGATCCTTTCCTACCTTTCGGCCCCAAACTGCCATGTCTAGTTAGAGATGGATGTTGGGAGCTTTCACATATGCTTAGATTAAATTTGTGTATGCTTTACTATAATAGATGCTTGGTTTGTTTTCGGTGGATTGGCATTTCCATGTGGTTGTTGTAACTCAGATTTGCAATTATGTCCAGGTTCTCTGGTTATATTAGGATGTATCATGCTCGAACAAAGTTTTCAAAACTGAAAAGATGTAGTTAATGGAGATAAGCATTTGACTTTCTGCCTGATTTCTAGGCAAACGCTCCAGGGAATCTGAAACTGGTGTCATTAGTTGTATTATTAGCAATGTTAGAATGGTCATAATTTGTGTTACTTGCATCCAGCTTCTAGAATCCATGTCGGACACATGTTCGAGTTGAATAAGCTTTGGACATTCAGCTGCCCATCAAAATTATTAGTTTTGGCATTTAAAAACTATTAAAGACTTCACTTTTCTGATAATTATTTTGACTTGTTGTAATAGTATGCAAAATGAGATTTTGTTCTTTTCAAAGATTAAATAAGAATGTACATATTAAAATAAAATTTTTATGATTTTTTAAAAAAAATTTAAACTAATTGAGAAGTTAGGATAAAAAACATGTACATTGGAAGATCTTAATAAATAATATCTTTAATATTTTATTGTATATGTGTACACATAACTTGATATTTTTATGTCTTTGTATCTCTTTTTTTCTTTGCTTGTCAATTTAGATACTTGGACTCGTGTCTGAGTTTGATTTTTTTTGTTTGTGTTTATACAACATGGGTCATAATTTATTAGTATGTAAATTTAAATCTTGTAATAGTTTGTGAAGCAAGTTAGCAAATATATGAAAAAATATCTGGCAAGAAATGATCGTTTGAAATTCTTACACTATTTATCACCATGGTTTCTGAATAATTTATCCAACTTAATATTTTTAGGAGTGGTAATTTATTTTACTCTATTAGATATCTGATCTGATTATAGATTTTATCCGACCTACAATGGATTTAAGGCTAATGTGGATATTGATAAAATTTACTCCAAACCTGACCTATATGTATATTTATATTCCCTCCTCGGCCTTTGTCTTGGTCTCTCTATGCATGAGAAAAATTAAACACGTAAAAGGTCACATGCTATGGTGCTTGATTGTTTTTTTTTTTAACCGATTATTTTTTTTTTAATTTAAAAAATATTTAATTTTTTAAATAAAAATATTTTGTTTATTATATTATTATTATTATTAAAAATTTAGTTGGTTATGTTATGTATCTTTCATTCTTATTGTGTTTAATATTACGTGATGTATCAAGGTTTATATTTATATTTTTTTAATTTATTTGATTTGTATGTAATAAAAATTTATTTTTGTAGTTTGACTGGATGCGATCCATTTCATCTGCCCATCTAACTCTACTCACCCTGCTTCACCCTAACGTGAGTATGGGATAAATTATGAGCAGGGTAATTTGTTTAAATCATTTGTACGGTGCATAGAAATAAATCTCTAAATAATCAATCATGAACTTGAAAAATTATTTTTGAAAATGCAATTTACATATGATCCTTTAAAATAAAATAGATGACTTTTAGAGCATATACATGGAGATCCTACCAATGTATTAAAGCCAAGTTAATTTCTACCAAAACAAAAAAAACCAAGATGAGATAGTTTCAATGTCATAATTATTTTCATTTTTATTCTCTCGGACAATACAACCAAATGACGGAAAAAATCTAACATCATGACAAATTCATAAGGGTAAAATGGTCATTGTGTTATTGTCAGAAAAACCCTAAGCCCTCGATAAATAGCAAATATTCGGGCATACACCGCCCCCCTTACCGCTCGGACACGAGTTCTATCATTCCGACGAGTGTATCCTTCTCTCGTCATCTGAACAAGGAGCGAGAGAGAGAGAGAGTGAGAAAGCGGCGGGCGAGCTAGGGTTAGGGTTCTTGAGCGGCCAATGGAGCTGCCTGAATCCTTGAACCTGGTCTCGGCTCACCGATCCGAAGGTAACCGATCCCTAGCTGCCCGAGTTCGAGCTCTCACACTATGCCGCTTTGTTTGGCCTTGACTAAGGGTAGGGTTCCCGGATTCTTCGTCGCCTTAGGTGTGTCTTCTTGGTTTGATCGGGGAGTCAAGGATGGATGATGAAATGGATGATTTCGGCGATCTCTATGGCGACCTTGACGATCGCGTCAATGTTGGTATCGTCCGTGTCCAAGAAAATCAGTATTCCTGCTCGGCTGAGAGAAATCTAAGCAGCTCGAAGCCTGGGGAATTCGATTCGATCAGTGAGGAGCAGAGCTCTCGGATTGGTGAAGCCAATGAGAGGGCGGTGGCTTCCAACTGGGGTAAGGAAAGCCTGGCTTTTGGAGCGCAGGATAGTGGCAACAGCAGTGACAGTGAGGATGATCTCCATATAGTTTTGAATGAAGAAGATTGTCTGAAGTTGCAACCTTCACAAGGAGAGAATCTTGGGAGTGGGGGCGCGGTGCTGGGAGATGACGAGGGAGAGAAAGAGGATGAGGATTTGGTGATTCTTTATGGTCCTGATTGTTTGCAGAAAACTCAGAAGTGGGGAGAACAGCTGTTGTCGCCCACTGATGGGATGGTGCGGGGTAGGACAGAAAGAGGAAGTGCAGAAAATGGTAGCTACCGTAGCTGGGTATGTTCTTGATTCTTACTTCATAGTATTGCTGCTTAAATGCGTGATTTTTTGCTGTAAATGCTACTCTGCTTTCTTTGTTTTTTTTTCCTCCTGTTCTTCAGTTACCTCATAGATTGCTCAAATTAAATTCTAACGAGAAAGAAGTCAGAATAAGTTATAAGGATCAAAACCATACTAAAATATTTATTTTGTTTATTTTTTCGTGAAAAGGGGAACAGAAAAGAAAGCTGTTAACATGCAGGTAAACAGATACAAGAAAGTATGGAGAATAAACCAACTAATGAGTACACTCCCCTGAATAAACAAAGAAGCTTCAAAGACCAAAAGCAAGCTTGTTTTAATGTCCGTCTTAAACATGGTGCAAGAAAATCGACATTTTTGGATAAACGTCTATTTATTTGTCTCTTTACTTCCAAAACAATTCCTGAGTTGAATGTGGGATTCCTTATTGAGCAATGCCTTTAAGAAGAATTGCTCCTCTCAACCTATTCAATTTGTGAGCTGGAAGCCCATATGGGTCAAGTCAATCCTAGATATTCAAATCCCAGAAATACGTGCCGCCTATCGACTGGTTAGGCCAACTACATGAGTTGCATGGGTCAACTCGATTTTGACCATCTGTGTCGGCCACTGTAAATGTGCTGGAAATAATTAAAATAAAAATGTAAAGTTTCTTGTTTACTGCCTTGCTCTTTAGGATTAGGGCTCGAATGCTCGATCTTGGCTCCAGTAAAGACTTGTCATCCCAACTCCCAACATCATTCATTGTCATTTTCTAATTGCCATCTCAAATTACTTTTACCGGGTATATTTGTTAGGAGATGTCCCTTTTTTGTCAAAAAATAATTTTGGAGATTCCATCATTTTTATAAGATTGATGTTACACATTTAATGAAATTATTATATTTTCCCATCTTTGGTCATATCATTTTAAATCTTGTACTATTTTTAAGTACTTGTTTTACTTATTTATGATGCTGACCTGTTGTTGAACCAGTGATTTGTGATGTATTCCAAAAGGTGTGGGTGGTCGGTCTGTGTTGCATTACAATGGTTATGAGTGTTAGATCTACTTATCCACATGAGCAATTTTAGAAGCTGTGAGCTAAGTATTCAACTCTTTTGTTACCATGAACGAGGTTTTCCTTTAAGAGACAATGTTTGATATCAAATAGCTGGAGAAAATTTAAAGAGCAAAGAAAAAAATGTATGCTTCCTGCTTGTTCTCTACTAATTAGATAAAATTCATCCGCCTCTTTGTGTACCCTTTCTGGCTAGCTTGTCAATAGTTTAAAAAGAATCCTTAAAATAGGTACTAATGAATTCATGGATGCTATTACACATAATCATTTTCCATACAGCCAATGGAAGTAAGATCCCCTAAAGCAAAGAAACCCATAGAATGAAGTGCGTAAAAGGCTTCCTGTGCATTCCATCTCCAGTAAGTTGAATCATCAAAAATCATGAAAGATTATCCTGGAGATCGAAAAAAGTAAAATAAGCATCTTTTTCCCCTTTCCATGTTCAAAATTTCTTGTCAAGGAAAAGCAACCTTATCACACCAACAATGTAACCATGTATTTTTGATCGGAGAAACACTTAAGAACTTAAAGGTTAATGCCTCAATCATCAATCTGCCAAATTCTCAACATTATGTCGCCGCTTAGTCTTGTGCTCACCCTAAAGCCTTCCACCTTTTAAAACTTAATTCAAGAAACTATGGATAATTCATATATCAATTGCAATAAGTTTGTTCCTGCATTGATTCAAACCTAGATCCAAATGTAGATTTGAACTCAGTTTGGAGGCAAGGTTAAAGCTCAAAAATAAATGCAGTAGTGATCAAATTTTGCATTGAACATAGGTGGCTATTATATGGGAGGGATGCAATTGAAGGCCAAGAGGGACTGTCGGCTCCCGAGGGGTGGACGGTAGTGTTGCTTGGACACTCTAAATTTTGTTTTTTTTTTTGACATGTTTGACATTTGGGCACTTGGGACACTTTGGACATTTTATGACACTCCTTCAACTTTTATCCATTGATTTGTTATGCGGTTGTCATTAAATGCCTAGTTTGGCACTTCTATATGGAAGTTTTTGTTTCTAACATGATATATCTAACTATTTTATCTTTTTTTTTTTTTTGAACTCGAGGAGCATAGGTTTGGTTCATTATCCATTATATGCATACATAAGTACATATGGAAAACTATGTATATGATATGCACATTTGTCCATGTGTTGAATTTTAAAAGATTCTCTTGTCATATTCATTTGGACACTTGGACACTAGGCACCCTTTTCATGTGTTGAAGTAACATTGGTGGATGAAAAGTTTGGTGGTGGGGGAAGTTGGAGATGAGAGTGAGGGGGTTAGTTGAGGGTGGATCAAGGTTGGAGGAGGGAAGTTTGATGATAGAGTAGGGGGCATGGGTCTAATGGGTGAAGAGGAGCGCTTAAGGGTAGGAAAAGTACTTGCTTTGTTTTGGTCTTTTTTTGGGGGGGGGGGCAGGTTTTTTTGGGGGGGGGGGGTTGTGGAGGTTGGGAGCGAAGGATTCTGGAGTGCTTAGAATGGAGGATGGAAGTGGGCAGAGGACTAGGGAGGGGAGTGGAGGTGGAGGAATGGAGGGAAAGTAGGGTGGAGGATGGTAGATGTCTACAGGAAAGAAGGTGGGGGCTAGGACTGGAGGTAGAGAGACGTGAGACTCCTATGCCTATGGCAGCTGCTATTGTCTTCTGGTGCATCCCATCTATTGCCAACTGGCCATGGCTGCCACTCAATAAATTTTTGCTATAAGATTTTGGTCTGGTATCCGTATAGCACTACACGCATGACCTAATGAACTTGTAGATATACACATTTGAGAGATTATTAGGTTTGGGTCGCCCATAATTGAAACCACATCTGATAAGCTTTTATATTTGATGCTGAATTTCAAACCTGATATTTCAGGTTAGATAAGTAAATTGTTGGCCTCCTTTATGGCCCTTTCCTATAGAAAACTTCCAAACACATCTACCTTTGTATTATCTTACTCGCGATATGTTTTCTCAGATTTTCACATTGACCACAAACCTTCATTGACCATTTCCCGACCCCTTGCATCTATGCATGTCTCAGTCCCTAAACAGATGTTGTTCCTCAGAAAGAAATCATTAAATATAAAACAATACTAAGATAAACTATGATTCAGGACATATAACACAATGAAAGTTGAATCAGTCCCCTCTTAGTAATAATGACCTTTGCTTAAATTTTTTATCAATGTTTGGAAAGATGTTAATCTAAATTTAACTGACGTCTTGGAATTGGTATCCATACATGCAATAAATTGAACTGTATTATTGAAACATATGGCACACATTTTGTTTTATTAACAGTTGTGAGTGAATAAAAACTTAACATTAATTTGATATAGAGGTGGGACAACCCTAATATATGATCATGTCAAAAATGTAAACTGCATCATTTGACAATTTTTTAGGCCTGTCCTGTGAACCATTGCTATGATCAAGTTTTTCTCCTAACTTAGCATGAAATTTTCCATTCAATGCATCTAATGCTAAGTTTGGTCTGTAGAAATAAAAAAGAACAGACAAGAGTGAAATTGATTGAGAATGGAAGTTGAGGATGAGTAATCAACATTCCTTTTGCATTATTTGGACATGAAATGAATGAATGCATGCAAAATGAATGAAACTTCTATTTAATGTCTGATTCAGTATTTGCTGTATTGTTCCGAACTGCCCGGTTTGGGATGTATCAATCTGTATTGGTTGGAATCAGCACTAAACACTGTTCGGGTTGGTACAGGCCCTGAACAGGTCTGAGCAGACCTGAACCGGTCCAAACAGACCCAAACCATGTGAATCATATCGTACTGCTTGGTACTGTTCAAAACTGGAGTGCACATTGTATTGTACCCACCAATATCATCCTGTTTTGGGTGTACCATGATAAAAAGTGTGGAAAAGGCATTGGAAGCTTAGTACAGGGTATTGTACCATGCTGATTGTACCATACGAAACCAATAATGTGCATGCAAAAAATTATCAAATCATCCATTCCCATTTCACATGGTAAATATCACCAACTAATTCATGCCAAAGATATCATTTATTTCCAAATTATCTTATAAATGCTACATACCAGAATTATCATTCTTTCCTATAGGGATATGAATGGGGATTCCTCCCATTTAAGAGTGGAGTGACAATTTTTTTATTTAAGGGAATGATGATCCCAAAGGAAGTTTTAGGGGGTGTTTGGTTGGGGGGGAGTTGGGGTCTGGAATTGGAATGGGAATAGGTGATTCCCATTCCAACCGTTTGGTTGGGAGGAGTCCCATACCGATTTCAATTTTAGAATGAAATAGGAATGGCCCAATCTACCTAAAACTCAATCCCTACTCTCCCCTAAGGATTCAAATTTTCACTTTGATTCCAATTCTGATTCCGATTTGGTAATGAACTAAACGCTTCGGAAGATTTGGCCATTCCGATTTCGATTCTAATCCATTCCAATTCTCATTCCGATTCCGATTCTGGCTGCGAACTAAACACCCCCTATTTCATTAGTCGTGTCAAGCCAAACATTGGAATGAGGCTAAAGTTGGAATTCTAATTTCATTTGAGCCCTCCTTTGTGAACCAAACATGGCATAAGTAGTTTTTCTTCTTTTTGCTGTTAACAAATTTGAATGCCGTTGAAGCTTCCTCTCTTTTTTTGGTTGTTGTTGTGGGTATTGGTTTATTTTAATCCCTTAAACTTTAATTGAGTAACTTTTGCTATCTTGTTGGTAGAACATAATTTTTGTTTGCTAGTTTCATTTTCTAATTACTTGCTTTTTGAAATTTTATGCGGCATCATTAACTCCACTTCATCAAAATATGCTCAATTTTCTTTTACCTTTTGTATATGTTTTAAATAATTGCTGCCATGGTGAACTAGTCACTAAAGCTTGCAAATCTTCTAAAAGTTTACCCGGTAAAACCAGTGTTTTCTGATCATTAATGTTTTATAGCATGTAGGATCTAATCAAGGAGGATTCTCATACAATGGAAAAACTTCATTGTCTGGAAGAGGTGTCTGGGATCAGCTGATGATGCCATCTCCACGGGATACTTCATCCTGCAGTTTAAGCATTCCTTCATCAGCTCAAAACGGATATAGTTTCACTTTACCTCGAAATAGGTATGTTCTTCACTATGGATTGGAAAGCATTTAGCTTTTATCTTTCTGTAACAAACATCCTAGATGAATCCATAATAGAAAAACTTGTATTGGTTTTATGATGTATTCCTTGATTGGAAATTGATAAAGTGATCTGTATCTTCCCCAGACCAATCGATCACTGTCTGATCTCCTGAATGGAGGTGTCATATCTTGGCTGTCTATCATTTCTTTTCCATTAGACTTTATGGGCTTGTGCTTTTTTTAATTCATCGTGCATTATTGCTATTGTGTTGTTTTTATGACAATTGAGTGGCTTCGTGCAGGACCATTTTTGATATAAATATTGAAGCATTTGAGCAGAAGCCCTGGAGGCAACCAGGAGTGGATATAACAGACTACTTTAACTTCGGCCTGGATGAGGATAGCTGGAAAAGTTACTGCCAACAGTTGGTACTGTTGATAACATTATGCAGACGTTCTTTTAAGCACATTATGTCTTAGACTGTGTGACATCTTTAATTTGAATTCTTCAGGACCAGTTTAGGCAACAAGTAACAATGTTTACCCAATTCCCAGATTATAATTTATCAAGGCGGAATCAGGTAAATAAAATTAGTCTCCTAAGTAAGGTATGAATGCAGTTATATTAGCATACTGTGAGCAAGATTTTTATGAATAAACCTTCAAATAGGTTCTTGAATCTGATTTGGGATCACCTAAAGCTATGTTAAGTGAAGCTGCTCAATGGGAACATAGAGAAAAAAGTTTCTTACATATGGAGAACGTAGAAAGGAGATTAATGGGGCTTCAGATGGTATGTTGAAAATGAACACATTATTTGCATCCATTTCATCTAATTGCATTGAAATTCTGTTCAGTCATCTCAGTATTATTTCGATCTATGTGCTATATAATTCTAATACAATCAATTTACACCCAGCCAAAGGGTAGAGCAATTCAAGTTGAAAGTGGAGTTGGTGAACGCATACCATCAGCAGACATAAGGCGACCAAGACACCTTGATTCTGATGTAGTGATACAGGTATGTTATTTCTGTTTAATGTATTGTAGAGTTGCCTTCTTTTTTTTATTTTTATTTTTTACATCACTGATGGCATGAATTTTTTAGATTGCTATGGATGGTTCTATGGAGAATGTGTCCATTCCATGTGAGGGAGAACTTAAACATGCTGAACAAGGACATGAAGATTGCTTAATGTTGGAATATGAGAACGAGCCAAATCAAGGGTGAGTTTAGCGGTTCTTTTGGTTGCTTCTTTGTAATCTGCCGGTTCAGTTTTAATAATGCTGTTAATGAGATCCAGTATAACTTGCTTTTATGTCCTATATTGTTGTTTGTCATAAATAACAATAATGTAAGCTACCCATCACTTGTTTACCCCTGTGATGCTTGTCTACCACTCATTGCATGCCCACTGGCCAGAAGACTGTAGGAAATAGTGGTTGAGATGGATGTTCATGAGCTGAAGAGGATGGAGTGAGATATTTATTCTGTTGGAACCCACAGAGCTGAATGCTCACAGGCTTTTGATCTATAGGGCCCTAAGTTGGATTCTCTAAAAGTGCAAATACAGGATCTTTGGCACAACTATGTCTATTACAATAATGAAAGCTACCCATCACTTGTTTACCCCTGTGATGCTTGTCTACCACTCATTGCATGCCCACTGGCCAGACGACTGTAGGAAATAGTGGTTGAGATGGATGTTCATGAGCTGAAGAGGATGGAGTGAGATATTTATTCTGTTGGAACCCACAGAGCTGAATGCTCACAGGCTTTTGATCTATAGGGCCCTAACTTGGATTCTCTGAAACTGCAAATACAGGATCTTTGGCACGACTATGTCTTTTACATATGACATGGCATACAGATCCACAATTTAAGTTTTATATCATTAGTGAAAAAAAGATATATGATGGTATACTTTTTAACAATTAATATAAAGGAGAATCCTTTGTGACTTATGTATTGTTGATTATGCCAAAAAGTGACTTATTTAATCCATAAAGAAAGAAATTTTTGTCGAATAATAGTCAATGTACAGATCTATTTTAATCTTTGATACTCAGGCCAACTCAAATGGTTGAGACCAGATTTGATGGTTGATTTTTTATGGTAATAAAATATTAAAATTTCATAATTTCAGTGGGTTAAAGTTAACAAGAAAAATCACATATAAATATTGTATTCTTTGTGGCTTGGCATGTAGGTTTCTGGGATTCTTCCTTTAATATCATAATTCTTCATTTAGAAGAATTAAGAAGAATTATCCAAGAACTGGTATTCCTTTATGTTTGAGGTCTGCATATGGGTTCGGCATTCTAGCTCAGCCATGTTGGAGAATTGTGTAATGCAATCCTTGTCCTTTAAATGATTCTTTTTTAATTGCTGATTCACAATTGAATGATAAGGCTACTATAAATTCTTGTTTTTCAAAAATCATGACTCCATATATTTATTGTTGGAAGCATGGAACTCCAATCATTTTTCTTTAATGAATCTATGTCTTTGAAGTCATATTTGCATGCATGAGAAAAACTCAAAAAAAGAGAAAGTTCTTGGGACATCATGTGGATGAGTATCTAGATAGCAGTGTGAGAGGTGATAAAACCTACTAATTTTTCTCTTCTTTTTCTGTGGATGGGAAAGGAAGGGCCAAGCCCCACCAGAATTTGTTTTACCAAGGAATGATACATAGTGATGGGCCTACAAAGTTGGGATACATGAAAAATCAACAGGAGAAGTGCTTTAATCTGTTCAAAATTAGAACTTCCTAGCTGTTAGGTGCCTTACTCACCCAAGCTCCTCATCTGGTGAAGGCTCTGACAAGGAGGCTAAAATCTGCTTTAGTGACATTGGTCTTGGAAGGACAGAACCTACTCAGTCATCTGAATATGCTCAATTCTGATACCAAAAGCAAAATTGCTTTTGCCATCTGTGCTACTAAGCCGTGCACTAGTATTCAAGTCATACAACTGGAACCTTGTCCTGCAGTTATAATCTGGTTTTTTTGCTTCTAATAGTGATTTATGGAATAATTTCTTTGAATATTAAAAAACTGAAGATGCCTTTCTAATAAAGCCCCTAGTTCCACTGCCATAAATTATCTTATTATATGGACAGAAACTTGAATATTTCACATGTAAGTATTTTTAAGCAATTGCTGCTGGTGCATTGGACTCATTTTTTGGGTAATTGACGATCACTATGTGACAGCATATATTTTCTTATTTGTCAACTTGTGGTTTTTGTTGGGATTTGGATGCTTGTGGTTGCAGACTGAGATTTTCATAAGTTGGTCACTACGTTGTTTTCCATTTAGCCAAGCTTTTGTGTTTTTGCTCCTTTGAGCTTATTGTTTTTTCTTATAAGCAGTGATAATTGCGATTCAACCTTATTTTGGTATAATGATGGTTCTAATTAGATGACATGCCCAACTTTAATAGCATTTAGTAGCTAGCAGGGTGCATTCATGTCAAGCTGTGCACATACTATTTGTTAGTGTTTTTTGGCATGTCTATTAGTACACTACTATGTGCATACTTTTAGCTTCTGTTTGTCATGTTTTCTATGCAATGACTCTGGTTCTCATCTGCCCATTCTATGTGCAGAATGTTGTCTCGAGACTATGATGGTCAAGGATATTGGGAAACTACTGATCCTCTTGTGCGTTGCTACCCTGAGGTGGCAGAAGCTAGTTTAAAGGGATCTGCTGATGAAGTTAAAGACAAACTGGATTCCTCTAAGGGTGAAAGTGAGGATTCGTTGAGAGTGGATGACTCGCTGATGGAAGCTGAAATTTCTTCTGGGGCTGGGGTTCAAGTTATGGCAGAAAGTAATTTAAAGGGTGCTGCTGGCGAAGTTAAAGACAAACTGGATTACTCTAAGGGTGAAAGTGAGAATTCTTTGAGAGTGGATGACTCCCTGATGGAAGCTGAATATGCTTCTGGGGTTGGGGTTCAAGTTATGCAGAGTCTCAGTTCCAGTGATCTTGATAGCCATTCTGAAGCATCCAAGGATGATGGTGGTTTGAATAAAATTCATGCTGCCATCAGAAAGACATCTTTGGACTCGGTGACTGGAAGTCAAGAATCAGTTAGATCTGATTGTGATCTTTCAAATGATTCCGGAATCAATGCAACTAAAAAAGAGATGGAAGATATTAAAGGCAACACTTGTGACTGTCGCCTCTCTCCAGAAGGTTACAAAGGTTGCAGTAGAAGCGGATACAATGTTATGTCTGAATTGAATATACCTGCAGAAAATGAACAAGCTTCTATTCAGTCGCCCAGGAAGTCCCAGAATGATGTGGACCATTTTGAGGTGAGCTATGGGATGAAGGAAAGTAAATGTGATCACAGGACTGATATAAGAGGACATTTGTCTTCTAATAAAGAAACAAAAATGTCAGTTAGTTACAAGAGTGGAAAGTATGCTGAAAAGCGTGCTAGTGAAAAATCTTCTGCTAAATCTTCTCACAAGAAGGGAGATCATGATAATCACCCTAGGATTAACCGGGATAAGAGAGACTGTTTTGAGCAAAGAGCCGCTGGTAGGGATAGTGCAATAAAACACCGTGAATGCTACTCACGTGAATGGCATCATGATGGTCGAGGGGAAAGAGTTGTTCGTCATGAGCATTCTGATGAATCAATTTCAGAATGTGGTTCCATTTTCTTGGGAAAGGATTCAGGTATGAGGCATAAAAAGGAAAGGGAGAATGAACATCTCATCCGGACAGATGCTGTAAATCATGAACACAGATATAAAGAAAAACATGTACAAGAGATGCACACAAGACATATAGCCAGATGCAATGGGAAGACAGGATCTTTGATCACAGTTTCCATAGAGCTGCACCTTGCAGCGGCAGAGAAGATAGAACCCCTGAAAAAAGAGACAAGTATGACCGAAGTTCATGTTTTGACTTGTATGGATCAAATAAATATATTGAATATGAGGCCAAAAGGTTGAGACATCTTGATGGTAGGCTGCTGGATTCTCAAATGTATGAACACCATTTTGACGATGAAAGAGGTCGGCATGATACCAGTCCACTAAGAAATCACTTACATCAGTCATGCAGGTCACATGAAAAATTCTTGGATCACAGGAAAAGTTTTGCTATTAAAGAGATAGTGTCCAGGTATGAGAAATATGAATGTTGTTTTGTCCGAAGCAGCAAGGATTGCCGTCACTCATCTTATGAAAATGACAACAAATTTCATGATGATGAACACATCACTGAAGAAAGAAGTACATGTGTTGACGACATTGTTCGGGAGAAAAGATATGGTTGGCTTGCTAAGCCAAGACCTGATGCTGATGGCAAACTCTCTTTTAAGCATGGAGATCCCGATTTGACTCCTCAAGAGGAATCTTTTCTCTGTGAAAGGAGTTCAAGAAATGAGAAGAGTCTCGTTAAGCAGCATTTATTCTGTGGTAGAAAATTTTCTGATGACTGCCGATTAAGCAGTGTTCAAAAGGAATTAGTTAATGAAAGAACTCGAAGTTCTTCTGATGATGCTAGGGAACATGGTAAGTTTGCTTTGCGCAATTTTGATAAGGGAAGGCATGAGCTGGCAACTTTAGGTCGCAGGGAGGCTGTTAACATTCATCTGAATGGTTTGAAAAGAAAGGTAAAATTTGGGGAAACCAAGTCTAGTACCTTGTACCATTGTACCTTTGTCATGTTCATGTTGAATATATATGTCTTTTTAACTTGGTGTGGCTAGTCCTTTTTTCATTCTTGTCTTCTTGGAGAAGGAATGCAACACCGGTTGTGTCTTATTTTGTTCAATCATTTCTATAGAATTTATTTACATGCCCTGAGAAGCTTTCTGCTTTCAATGCTTGAGTTGTACTTGTCTCAAATGGTTTTCAATCTAAGGCAATTGAGGGTGCAGCTTAAGCCCTGTGCACAATTTGTTGAACTTGTAGAAGGATGCAAGAAGATGAGTGAACTTTCTTTTTGCCAGTTGCTTTACTGAAGTTATTTCAGGTATTTGCCTGATACATTTAGGACATATACTGTTCAGTTATTTTGTAATGGCTAGGAAATCTGTATGGCTTTCTGATATTGTACTTAAATTGCTAAATTCAAGTAGAGCAAACAACTTTATTCTTTCCAGTACCTTCTTCTCTTTGTCATGCTTTCTTTCAGAAGTCTTTGGATAAGTTATTCTCTCTCTCTCTCTCTCTTTTTCCACATTTCACAACATGTTGATGGCTTGATTTCCTTTTTGTGCTGATAATTGTTCTGACTTTCTTATTATCAAATTCATGGATCTTGTTTTTAAATTTCTTTTTCCTTACTAGGCAAATGCCTTATCCAGCACAATCCCTTGGTTCCCTTCAATCTGAGATGATCTTGATGTAGGTTATCCTAGGACAACAGGGGAAGAGTTCAACATTTTTGCTTGTTGTCTCACTGCCTATTTTCTTGTTTTATTAGGGTTTAGGATGGATTCTTTTCAACCTCTGTGTACTTAAGTGTTATATGTTTGTGCCTATTTATGCATTGGTGAGTTTCAACATAGCATCCTTGCAGCATTATGAACATTGTTTTGTTGCCGATCTTAGTATGGTTTTGCCTAAAATGTGTTTCTTTTTACAATCAAGCCTAGGTGCTCATCTATTAACTATCTGCTTGACTGCGAAGAATTTTGCATACTGGTTGATGATGATATTTTCTAAAATGACGAATGACAGGCTTATGACATGTGAATAAGCTAATATTTTCTTTTGCAAACAGCTTACTCATGTTGCCACTTCATATTTCCATCACTTTTAGTGTTAATGATTGCAGTCAGCTGCATTTGTTAGGCTATTTTTATGCCAAGAGATGTTATGAAAATATTTTTGAAGTGGAGTGTCAAAAACAATTGGACCTTGAAAATTGGGTGGATTATTTGTTGTGTCTGTTTATCTTTGCTAGATATGGGTTGTGGAACTAGGTGTTCTGGTCGTCTTCCATTTGGAAGTATGGTGGACTTTTCTGGGGACTTGCTTCTACAACTTCCCTTCCCCAATAATGTTCTTTTTTGTCACTTTGTTTGAGCCGATAAAACATGGTCTGTCCTAGGCAGGTTTCTAAAGATTCTTCATCTCTACGTTGTTATTATAGATGTTAAAATGGTATGAGTAATTGTAACATGTGTTTGCTCACCTAGAGGCTGTGTCTATGCTCGAGTGAGATCCATCATTGTAAATGATGATTTCCTTTAATTTTTATGATTGGTTTTTAATTATTCTTTTCTGCTATGTGATTGTTTAAGCTATAAATTTGCTTCCTCTACAAGTTCTTAGTTCTATTTCCTTCTACAGGAATTTCTATGTAATAATTAATGGATGTCATGGAATGTTATACCACCTTGAACCACCTGGTTTGGGGCGTATTGGGGTGGACTGGCATGGTTCTGCCCCTGGGTTCGAGAAACTGGCGAGGGAGGGGGAGAGGGAGGAAGAAAGAGAGGAAAAGAGAGGGAGGGAGGGAGGAGAGGGAGCCTCCGGTTCCACTATTTCGAGTGAAACAGAGGCCAGGGCCCCTTTTTTTATTTGAGGGCTTCGAATTGAAGTTGGCAGGTGCTGCTTTCTTATACCACTTTCTGCTTGTGCTCTTGTTGTTATAGAAACATTTGTTATCTGATTATTTCTGGGACAGCTTCTTATACCACTTTATTGTTCCTGTAGACTCTTATTTCATTGACTGGAAGCCCCAGTGAGTATTATATGTAAATAAATACTCTCCTTTGTTTTGTTTGGGTGCTTTTTGTGCGGCAGTTTTTATGGGCTTCATCATAACTCATGTGACTGTGCTTCACATGAAGCTACTTTAGTAGCATCAGAATATTGCCCAATTTTGTGCTGTCAAAATTGCTGGTGGTGGTGCTTATTGTTGGTCTGAAGGTACTTGTCTTGACAGGATTGCATTTCCAGTTTCATTGGTATGCTAATGGCTGCATTGTTGATATTTCCATGAAACTCAATTTCAGACAATGTTCTGCTGATGATAAACTAGTAGAAATTGTCAGCTTCTGGGTAGTCTCATCTATCTTGTTGTTTGCCTATTAAAAGTTATGCATGCTGTGCATGTGATGAGGCTGCTTTGCTACCTTTTCTTTTTTTTTGTTTTGGTTTGTGGTTTTGTGGGGGGGGGTGTGACAGGCATCCTACCATCCCCATCCATTTCAGTGGGTGACAGGCATCCTACCATCCTAAGTGTTGAGATGGGACGACAAGAAATGGATGGGGATGCGATGGGACATCCACCATCCCAAGTGTCTGTCATGTTCCATAGAAAAAACCAGGACGGTCGCATCCCATAGTATTTAAAACCTTAGTCTTGTTCCTTATTTTTCTTTTTTGCCTTTGCATTGGTGCTTGGCATTACTATTACTAGAGCTTGTTTTCTTTATTGGAGATAGTCACCTCTAAGATGAGCAAGGAACCAATATTGCCTTTCACTCCAATGTTGATGCAGAGTGTCATGTGATAGCTTATATTTTCTCATAGGTTCAGCTTTCTTGCCATCTCTGCTAGTATGGGTTTCATAATTAGGACTAATCTCTCTCCTAGTAAACATAAAGCTATTCAAAATTCTTGATTTCATGAGATTGAGAGCAGTTGTTATTTTATCTGACATTATTTTGCAGCTACCTTATTACTTCTTTACATTGGATCTGTTATGTAACTTGCGAACTTCTTAATCCAAATGTATACTATCACATACTTCTAGTATCTACCATGCACATTTCAGTTTTTATGCGTTGTGAGTTTGACAGGGGTGTTAAATATATTGATGCATGATGTAGCATTATTGTGTTTTTTATACTTCATTTGGAGTTAATTGTACTTATATTACGTTTGTTGTATGGCCAACAATTTATGTATAATCCAGAAAATATATTATTCAACTTCCGCCATCTTTGTACCGAACCTTGTATCAGTACCATCCTATTACAGTGCCAGTATGCAGTATGGTATAAGATGGCGAGGTGTACCAAGTGTTAGTATGATATGAGATTGCATACTGGTACGGTATATGGTTTTTGTCCAATACGTTATAGCACCGACTAGTATGGCAAACCTCGATACTATTAGAGTGACAATGGATGTTGTGAATCTCTCATTTTCTTTTTTGAAGAAAGGCATGAGCATATCACTTGAAATCAGTAGAAAGCTGGT
This sequence comes from Elaeis guineensis, assembly GCF_000442705.2. Classification (NCBI taxonomy): domain Eukaryota; kingdom Viridiplantae; phylum Streptophyta; class Magnoliopsida; order Arecales; family Arecaceae; genus Elaeis; species Elaeis guineensis. The sequence continues at coordinate 16,170,013 of NC_025997.2, forward strand.
GGAAAAGGAGCAAAGGAACCATATTTTTAATCCTTAATAAGATCACTGAAGGTCAAAATAAAATGATTGGATGTTCTATTCAGAAAATACTGCATCATTTGAGGTTTGTCAGGAAACTTGAAAACAGATGATCACATTATCATCCTTATTATGTCATGCTTTATATATTAAAGTTGCAACTGTTTATGAGAAACCGTGATAGAAGCCTGATTCTCATGCAAGATAAAGTGATGCAGCTGTATATTCTGTTATTGCGTATACAACATGTGAGCCAAGTTGACGTTCCCTACTTGTCTTCATTGTGGAGCAAGGTATTGATTTGTATGTTCCAGATTGGAGCACTAAAGTAGTACTTGAAAGGTTGGGCTGTGCGATTGATTTCATCGTAAAACACATGTTCACATGTGCAAAATCCTTTGTAGTAGTCTTGAACTTGTGACCTAATAAGTTAGGTTGTGAAGCCTTACCAACTGAATAGATTAAATAGATCTCTCCAACTCCCTCTACATATTTGGGCATTGATTTCTGTGTTCTCTGTCATTGCTTTTAGTCTTTTCTTTCTCGAACCTCTTAGGCTAAATATATTTATTTTCATTTTAGGCATAATATACCAAACTCAACCAGTCTTATATCATTAATTTAATCAATGACTTGTCTCTGAATCCTTGTCTATTTGTACCTACCAATAGCTTTATCCTCTGATAGTTCAAGTTTGTCTCAGGTCCTTTTTGCAACTTGCATATCTGCTTTAGGGCAGGCATTCTGTTTTATTTATTCTGACCTTTCCATACAATATTAGGTGCCTCTTCTCTTTAGTAAATCATCCTGTAATAGCTAATATTTCCCTATCATGGTGTTTTAATAAGGTACTTATGTTATTATTTGAGGAGGACTTGGCCAAACAAAACTTGAATCAGATGACCATTCAGAGTCTGTAATGCTGCTGAGATGTGGTCTTTGTTATGGAGCACCAGTTTCAGGTCTTAGATTCACAAATTCCAAAATTGTAAATACTGCTATGTGTATGTGGATATTATTGGTGCACCAGAATACAATTCTAGTTTGAGAAAAATGCATCATAATATGGGATCATTTTAAGTTGTTCGTAAGACTTACAAATGGGCCCTAGGCCAAGGCCATTTCTATTAGGACTGTTCTTTTTATGGTACACTCTTAGGACTATGTTCTTAGAGTGTCATAAGAGTTGCATTTTATGTATCCTAAATATGCTTTTATGAGTTAACGGCTTAATAGTTAAGAGTATTTGAGGCTATTCTTCCGTGTGTGATTCACTGGATAGATTGATAAACTTTCTTATAGAAAATGGTGCTGTTTTCTTTTTCAAGGATTCTACAAAATCTGAAGTTTTTATAAGGGTGTTTTGGTACACATTTTTTCCTAGCACCTTTTCTAGGGTGAAGAATCTAGCTAATATAGACAAGCTATATGCCTACTAACAAATATTAACGAATTTCAGTAGAATCTTGGAGAGCTTTTGCCATGACCTGGATCTGTCATTGAAATTTTGTTTAGTCTTTTATGAAGGGCGAGCACTAAAATTTTCACCCAACTCCAATCTATTTGGTATTTGAGTGTTTATATGATTGTTTCTTTTGCTTCCAGCTAAAGGTTAATTGCTCGATCAAACGTTCGTTTTTGGAGCAGTCCTTTTTGCTGATCTCAGCTATATCTCAGTATCCTTTTTTGCTTTTGCATGCAAATTGCACAATCTTATATTAGGTGTGTGCCTTGCTCTTTGTTAGAGATGACTGTTCCATCTCAGTCTGTTCATCACTTCTAGTTATCCATGCTATGTTGGAGGCCTTACTACCCACCTTAGAACTTTTTTCGCTCAAGTTTCTCATGCATGTGGAGTTTATAGGACATTTGAAATGTTTTACTATCACCAGGAAATGTCACTATAAGTCTAACCTTTGTTCTGAAAATAGGTTTGTTTTACAAAGAGAAGCACTTTAACATGTATCTTGGTTATGGATCTTGTCTATAGATTATTTTAAGGTGACTACTAACTGCCCTTATCTATCAAAACACATCTTTCTTTAGAAAAACGTGAAAAAAATGGAATGTCAGTTAGGCATAGAATTTTCTTTGTCTCCTTGAAGTTATGGATGATAAGATAGAGTTATTTGATTGATGCCTTTTTTGGTCAGTGCTGGGTGTTCGGATATATTTAGTATTGCATATTTCTTTCCATGTATATTAGAAGTTCTTGTGGTATTATTGCTGTATTATTAGTGGAGGTTCTTATGGTATTGTTGCTGTATTATTAGTGGCATATGTTGCCATAAAACACTGGCCTATGTTTCCATATATGTACATCCTGTACTCTATATATTGTGGTCAATGAAACCCTAGAGGGTAGGCTCTTATGCCCCTCTTTCACTGGGAAATCAAGGACATGCCAGCAAATATTATAGGGTTCAGGTCCTCTGATTTAAATTGAAGATGTATTAGAGATTGCATGATCTAATTTTTAAAGTGGCTTAAAGAAATATTTTTGTTGATATTAAAGGATTCATGTGATGTACTTTAATAGGTCATTCATCTTGAAACCTATCTTTGTGTAGTTCAATATGCATATGGAAGCATACTGAAAATTGCTATTATTTCTGAAGGTTTGTTCTTGTGTTGGAGAGGGTTCAATTTTTGCACCATGCAGTAGTATTTGTACCATTTAGAGGAGTTGGAGAGGGGCAACGATTTTTTGTATAGTTAATATTGCTTGTACTTGATCTTGCAATTAGTTTCCTCTAGAGCAATTGGATTTGACCGAATTACATTTAAGTGCAAACTGTAATTGTCATTGTGGCATGAAAGGAGGAGGATACCTGTGATGTGATCCTGATTTTCTGCTGTTTTACAATTTTATGACACTGCTGCTTGTTTCCAATTTCAGACTCGTCTTTTTAATGACTTGGAGGTTGTTATACCTTTCTCCATCACTTGGCTTGTGTTAAGGGTATGGAACCATAATTTCTAAGCCAAGTTTCCCTTTCCGTATTAAATAAAATATTCCCAAAGATCTAAGGATATTCCTGATCTTCCCAATTCATGGAGTTCTCACATTAAGGCTATATTAGTTCAACTGAGACACTGATGCTTTGGTGTCCTGATGACTCCTAGTTTCTTAAAGACTGACTTTGGTTGTATTTTTCAACTTTCACCTATGTCTTGGGGGTAGATATTTTAATCTATTGGGTGCTAGATACTTGATCTTATTGGCTTGGTTTGTATGAGTCTAGATAATAGTAACAAGCAATGTTTTGGTATTCAATGCTTATTCATGGAATGGAGATGATGTAGAACCATGGAAAAACTATCCCAGAAAAAAAAAGATTAATTTGTTGGTCGCAGTAGCCCTAACCCTTCTATTCCATATCTATGTAGACACCGTGATGAATAAGTTATATAAAATCTGGTCATTTGGGTGTATTTATTGGATGAGTTTGCTAGATTCATCTCTTCAGATTTGGTTTAAATCGGAGACAAAATTTGTCCAAGTATTAGAAGTAGACTAGGGGAGAGGATCAGAAGGAAGGCTAGATGATTCTAAAAGATTCTAGAGCATTCTGGGCTTTTTGTTGAAATGGTGGGAATTTCCCAGGAAATCTAAGAAAAGTTTTGATTTCTTTACACCCTTTTTTCTTAATGCTTCACATATACCTTGGAGGAAGCATCCAGATGTTTCTTCATCTTGATTCCAATTGATCATGTTTTAATTATTAGTAACAAAATTTGATCTTGTTAGATTTTTTTTGTAATTTGCCTATAATAGACAATTTGTTTGTGACTTTTCTATTTGTTATCTAAATAATTTTTTTATGTGATTGCACTACACTATTTTTTTTCATGATGATAAATAAGGACTAGTTGCACATTATTATCTCCACAACCTTTGAATTAGCTTTGTTGGCTCCTATTATATATGCAACCCATTTCTGGTCATGTTCCTTGGGCTACATTTTGTCTGCTGATCATTCCTTATAACATTTTGTGAGATTTTAGTTTAGTTTCCTGAATGCTCAGGACCCTAGCTGCTGAAGTTTAGGTTTTTCATGTAACTATATGCATTTGTTGGCAACCATTTGCTCTTTATGTTTGCTTATCATATATTTTTCATATTATAATTGTTTCACTAGTATATTAAGACTGCAGAGTATTGCTGCCACTACTTAAGAAAATATATATAATCTAAGGTCATTGTTTCACAAACAGGTCAACCCAGCCTGAAGCTGCCTTAGCATGTGGTCCCTTAGGCACCTTGTGTAGACCTCAAGTGCATTGCTTAGTTTTTTGTGGCTTGGGTGGGAGGAAAAGTCAGGATGTCACCCACGTAGGCAGGTCCCTGGTGTTGAGGCAGGTAGCAAAGATTTACGAGAAGAAATATGAGGAACAGACAGAGTAAGAAGGTAAAAATAGTAAGAAGAGATGGGAAGACAAGATGATAAGAAAAAAGAAAAATATATATGAAAGAACTATAAAATAAAATATTAATTTTCATTTTAAATCGAATTTCATGATATGCATTTTTTTTTTTTTTTTGCCAACATGTCTTTGTTATTGTTATTAAAACCAAGTTATAATAGTGCACTCATATACCTATTTATGTGCTTGTGCATGTATTATGTTGGTGCATGTGCGCTTGCTTGCTTGCTTCCTGGTATTTATATATATCTTCAAATGCACGCGGGTCTGGGTATGTTTGCCTAGGGAAGGTGTTCTGCAAGTCTGGGCCTATTTACTCCCAAGCAACTTGCACCCACATGGCATCTTCTAGAACGTGCTTTAAGTGCTACTATTACTTCAATTTGTAATATTTAGCTGACTATAAATTTGCATTTGTCAGTATATCTTTCATATATTAGCTACCTGATGGAGTTTCCAGTGAGATGAATATATGATTTATGATGAGCATGCTCCGTCTTTGGTTTCTCTGTTGAGGATGATATTGCTTTGTGTTATTTAGATTGGAAATTAAATTGTTTCATTTACATGTATGCCATGTTATTCAGAAATTTTATTGTGTTATACATGAGAAAATTTATCATTTTTTCTCTTTGGGGCTGAGGTGTATCATCCTGTGGTTGTCTCCTTGTGCAAGGGCTTTTGCGAGCTAGATATAGGTAAGGTGTCTAAGCTGCCTTCTCTTTTTGAGAGAACATACGTCTTGACTTCACTATGCCTTACTGTGTCTCTATGTAATGGTTGCATCAAATGCATATGAAAGAGCTAGAAGTAGTACAGAATTTTTCTGAAGTAATTTGTAGCCGTTCAGTGCTTGAAATTGGCATTTGATTTTGGCCCCTATCTCTTCACCCTTGTTCTGCATCTGGTGAGGATATGTTGTTCATAATTGTCCTATCCAACCACTGTTAATGGTCGAGTTGTTCTTTGTGCAAGGGAAACCATCTACGGAGCAGTCTGATCATTGTTCAGTATTTTTACAAATAATTGCTAGGCAACAAATTTATTTGTTAACTATTCTGGTAGATGCAGTGTAGAAAAATTTTATCTTTATGAAGCCTGTGGCTGTGGCAGATTATCTAAATCAATACATTCTCGACATTTTGCATTGTACTTGTGTTTATTATTACTATATTATTTTGTTGCAGTTCCACAGAAGAGATAATGAAGTTACTGTTGCAAGTGAAATCCACAGAGTTGTGATTGAGACAATAGATGAAGAACAGAAGGATTCCAGGCATATTGAAGAAGTTCGCTTGTTGGAGGTTCCTCTCCATGTCCCAAAATCTGAAGGAACCCATAATCACCCAACTAGCTTGAAGGAGAGGGTGAAAGAGTTAAAGTCGGAACACTCAGGTGACCACTTTCTTAAGAAATGTGAAGACAAGCATTCTATTTCACAAAGTAACGATGATGATGAGATTGAAGAAGGCCAACTGATAGAAGAATCTGATGATCAACATGTGCGTTCAATGACAGAATATTGGAATCCTGAGAAAAAAGTATCACTCCCTGCTGTCAAAGCAAGCCTGTCAGCTCATTTAGACGAGGAAAACACACAAGCTAAAGAATCTACTCCAGATAATAAGATAATTAGGGGATATGACAGCAATCATATACTTGAAACACTAGCAAAGATGGAAAAGCGCAGGGAACGGTTCAAAGAGCCACTTGCTCTGAAGCGAGGAACTGAGAAGACTCCGGAGCCACAGCTGGAGGTTGCAACTGTAACTGATGAACCTAAACAACAGAGGCCTGCCAGAAAACGGCGGTGGGGGGGCATCCAGTGATTGGGACATTCATCTGAATGGACCATTATGATGGCTTTGTCCCCTGGAGTATTTGTGAGTACCGCTTATTGCATGTCCTGTGAAGTTGAATAATCTCCAATAAAGTTGATGAAAGACTCTTAGCCCCCCAAAAAAAAAAAATGATGCAAGACAAAGTCACCTGATGTTATACTTCTAAATTCTTTTTTTCTCCTTGATGTATATCATTATTTCTTTAGTTTAATGCATATTACAGTTCATTGAATGTATGTTGAATTAATGTTTAAATTTTATCAAAAAGTTGTACAGGTTAAGGTTTTGCTTCATCTGTAGAGACTCTAAAGCATGGAAGCACTAAAACTTTGTTCAAATAATTAAGAGCTTATCTGGTTAATATCTCCTCTATTCTCTTCAGCTTGCTCTGCTTTTTAATATCAAATTCTTTGGGAAGGTAGGGGGATAGGTTCCAATTTTGTTTACTGTGACTTGAAAAGTGAAAACAATATATATCAGATGGTGTTTTGATGTATATTGTTTCTTACAGGCTATTTATTTCGGGTCTATGTTCTCATACTTTTACTATTATGTTGTCAGCAAAACTCGAGTGGATCTCCATTGGATGATGGAAGGTCTACATGGTGGTTTGAGTTGTTTGATCTGTTGCTGCTAAATTATTTATACATCAAAAATCATGTGATTTGGAGATCCTTAGTATGTAGACCAAATGGTCAAAAATATACATATTTTTTATATTATTTAAATTATCTTATTTTTTGATCATTTGATATTGAATTTGAAAATTTTAAATTATATTATTTTTAATATGTAAATAGTTTAAAGACTTGAATCATCATCCAGTTTAGATTTAGATATGACTAGATCTAATTGGAGATTCATTGAGTATGGCAAGTTTATCTCTCTTTCTCTGAACGTGTGCATGTGTATCATAAAATATCTAATTATGATCTCAATTTTGGGTGGTTTGAAGATTGCTCAAATTGCAAAATGATCCGTTGCTGTATTTTCTTAAGTATGATTTGCTTGAAAAAGGTTCTTGAACGTTACAAAAATTACTTATATGTTGCTATTGTCTCGACGTACGGATTATGGCTTTGTAGAGTTCATGTGTGTGGATGCGCAACCTCTTATATGGGCATGCAACACAAACTTTTCACTGGGATTATTTGTACCCCACGTATCCACAAATAATTGCTTGACAAATCAGCTAATAGAAATGCTACATTAGAGTAGATGGTCACTCTAGATATTTGAATAAAAATGCTTATGCTAAATTTTGTTCCATCATGTCAAAACAAATATGCTATAATTTGTTTTTATTTTTTTAACCAATATTTAAACATCTGATTAGAGGTATTTTGGTTAGAAGAAAAGGGTAAAGGTGACAAGCACAAATGACAATTTTATACCATTCCGATATATTTTTTCTTGGAATAATAATGCTTGGGATAAAGAGTTTTGGTTGATATAAATTTACTCGCCTATGTCTATTTTTCAATAACTGTTTGGCATGACTTTATTCCAAGCTTTATTCTTGTTTTGTAACTAAACCAAATGCTTATAATTGGTTCAGATATAAAAAAGAAGTGGAATAGGAAAGTTTTGCCTGTTCTTATTTGGCTACAATGTATAAAATATTTTTTGTTCAAGGACGACCTCTCAATAAAAGAAGGCAAGGGGGGAAAAAAATGCCTTCATGCCTAGGATGGATGGGTTATAATAGTTTTTTTAGCCTTTTTTTTTTTTTTTTGTTTGGATAGTGTGTTTGTTATGAACTAATATAACAGTTTTGGCGAGCATAAAGCTCATCCTGCACCATCCGTGCTTTGCTTCTTAAGCCAAAAAAAAAAAAGGTCAAAAGATGGTGTTTCAGTTTAAAATCAAAACTTTGTTATACTGCAGCGATCGAAATGCCACGTGTCAAAAGCTAGACTCCGAAGTTGGAATCGTGGTCCGCATGTATCTTGGGCAGTAGCGCCAGCCACTCCTTCCAGCCGAAGAGCGACCGACGTGGCGCATTATGCACCACCTCCACAAATTTCCAGATTTACCTACAAAATGACGAAAAATACCCTTCCGTACACAAATATTCCTAGTCTACATCTACCACCACTTGTCCATTGGATTCAATTTGAGAAATAATTCAGCCGTCAGATTGGTGGACTCCCTGAATTTAGTGCTTAGTCGGAGGACATAAGTGGAAGGGTATAAATGTAATTTAGGTCCGCCATTCATGATCAAAAGCCCGCGGGGGTCCTTCCGTGCCGTTTTATGAAGCGGAGAGCAGATAGGACGCCGGAGGAGGAATGCAGCTCTTCTCTTTCCCCAAATCCCAATTCCCTCGCTTTCCTCCACCCTCTCCAAACCGTACTAACCCTAACCCTAATATCCCTATTTCTCTCACTAAGGTCTCGATCAGAGCCTCCTCCTCCATCTCCTTCCTCAAGACCCCTCCCTCCTCCTCCAAGGCCTCCTCTCCGCGCCCTGTCCAAGAACAACTCCTCTGCTCTGAATCCGATGAAGAGAACGAAGAAGAGGATGAGGAGGAAAGAGAAGGAGATCATAAAGCTTCGGAGCGGTTTCTTGCGGTAAGACGGCCGGTGAAAGAGGTACCGGAGGAGGCCGTTGGTTCTTTGACGGAAGCTTATGGGAAGAGTGAGGGTGAGGAGAAGTTTTGGTCTTCTTCTAAGATTGATGAGGGCCTTACGGAGTTTGCTAAGAAGATTCCTATTTTTGAGCCGGAGAGGGTTGGTGTTGCGCCGAAGGAGAGACCGCTTGCGATCAACTTGGAGCTGGGGCTTTATCGAGCGAAGGTGCTCACAAGGAATTTTCGGTTCAAAGAAGCTGAGGAGATTCTCCTCAAGGTAATCTTCATTTCTGGATGGTTATTGGATCCGTTCTTGGGCAATCAAACTATTCAGTAGTAATTGTAGCAAATTATTATCCTGACTTCTGAGGATGTGAATTGATGAGAAACTGAAACTAGCTTCCTCAACATTGATGATTAGAACCTATCCTGTTGTAACCTCGTTGCAGTACCGTCCTAAAGACATGCAACGTCTGCCTTACAGTTGCGGACATGTTCAAAAATAACATATTCCTCATCATCTATCTTTAATTCATTGTTATTGGCAAATCTTGAATGTGCACTCTATTTTCTGGGAGTTTCATGTTGAAAATATACTTGCTCTCATTAATGTTGTGCACCTTTGGATTGCAAAAAGTGTTTTTTTTTTTTTTAAATACGTGTGATTATGTCATTTCGTTAATACATGCCTCGTGCTTTTTTTTTTTTAAAAAAAAATTCCTCATATTTCTTTTTTTTTTAAAATTAATTTTTATCTTCATTTAAATCCAATTTTTTTTGTTATCCGAATTTTCTGACTTATGAAGTTAATCTGAACACCAACTAAAACAGGTCCTGCAGCCTGTGAAAATTTATCATGAGTGTCGAAGATAATAAAGAAACAATTTATTGCCTAGAAAAACTGAACAAGATTAGGTGTGCGACCATGTGAAGAGATCTTGGTGCTATCCAATAGTCCATGGTAGAACATCTTGTTTTCTCTGGAATCTGGATATTATACATTGTTAATGGCTATTGCTAACATGAAAATGATGGGAAAGATTCTCAAATTAGCTTACAAACAAAATGGCATGCCTATGGTTGTATGCCTATGTTAAATTTTTGGTTCTTTTCCTTGCAGATCTTTTCTGGATATTATGCAAATTGTTTTTGTATATCTGCAGCATTTTTACTGTTGCCGTATTTTACATCTTCAGGCTACATGGTACACTTGTCATTGAGGTTGACATGTAACTCTTATTAGAATATTTTTAATCTTTGAGTTAATTTCAATGTTGTGCATATGTAAATTTCAACCAATACATGAAAAACAATAGAACTCAGCTAGAATCGTTGCTGTGTTATATCTATCTCCAGTGTATCTCATTTTGGCCTGAAGATGGACGGCCATATGTGGCCCTTGGGAAGCTTTTAATTAAACAATCAAAATTTTCTGAAGCTAGAGCTGTGTATGAAAGAGGCTGCCAAGCAACACAAGGCGAAAACTCATATATCTGGCAGGTTTGTGAGTGTTCTTTTTAGTCTCAATATATTTATTGATTGTAATGTAGCATATCAGCTTCTAACTTTGCCTAATCAAGTTTGGCTTATAAATTGCAATTGATACAAAGAACTCTGCTTTCAATAGAGCCATCACAATGATACCTGGGCTTCTGATTACAGTTATTTCGCTCTTGACACTTAGCATGTAGCTGCTTTGTGGTTTTCACCATGAATTTAAATTCCTCTTTTATCTGGACAGATACGACATATTAGATAGGGCAGAGAAGCATAACTCCCAATAAGGTAATGTTGAATTTATAGACAACTGAAAGAAAATAATAAATGATAATGCCATTTCATATTTTCATAGTAAAATGTGCTATTTGACAAAGTTGGATGGAGCTCATCTTCATTTTCTTCATTGGGTAAACGTTTCTAGGTACAAGTTTGCTAAGCGGTGCAGTTACATAGTGTTTAAATTGTATCAATGATGGCTGTCAGATAGGTGTGAAAGTAGATAGGATAATATCCATTGGATCTATTTTTCTATCTAAATCTATCTGGATATGGATAGAAATTGAAGCATCTGATCAATATCTATATTTGTATTCATATCCATCAAAGAAAAATGAAAATGGATATGGATGGATAATGATCTGTATCCAAATATTTGATTCAATTGGTAACCCAACTTAATTTTATATAACACAAATAAGCATTTAATGACAATATGTAATTACATTGATATATTATTAACTTGATTTACCATCTACTTAGTAATATCTTTAATTTTGTGATCATAAAGTTTAATTATCTCTAACTTATATCCGTATTACCTCCATACTTCCAGCATCCGATTGGTACCCATATTTGTTTAGAACAAATATGGATATGAATTTTTGCATTCATTTAATATCCATATCTGTATTTATATTAGTCGAAAAATAAACACAGATATTGATATACTAGTATCAATCCATATCCGATCTGTTTTCAGCCCTACTGCCAAAACTCATTGAATATCAAATAAACATTGTTTGCCGTTGTCTTTGTCTTTGTATCTCTGGAGGGAGACATTTTTCTGATAAATGTTTTTTTAAGAGTTACTAGAAATAGATTTGTGAGAGCTGGCAATATTATATGAGAGAATCCTGAACCTCAGATTTATAGTGATGTTTGACTTGTTACCAGTCATAATGACTTCCCTAAAAATCCAAACTACTGGAACAAGTGGCTCTGATATTTTACGGATATTTACAATTAGATGTTTATGGCAATTTATTAGTAGTAATTCTCAGAGATACATCATTTGAATACTTTCTGGAAAGTATGCTGCAATTTTTGTCTTAAGTTAATTATAAGAAAGTAGGAAACCTATATGCAATCTAAAAGTCTTTATTTTATATGCCATGTCAACAGCTGATTGTTTTCTTTACATTCAGTATCTCACTGAAGTTTGTTTATTGCATTTAACTTCTATTATTTTCCCCCCTCTCTCAAAGCTTCTAAAACAGTCAGATTGGTGTACTTTCACCTTTAAACAAACAGTGCTGGGCTGTTCTGGAAAATAAGGTTGGAAATATCCGAAGGGCAAGAGAACTTTTTGATGCTGCTACCGTAGCTGATAAGAGACATGTTGCAGCTTGGCATGGATGGGCAGTTCTAGAGATAGATCAAGGAAATATTAAGAGGGCTAGGAATCTTCTTGCAAAAGGACTTAAATATTGTGGTGGAAATGAGTACATATACCAAACACTCGCTTTACTTGAAGCTAGAGGAAAGCGTTTCAAGCAGGCTCGCTACTTGTTCCAACAAGCAACTAAATGCAACCCAAAAAGCTGTGCTAGTTGGCTTGTGAGTGTTGTCTTTTCTTTTTTAATGTTGCCTTGCGATAAGGTTGCCTATATTTGTGGAAGATTATGAATCCGTACTTTATGAGAACATTTCATTCATGAGGCATGTCTTGTGAAACAGGCATGGGCGCAAGTAGAAATGCAACAACAGAACAACTGCATAGCTAGGCAGCTTTTTGAGGTGACAAATTTCTTTCCAGGTTATCCTTTATTTCCTTCATGTGCTTGTAGCTTAATTTTGTTATGTTGATTACTTTCTTCTTTTAGTTATAAATATATACCTCCATATGTGTACCGAAGGATCAAGAGATAAGTACATGCCCTTTTTCTTTGGGACTAAACAAGGATATGCACTAGAATGGAAGTAGAGTAAGATACTGCATTAGGGGCTGCATATATAAAAACCAAGAACAAATGTATAAAGAGAAATGACAATGTAGAATTATGGGCTTCTCTTTTGATGGTTGTCCAACAAGATGGGGAAATAACACTCCTTAGGTAATTGCCTAATGTTTTATTCTTTGTAGGAAATGGATTACCTTAGCTGGTGGTCAACCCACTAAATGATGATCATGTGTTGCTTTTAGGGCCTATAGGAGCCTAACAAGTTGCTTGGATAACCAATAAATTGCCCTAGAAACATACTGTTCTCATTAAACATTGATGATTTGTTTGTGTCAAGTCACATAACATGGATACCCAGTAATGTGGTTTAGTAAAGTTATAAGAGAGAAAGTTTTGTGATGACTCAATCTAATTATAGGATCTTCCAGATATATTCAGATCTCAGATGGTGCATATTTTAAGCTATCATAAAGCCATCTGAACAACTAGGGGACAATGAAATTAGGTGTTGCTGATCTGAAAAACTATCCATGCTGGATTACGAGCACAGTTCAACTGGGGCATAAAGGCTATCGTACAAAATTACGAGGAACTGGCACCCAGTGACTAAGATGTCAGAAAAAGGGTTCATGAGTTGAACCACATACAAACTCTATAATATTCAACTTATATTTTGTAAAAACATGGAAAGATAACCAAAGTGAATAGCGTTCTAAACATATTAATATGTAAAATAGTATTGTTATCTATCTCCAATATATTTAAAGCATTTCAGGTTATGTAGCTTCCAGAGAGGTAGATAATGCAGTCGTATGCATTCTGCAAATTCTTCGTTTCATGTCACTAAGGTGAAGGGGACTTGTATCTAATATGTATGATTCTTGCAGCAAATGCTAACACTGTACCAACTTGCTTTCTGAAAATGATACTTAACAAAACTTTCAGTTAGCGTACATCCTTGCTTTCTAAAGATACTTCCTCTGTTTTGAAAATTATAGTTGCATCCCCCCCCCCCCCCCACCGAAAAAAAAAAGAAAAAAAAGAAATTATAGTTGCATTTAGTAGTGCAATCTACCATGGCAAGCTGGAGCAGCCAACATTTTTTTATATTTGATATTTTCTACCAACATGTCACTTGTCATTTTTCTTTATTTTGATCTTATTAGTTATTTCTTTTGCTAATTATCATTCCTTGGTGATTTTTGGATAAATATAATAGTGCTCAACTTACCTATGTGCCATGCTGAGATCATATTATTAGATCATCTAGCAAGGCCTTTTGGAAACAGGTCCTTTTCCTCATGTTCTCTAATTAACTGTTTGTTTCTTCTGTTCTCTGTGTTTGTATATTAACTCTTCCGACATGCTGTCACAATGCAATGAACTGACACCCATTCCTACCTAGTTATTTGCATCATGGGATGAAAATAATACCTTTTAATATATCCAAATTGAATATGATCGAATGTTGATGCTGTTATCTGCTTTAGAAAATAGGAACAGGGTATCAGTCTCATTTTCTCCTAGTTTAATTTTTTTAAAATACTACAGATAATTCTTTATGTTTCTATTGACTTCCTTCATTTGATTTGGACTTTGTTGTACTGCTGCATATTCTTATTTAATAAAATATATTTTCATGGTGAAACATCTACAATTTGGTGTCATCCTTTTTCTGTGCAGAGAGCAGTCCAGGCTAGTCCAAAAAACAGATTTGCCTGGCATATATGGGCATTATTTGAGGCTAGTCAGGGTGACATTAACAAAGGAAGGAAACTTCTTAAGATTGGCCATGCAGTAAATCCTAGGGATCCTGTCATCCTTCAGTCTCTTGCCTTGCTGGAATACAATCATTCATCTGCAAATGTTGCTCGTGTATTGTTTAGAAGAGCATCTGAGTTAGACCCAAGACACCAACCAGTATGGGTTGTAAGTAGTTCTGCTCTTCTATATATTCATATCTTTATCAGAAATGTAGCTGTTCAATTCATGTGATTTTATAATTATCTTGAGCTTCTCTTCAGAATTTGCTTTTATGAAAGCCATTTAATCACTCACGTGTATATACTGTGGGGCAGACATTAATTGGACAGCATAAGCTCTTTGTATCTTTTGAGCTTCTTTGAATATTCTAGTCTAGTGTGACCATATGTCTTAATTGTGACAATGTTTATTTATGCATCCTAGTGGTGTTATTAGTTACATGATAGGCCCCTCTCTTGCCTAAATTGCCTTAGCAAATACTTGGGACCATCTTTTTGTCATGACAGAGCTCTTCTTTTAAATTGTAAGGCTTCACATAGTTGCAACTAATAAGGTAATAATCATTTGATTGACAAACATCTTTGTTTCCCTCAAGGACGTGTTCCATATTTGTACCTTAATGCAATTCTTGACATGTAAGAATCAGACCATAGACAAAAGTCCTAGTGATTCTTTTATGCAGGTATTTCTAGTCAACGTCGACTACCATGTTCCCTTAGGATTTGGTGATAAAGTTCTTTTTTGAAGTCTGCTGAATTTAATTTTGGTATGGGATTATTTTAGGCTTGGGGGTGGATGGAGTGGAAGGAAGGAAATATAAACACTGCACGGGAACTCTACCAAAGGGCTCTATCAATTGATTCATCAAGTGAAAGTGCTGCTCGTTGCCTTCAGGTATCAAATAATTGGAGAAAACTGTAGCTGCCAATCATTTTTAAGGGAAGCATCTTTAGTCAGGGTCTTGGTGTTTTTTCTATTTTTACTTTAATCATATTGTAACCCTTTGCCATTACATGATTTTATTTTTTATTTTATTTTATTTTTTTGTGAAACATAATGGATTAGCATGTAATCTATAAAAGTTTGCAATTCCTGAAGAAAACATATTTTATCAGCAATAAAATGATTATCAGGAGTTTAGTGTAATTGCCCCGAGCAGGGTGTATCACGTACTTGTCTATTATGTTGTCCTTGGCATATCTTAAGGTTGTAGTGTATACATGCATAGTTGTGAAAATCAGTGAGAAGCCTCATTTGTATAAGATAATTACATAAATAAAAATTAGATATGAGTTTAGAAGAATTCGCAATATTTTTCCAATTAGCAACAAAAAATTCCAACAAAGTGCTACATCAGTTTTGACTTTGAGTATTAGAATGAAGGCCAAGTGATAGACAATTGTACTGGATTGCTTTTTCAAACAAGAGTCAGTGTCAGCTTTTCTCAAATGAAGCTGCAATAATTGCACTATCTGAAGAAAATGGAGTTCCACTACTCAGTTGAAATTTTATTCAAACAATGCCAATATGGAATGTAACCTACATATGAAGTATACTATGATGGTAGAAAAGAATACCATACAAGAACCATTGGTGAGATAGTTAAAGATTGTCTAAGTTATATCTTTTTGACTTTGCAGAAAATCTGCTTTTAAGTAGTACTGGAGCAGGTGTGATAACAAAATACATCAACTCTTTAAGAAGCTTCAAATCTGAAAGCTATATTGTTTGACTTAAACTGCCAATTTTTTTTTTTTTTATGACAAATTACATGGCATATGCAGTAGGGAGTATTTTAATAATCAATACAAAAGATTCATAGTTAAATTAACCACAATCAATAGCTGTTAGTTTTGTCAGTTCTATGTACTCACCATGGCTAGCTTGGTTACCACAATAAATTTCCTGGGAGGTTTAGATTTACAAAGAAGAATGATTTTGTAACTTTTCTGCATGCGAAATAGGACGATATTTATCAAACAAGGGGGAAAAAAAATGAAGTAATCCAACCATCCTTTTCTAACAGAAAAAAATAATATTAAGCAGCTGCCAATAAATTCATTCAAGTTTAATGTAGATATACACTTTTACATGCAAATTTTTAGCAGTCCTTTTTTTTAATAAAATATTCATTTCTAGATCTCATGGCATGTTAGTCAATATTTTAGATTTAACAGGTGATACTTGGAGTTTGGTATCTCAGGAAATCTAAAATTTTCAATTACTGTTTTCAAGTAAGAATATATAGATGCTACAGATTTATGCTTGAATAATTTCACAGCTTTATGCTTCATCATTTAATTTGCATCATTTTTCATTCTGTGAGCTTATATATGGTAAAGAGAGATGAAGAGAAGGTAAATTATTTGAATTGCTCAACTTTCTCTTTTTTTTTTTTTAATATAGTATCACGACATAAAAGATCAGTGAATCCTCCTTGAGTATGTATTATTTGCCTCAAACAATCAAGTAACCCCCTTCATTGTTTCAAGTGATTCTTTAAGTTGCAATACTGTTTTATTATATAGCCGCTACTTTGCCTTCATTGTTTCACGTGATTCTTCAAGTTGCAATACTGTTTTATTATATAGCCGCTACTTTGTGCATGATTTACCATCTTTTGCTTGGCAACTTAAAAGATACCAATAATGCTTTGCAGTCCTAGACTGAAAATTTCAGTCTCTAAAGATCAATTGGCAAGTTATAGCAATCTTAGTCAAAATAACAAATGGACTTTCCAGTGCTTATGTTTTATTGGTTGATTCCTTTTTAATTTTGGCTAATGTCAAGTGCTGCAGGCTTGGGGAGTCCTAGAGCAGAGGATGGGTAACCTATCGGTTGCTAAAAGATTGTTTAGATCTTCACTGAACATAAACTCTCAAAGTTACATCACATGGATGACTTGGGCATCATTAGAGGAGGAGCAAGGTAATCCTATTCGAGCGGAAGAAATTCGGAACCTTTATTTTCAGCAGGTTCGTTACTTGATGATTTTCATTCCCTGTCTCTGTTGCTACGTGTGCATTAGATCATTTTTGAAACTTGGAATGGAATGGCATCTTCAGTTTCATGTGAAAGTTTTCTGTTCTTTTTCTTGAAATCATTAATGTTGTTTCATTACGCAGAGCTTGTTTAATTTAAATATTGATATTTATTTGGTTATATAGTTTAGAATTATCAACTATTCACATGAATCTAGTTAGATTTAATTTGCCGTTCTTCTGAAAATTTTTCATTTAGTCAAATGATCTTTGTTTTTCTTTTTTATTGATAGGAAAAATAAAATGATAACTTTCACTGGAAAGCCAACGCATATGGTTTGCTAGCTTTCTTTCGTAAGCCTGAAGTAGTAAAAATATCCTATTCCTGTCATTTTAGGCGTTCAAATTTTAGCCACACAATAATAGAGCCTTATACACAAGGTAAAATTAACTATTCCTTTAATATTGACAGCGTACAGAAGTGGTGGATGATGCTTCATGGGTTATGGGTTTTCTTGACATTATAGATCCTGCTCTCGATAGCATAAAGCGTCTCTTAAACTTAGATCAGATCTCCAATTTAAAGGGGCAGGAGATCTTGAGAACCCTGGAAGAAACAAATAATAGCACCACTGAAGCTTCAGATACCACCGTCGTTAATGGTAATGATGAAGGAAGTGAAGACAATGCCGGTCTTCGGGCAAGTGACTTTGATTTGGATGCTTTCATCAGAGATAAATTGTCTCTTGATGCATCAGCACTGGATGAAGTCTTGGAAAATTTTCAACCCAGAAGAATTAAGTCTTCTAGAAGAATATGGAGATTGGGACAGAAATGTTTTGCTCAGCCTTGATCCTTAGCTTCCAGTTATATACTTTGGTAGGGGGAAATACTGGCTACTGACCATTGCTTGAGCGTACATATTTACATGGAGTGTCTCAGCTATTTTGAAGATGACAACGGTAGGCATATTCTACTGGGATTACAATGTATGCAATTATATACAAGATGTATTATGTATTATACTCATGATGTTTAGATAATTTTGTCACACTGGTGCAATTATATATCAGAGGTATTATAGTCATGATTTTTCTAGAAAATTTTGTACACATTGATCGTTTGAGTGGATTCCACCCATTTGGGTATTCAGCATGGTCTTCATGCATTCTTTCAGGAAAAGTCGTCCAACTTATCATTCTTTATTGTGGACAGCATTATTGACCGTTTCTTCATGTAAAGAAATATTATAGAAGTGTAGCAGCTTAAAACTGTCAAATTATTCCGTTACTAGTTATGATGCCATCAAAATTAAGCTGATCCATTTTGAAGAGGAGTGCAAGATTGATGCATCTTTTATTTTTGTTTCTTTAGGAAGCTGTATTGAAAAATGATTTGATGAATCTAATGAAAGACTAAAATTGCATAAATATCAGTTTTGAGCTAAAAATTGTTCTTCCATCCGTTTATTCTGTTATCAAGGATATCAGCTAGCCTGCAGGCAGAGTCTAATGTTTGTGTTGTTCAGATGGTTGGGTTTTATTAGAACAGAAAATTAGATAATATGATTCTGTCTAACATGCGTACAAGAAAAGAAAAGGCTGCAATTCTAGAAATTATTTTTAAGATTTTGTGATCCGTCAGCTTTTTCAGAACAGGTTTATTTAAGCAATTGAAAGTGTTCCCATAGATACCTCTATGCAATATTCTACATAAACGTGTTTAATTAAAACCTAATTAAAACCTAAGAGCGAAAGAAAGTGCTAATTCCTAATCAAAAGAGAGAGTGCTAATTTGCAAGATATATTTTCAGCGGTGCAAGGACGATGACATTGAATTATATAAGGTTTACAGATGATTCATATGTCAGTCTCAAAAACTATGTGTAGCAAAAGACATGTTATATTATATTAGGATCCGTTTAATTAGAGTTCATTTGATATAGAAAAATAAATTTTACATCAAATTATTATTTTTAATATAAAAAATAAAAAAATAAATGATAAATAATTTTTCATATGGAAGAAAAAGATAAAACAAATAGCATGAATGGCTAGGTGATGGATATTTGATAAATTTTTAAATGATAATAATTTATATTTGATAAAAATATTTCCAACAAAATTATATATATAATTATTAAATTTATTTTTGATGTCTCTATAAATTTATTAAATAAATTTTTTTATAAAAAAATAAAAATATATATTATATCATGCAAGAGATATATGATTATAGTAATTATATAAAATTAATTGAAAATAATAATATTATTTTAATATTAAAAAATTATTTTATATTGAAAAATATATTTATAAATTTTATTATATTTTTATGGAATTATCTCCAATCAAATGAAGTATTTTTTTTCAGTATTATTTTTAAAATAATTTTATTACCAGTTAAATATAATAAAAATTATTTTTTTATTATTTTTTTAGATAAATAATTTTTGGGAACTACAGATACATCCCAACCAACGGGCTCTAAAAACAAAAGATAGATCTATAAGTCCGAAAATAAAAGAATTAGTATAACGGCACAAACGTAGGTATCATTCACATAATTGATTCTTTAAGTCTCGGAAAAGAAAACCAAAAAAAGGTCTCAAGAAAAGAAAACAAAAGTGTCATCGTAATCACATTCCAACTAAAGGGGCACAGCTTGGATCCAGCGGAGTAAAGAAGCGTACGAACAAACATTAAGCAGGCCGCACCTGCCACCCCATGGAGCCCGCTCACTGCCCACAAGGAAAAAGAAAAGGGGAAAATCACTCTTCGGCAAGAAGGGCAAAAAGGATGTCTCGAACCGTATTGGACGGTCAAGACGGCATCGGTTCCAGTGTTAAGCAATCCTCCACACTCCACAGCTCGCACCGTACGAAGGCTACCAGAGAGGCAGAGTCATCGGGGGCGTGGACGATGGTGTGCCCGGAGGCGGAGATGACGGCGGTGGAGGCGTCCGCGGAGGCGGGGATAACGGCGGTGGAGGAGTCGGCGGAGGCGGAGATGACGGCGGCGGAGGAATCGAGTACGCGGTGCGCGGGGAGGAGGTAGCGAACAGGTCGGCGGCGGTGAGGGCGTTGACGGAGACGCGCTTTCTCTTGGACCTTGGCCGCCTGCCCATGATCACGAAGTCGGCGGGGGGAGCCCTAGAGGGTCGACGTAGGCGGCAGCGACGGGGTCGAGGTTGCGGGCGGGGAAGTTGGTCGGCGGTGGATGAGGCGGCGATAAAGGGGAGATCCGCCTCGACGGCCGTGAAGTGCTCGAGCTCCGCCGCGGGCTTGAGGGTCCGAAGGGAGCGGACTGTGCACTCATGCCAGCCGAGGGCGGCGAGGTCCTCCGCCACCTCCGCCACCGTCAGGAGCGCGCCGGACGAGATATCCTCATCCAGAGTCGACCTCGTCGGCGGAATCAGCTCAATGGAACCCAAGTATCGCTGTACAAGATCCTGGGCGCAAGAAAGAACGGAGGGAATACGAAAAACCGAAACCAAAATCGAATACTAGGGTTTGAATAGGAAAAAAGAAACAGAGAAAGGGAAATGCTCACCTTGGGAAAGTTGTGCAGTTTGATGAAGCCATGCATGACAATGATCTTAAAGAAGAAGAAGAGGAGAGGAATCAGCAATGCTTCTGGAAATGGAAGTTCTTGAGAAAAGGCATAGGAAAAAGAAACAGGTGAATCAGTAAGTTGGGGGAAAAGGAAAGAATCAAGAAGAGAGGAAGGACCTGATCGAGATGGGCGCGCAATAGGTTGGCCCGCCATGGATCCTCGTAGAAATTGAGGTACTGCTCCAGCGTAATCTTCGTCCCACTCTTCATCTATCTCTCTCTCGACTGGATGTGTTTTGGCTCTTCTAGGCGTACATGCATTATATAGTCTTAGAGCGGTGTGCCGCGGTGCCGTCATCTGTTTCCATATGACATCTGGTAGAGAAATCACTCCGTTTGCCTACGTTGATCAGACGGTTCCAAGCTTATGCTTGAGACTATTTGATCCTTTGTTACAGGTTATAGCGTGTGCGGGCAGTTAGTCGTTGATCAGACGGTTTCTTCCTCTGCGTTTTATTTGTACAGCCATCCATCAAAACTCACGATTCTAGCATGCGAATATGGACTACGACGAAGTTTTGCACATGTACACGTGCAACAAATTCACAACCACTTTTTTTCGCAAAATCAATAATCGGGACAAAATATTTCGTGGTAGGCCATACCAATCAATCATCGGAAATAGCAGTGGATAACATGGGTAGAATCAGAGAACAAAGTAACAGAAATGGAAACGGAAAACGGCAAACAAAACGCATCCCCTAGCCATCGATAAAGGATGAGAGAGAAGCATCGATCGAGATCCGCTTCCTCTTCCCTTCGGCATTTCCTGTCGCCTTCTTCTGGTGGTCGGTGGCGGGAGTGGAGCGGCTGAGGTCGGGGGAGGACGAGATCGGCACGGCCTCCATCGCCGCCGTTTCACCCACACTCAACACCGAGGCCACGGGGCACTCCTGCCAACCGAGGGACTCAATGTCCCGCTTCACATCCTCCAGCGACAGCGCCGCTCCAGTGACCGGCGGGAGGTGCCGCAGTGTCGATCGGTCCGGCCGCATCAGCTCCAGCGAGCGCAGGGCCATCAGGATGTGCGCCTGATATAAATAGATCAACGTAAGAGCAAACAAAAGACGCGGTGTAGGAGTAGTTCTAGTGTTGCAGATCGATCAATTAGAAGGATTTGAATTTTGGAGATCTGACCTTTTGGCACCGGTGCAGCTTGACGAATCCGTGCATGAGGACGATCTGACTCAAATTATTCAAGAAACGAGGGAGAGATTAAGATCTATAAATTTTTGGAAGGACGAAGCAAGAATCTCTAAAGATCTCTGTGCTTTTGGAGAAGATAGCTGACCTGGTTGAGTTGAGCGATGGTGAGACCACTCCTCCCATGCTTGTTGTTGAAGAAAGCGACGTAGTCTTCGAGGGTAAGCTTCGGCCTCTCCCCTTTCATCTCTCCCTCCCCTCCGTAGTAATTTTGGGCTCATTTTACCGGCGGAAACTTCATTATAAAGAGAAGCGGCGACGAGCGCGAGAAATTTCTTTGATTTCACCTCATGAGGAATATATGCGGACTCCGTTCCCAGCAGAGTCGTATACGGATGTCTTGCGAATATACAATTATTCTCCTGGACAGCGCTCAGCTGCGGACGCGCGTATATAGTAGTCGTGCTGACGAACATCCGTATAGAAATAATTATAGGGACAGCAGTCAACGGAATAAAATTTCATATAATTGCGCAGCTCAACTCATAATATCTCTGTGCGGAGGTAAATCCGCATAAAATCTATACGCACACGGGTGGACATCCGTCAAAATCTGATCGTACGTAAGGACGTCATCCGCTTCTTCCTAGGATTCCCCTTTTTTTTTTTTTTCGGGCTCGAGTCCGCCGTCGGGCACTCAATCGACTTCCCCTTGCGAAGATAGGAAGTTGGAGTGCATGTACACCGTTCGCCTAAGATACAAAAGTCAACATAAATAAAATAATTAACAAAATTCTATAAAAATATATAAAAAATTATAATAATAGATAAAAAAATAAAAATGTTATGGTTTAGAAGTAACAGTATAGAAAAGCATGCAAGAAATTGAAAGTTAGCTAACTCATTGATTGCCTTCAAGAAGTAAGCTAGTAATAATTTATCAAAAAGTGAGAATAATTTGAAGCTGAAAGTATATCCATGAAATAAAAAAATCTATAAAACTGAGAGATCTTCCATGAAACTAAGATGAAGCTGAAATTAGGAAGAATGATACAGTATGACATGACAACCTTTAGAATTTGCTTGAACTGTTGATACATCAAATCAATAAAGTATAATGAATGCAGATGTAGGATGATAGTCATGAAAGAGTACTTTCATATACAAAAAGGTTGAACAAGAGACCAATCAAAGAAGACTGATATGAGATGATGCATGATATGATGCGCCAAAAAAAACTACTGATCTATATGTAGGAAAGGCTGGTATAAAATCCAATATAGGAAGTATAGAGGAACAAAGCCTCTAATGATGTAAAGGATAACAGCAGTATAGCTTTGCCTAAATAAAGAGATGCAATATGCAACGGAGGCAAGACCACTTGAACACCTGAAACATCTGAACAATACACTACTATAACAATGATCAGAACTAAAAATACTATGCATGGCGAACAAAAAGAATAGAAATAGCATCTGTCACTAACAAATGGATCAAATCCGGATGATAATAGTTCTGGTTAGTGAGTAAGAAATCACCACTAAGTGGATAAGTAGCAGCCCAATTAATAGCCTATTTGTTTTCTCACTTAATATGAGATATATGAAACTTAGTAAAAGAACTCTTTCAATATAAAATATTATAAAAAATATGATAATGCCACTAGACAGCTTTCATGCTACCTAACTTGTTGACATACTCTTGATTAATTATTTTATTAATAAAGAATGCATAAGAATTATGAACGAAGACTGTATATTTTTTTTAAAGATTAGAACTAGACAATATGTTTAATTGAAAAGGAAAGGCCTAAGATACGAAATCCAACATAAGCAAAGTAACTAACAGAACCCTATAGAAATATATAAAAAATTATAATAATAGATGAAGAAATAGAAGCGTTGTGGCTTTGGAGCAATGGTATAGGAAAGAGCATGCAGAAAATTGAAAGTTAACTAACTTAGTGATTGCCTTCAAGAAGCAAGCTAGAAAATAACTTACTAAAAAGTAAGAATAATCTGAAGTGGAAGTACATCTGTGAAATAAGAGAATCTATAAAGTCGAGAGATCTTCCATGAGACTAAGATGAAGCTGAAACTAGGGAGAATAACACAGCATGATATGATAAGTTTCAAATTTGCTTGAACTGTTGATACACCAAATCAATGAAGTATAATGAATGCAGATGTAGGATGACAGCCATGAAAGAGTACTTCCATATACAAAAAAGTTGAATAAGAGATCAATCATAGAAGTTTGATATGCGATGATATATGGTATGATGAGCCAAAAAGAATCATCGATCTATATGTAGGAAAAGCTGGTATAAAATCCATAGGAAGCAGTGAAGCCCAGCATAGCAATAACTAAACACCCAACAATAAACACACTGAAGTACGAAAGTCAGTTGATTAACTGAGTAGATGAATAAAGCCTCCAGTGATATAAAGAATAACAACAGCCTAGCTTTGTTTAAATAAGAAAATGCAATATGCAACGGAGGTAAGGTCATTTGAACACATGAAATATCTGAACAACACACTACTATAAAAATAATCAGGACTAAAAATACTATGCATGGTGAACAAAAGGAATAAAAATAGCATCTGCCACTAACCAATGGTCCAAATCCGGATGATAATAGTCCTGATCAGTAAGAAAGAAATCACCACTAAGTACATAGGTAGCAGCCCAATTAGCAGCCTAATTGCCTTCTCAGTTAATATGAGATACCTGAACTTAGTAAAGAAACTCTTTCAATATAAAATATTTTGAAAAATATGATAATACCACTGAACAGCCTTCTTGCACCTAACTTGTTGACATACTCTCAGTTAATTATTATATTAATAAAGAATGCATAAGAATTGTGAACGAAGACTGTATTTTTCTTTGAAGATTAGAACTAGACAATGTGTTTAATTGGGAAGCAAAGGCCTAAGATACAAAACCCAACATAAGCAAAGTAACTAATAGAACTCTATGAAAATATATAAAAAATCATAATAATAGATGAAGAAATAGAAGTGTTGTAGCCTTGAAGCAACAGTATAGAAAAGAACATGCAGAAAATTGAAAGTTAGCTAACTCAGTGATTGCCTTCAAGAAGCAAGCTCGTAAATAACTTGATGAAAAATAAGAATAATTTGAAGCTGAAAGTACATTCATGAAACAGGAGAATCTATATAGCTGAGAGATCTTTCATGAGACTAAGATGAAGCTGAAACTAGGGAGAATAACACAGTATGATATGATAAGCTTCAGAATTGGCTTGAACTATTGATATACCAAATCAATAAAGTATAATGAATACAGATATAGGATAATAGCTATGAAAGAGTCCTTCCATATATAAAAAAAATGAACAAGAGACCAATCAAAGAAGCCTAATATGAGATGATGAATAGTATGATGAGCCAAAAAGAACCCCCAATCTATATATAAGAAGGGTTGGTATAAAATCTATTATAAAAAGTAGTGAAGTCCAGCATAGCAATAACTAAACATCCAACAGTAAATACACTAAAGTACGAAAGTCAGTTGATTAACTGAGTAGATGAACAAAGCCTCCAGTGATATAAAAGATAACAGCAGCCTAGCTTTGCTTAAATAAGGAGATGCAATATGCAATGGGGGCAAGACCACTTGAACACTTGAAATATCTGAATAATCACTACTATAATAATAGCCTAGCTTTGCTAAATAAGAAGATGCAATATGCAACGAAGGTAAGATCACTTGAACACTTGAAATATTTGAACAATACACTACTATAAAAAATGATCAGGACTAAAAATACAATGCATGATGAACAAAAGGAATAGAAATAGCATCGGCCACTAACAAACGGACCAAATCCGGATGATAGTAGTCTTGGTCAGTAAATAAGAAATCATTACTAAGTGCATAAGTAGTAGCTTAATTAGCAGCCAAATTACATTCTCACTTAATATGAGATACTTGAAACTTAATAAAGTAACTTTTTCAATATAAAATTTTTGAAAAATATAATAATGCCACTGAATAGCTTTTTCGTTATCTAACTTGTTGACATACTCATAGTTAATTATTTTATTAATATTGAATGCGTTAGAATAGTGAACGAAGATTGCATTTTTCTTTGAAGATTAGAACTAGGCAATGTGTTTAATTGGGAAGCAAAGGCCTAAGATACAAAACCCAACATAAGCAAAGTAGCTAACAGAATCCTATAAAAATATATAAAAAATCATAATAATAGATGAAGAAATAGAAGTATTGTGGCCTTAAAGCAATAGCATAAGAAAGAGCATGCAGAAAATTAAAAGTTAGCTAACTCAGTGATTGCTTTTAAGAAGTAAGTAAGTAAATAACTTGATGAAAAATGAGAATAATCTGGAGCTGAAAGTATATCCATAAAACATGAGAATCTATAAAGTTGAGAGATCTTTTATGAGACTAAGATGAAGCTAAAACTAGAGAGAATAACACAGCTTGACATGATAAGCTTTAGAATTTGCTTGAACTGTTGATGCATCAAATTAATAAAGTATAATGAATGTAGATGTAGGATGATAGCCATGAAAGAGTACTTCCATATATAAAAAAAATGAACAAGAGACCAATCATAGAAGCTTGATATGAGCTGGTGTATGGTATGATGAGCCAAAAAAAACCACCGATCTATATGTAGGAAAAGATTGGTATAAAATCTAACATAGGAAGTAGTGAAGTCCAGCATAGTAATAACTACACACCCAACAATAAACACACTGAAGTATGAAAGTCAGTTAATTAACTGATTAGATGAATAAAGCCTTCAGTGATATAAAGGATAACAACATCCTAGCTTTGCTCAAATAAGGAGATGCAATATGCAAAAAGGTAAGACCACTTGAACACCTGAAACATCTGAACAATACACCGCTACAAAAATGATCAGGTCTAAAACACTATGCATAGCGAACAAAAGGAATAAAAATAGTATTTGCCTCTAACAAATGGATCAAATCCGTATGATAATAGTTTTGATCAGTAAGTAAGAAATCACAACTAAGTGCATAAGTAGCAACCCAATTAGTAGCCTAATTGCCTTCTCACTTAATATGAGATACCTAAAACTTAGTAAAGGAACTCTTCCAATATAAAATATTTTAAAAAATATGATAATACCACTAAACAGCTTTCTCGCTACCTAACTATTGACATACTCCCAGTTAATTATTTTATTAATAAAGAATGCATAAGAACTGTGAACGAAGACTGTATTTTTCGTTGAAGATTAGAACTAGGCAATGTGTTTAATTAGGAAGCAAAGGCCTAAGATACAAAACCCAACATAAGCAAAATAACTAACAGAACCCTATAGAAATATACAAAAAATCATAATAATAGATGAAGAAAAAGAAGCATTGTGGCCCTGGAGCAACAGCATAGGAAAGAGCATGCAAGAAATTGAAAGTTAGCTAACTTGGTGATTGCCTTCAAGAATTAAGCTAGTAAATAACTTAATGAAAAGTGAGAATAATCTGAAGTTAAAAGTACATCTGTGAAACAAAAGAATCTATAAAGCTAAGAAATCTTCAATGAGACTAAGATGAAACTGAAACTAGGGAGAATAACACAGTATGATATGATAAGCTTTAGAATTTGCTTGAACTATTGATATAGCAAATCAATGAAGTATAATGAATGCGGATGTAGGATGATAGCCATGAAAGAGTACTTTCATATACAAAAAAGTTGAACAAGAGACCAATCATAGAAGCTTGATATGAGATGATGTATGGTATGATGAGCCAAAAAGAGTCACCGATCTACATGTAGAAAAAGACTGGTATAAAATCCAATATAGGAAGTAGTGAAGCCCAGCATAGTAATAACTAAACACCCAACAGTAAACACACTGAAGTATGAAAGCTAGTTCATTAACTGATTAGATGAATAAAGCCTCCAGTGATATAAAGGATAACAACATCCTAGCTTTGCTCAAATAAAGAGATGCAATATGCAATGGAGGCAAGACCACTTGAACACATGAAACATCTGAACAACACACTACTACAAAAATGATCAGATTCAAAAATACTATGCATGGCGAACAAAAGGAATAGAAATAGCATTTGCCTCTAACAAATGGATAAAATCCGTACGATAATAGTCATGATCAGTAAGTAAGAAATCACAACTAAGTACATAAGTAGCAACTCAATTAGCAGCTTAATTATCTTCTCACTTAATATGAGATACCTGAAACTTAGTAAAGAAACTCTTTCAATATAAAATATCTTGAAAAATATGATAATGCCACTAAATAGCTTTCTTGCTATCTAACTTATTGACATACTTTCAGTTAATTATTTTATTAATAAAGAATGCATAAAAACTATGAATGAAGACTGTATTTTTCTTTAAAGATTAGAACTAGGTAATGCGTTTAATTAAAAAGCAAAGGCCTAAGACATAAAACCCAACACAAGCAAAGTAACTAACAGAACCTTATAGAAATATATAAAAAATCATAATAACAGACGAAGAAAAAGAAGCGTTGTGGCCTTAGAGCAACAGCATAGGAAAGAGAGTGCAGAAAATTGAAAGTTAGCTAACTCGGTGATTGCCTTTAAGAATTAAGCTAGTAAATAACTTGATGAAAAGTGAGAATAATTTGAAGTTAAAGTATATTCATGAAACAGGAGAATCTATAAAGCCAAGAGATCTTCTATGAGACTAAGATGAAGCTGAAACTAGGAAGAATAACACAGCATGACATGATAAGCTTCAAAATTTGTTTGAACTGTTGATAGACCAAATCAATGAAGTATAATGAATGTAAATGTAGGATGATAGCCATAAAAGAGTACTTCCATATACAAAAAAGTTGAACAAGAGATCAATTATAGAAGCCTGATATGAGATGATGTATGGTACGATGAGCCAAAAAGAATCACCGATCTACATGTAAGAAAGGCTGGTATAAAATCCAACATAGGAAGTAGTGATGTCCAGCATAGCAATAATTAAACACCCAATAATAAACACATTGAAGTACGAAAGTCAGTTGATTAACTAAGTAGATGAACAAAGCCTCCAGTGATATAAAGTATAATAGTAGCTTAGCTTTGCTTAAATAAGGAGATGCAATATGCAACGAAAGCAAGATCACTTGAACACCTGAAACATCTGAACAATACACAACTATAAAAATAATTAGAACTAAAAATACTATGCATAGTGAACAAAAAGAATAGAAATAGCATCTGCTACTAACAAACGGACTAAATCCAGATGATAATAGTCCTAGACAGTAAGTAAGAAATTACCAATAAATGTATAAGTAGCAGCCCAATTAGCAGTCAAATTGTCTTCTCACTTAATATGAGATATCTGAAACTTAGTAAAAGAGCTCTTCCAAAATAAAATATCTTGAAAAATATGATAATGCCACTGAACAACTTTCTCGCAACCTAACTTGTTGACATATTCTTAGTTAATTATTTTATTAATAAAGGATGCATAAGAATTGTAAACGAAGACTGCATTTTTCTTTGAAGATTAGAAATAGGCAATGTGTTTAATTAAGAAGCAAAGGCCTAAGATACAAAACCCAACATAAGCAAAGTAACTATCAGAATCCTATAGAAATATGCAAAAAATCATAACAATAAAAGAAGAAATAAAAATATTGTGGCTTTGGAGCAACAGCATAGGAAAGAGCATGTAAAAAATTGAAAGTTAGCTAACTCAGTGATTGCCTTCAAGAAGCAAAGTAGTAAATAACTTGTTGAAAAGTGAGAATAATCTGAAGCTGAAAGTACATCTATGGAATAGAAGAATCTATAAAGCTAAGAGATCTTCCATGAGACTAAAATGAAGCTGAAACTAGGGAGAATGACACAGCATGACATGATAAGCTTCAAAATTTGCTCGAACTATTGATACACCAAATCAATAAAGTATAATGAATACAGATGTAGGATGATAGCTATGAAAGAGTACTTCTATATACAAAAAAGTTGAAAAAGAAATCAATCATAGAAGCTTGATATGAGATGATGTATGGTATGATGAGCCAAAAAGAACCACCAAGTTACATGTAGAAAAGGTTGGTATAAAATCTAACAAAAGAAGCAGTGAAGCCCAACATAGCAATAACTAAATATCTAACAATAAACACACTGAAGTATGAAAGCAAGTTGATTAACTAAGTAGATGAACAAAGCCTCCAGTGATATAAAGGATGACAATAACTTAGCCTTGCTCAAATAAGGAGATGTAATATGCAATGGAGGCAAGACCACTTGAACACCTAAAACATCTGAACAATACACTACTATAAAATTGATCTGTATTAAAAATACTATGCATGACAAACAAAAGAAATAGAAATAGCATCTGCCACTAACAAGTGGATCAAATTCGGATGATAATAGTCCTGGTCAGCAAGTAAGAAATCACCACTAAGTGCATAAGTAGCAGCCCAATTAGTAGCCTAGTTGTCTTCCCACTTAGTATAACATAGCTGAAACTTAATAAAGGAACTCTTCCAATTTAAAATATCTTAAAAAATATGATAATGCTACTGAACAGCTTTCTTGCTATCTAACTTGTTGACATATTTCTAGTTAATTATTTTATTAATAAAGAGTGCATAAGAACTGTGAACGAAGACTGCATTTTTCTTTGAAGATTAGAACTAAGCAATATGTTTAATTGGAAAGCAAAGATCTAAGATAAAAATCCAACATAAGCAAAGTAACTTACAGAACCCTATAGAAATACACAAAAAATCATAATAGTAGATGAAGAAATAGAAGTATTGTGCCCTTAGAGCAACAACATAGGAAAGAGCATGCAGAAAATTGAAAGTTAGTTAACTCAGTGATTGCCTTCAAGAAGCAAGCTAGTAAATAACTTGATGAAAAGTAAAAATAATCTGAAGCTGAAAGTATACCTGTGAAATAGGAGAATCTATAAAGATGAGAGCTCTTCCATGAGATTAAGATGAAGCTGAAACTAGGGAGAATAACACAGCATGACATGATAAGCTTCAAAATTTGCTTGAATTGTTGATATGCCAAATCAATAAAATATAATGAATGCAGATGTAGGATGATAGCTATGAAAGAGTACTTCCATATGCAAAAAAGTTGAACAAAAGACCAACCATAGAAGCCTGATATGAGATGATGTATGGTATGATGAGCTAAAAAGAACCATCGATCTACATGTAGGAAAGGCTGGTATAAAATCCAACATAGAAAGTAGTGAAGCCCAGCATAGTAATAACTAAACACCCAATAATAAATACATTGAAGTACGAAAGCCAGCTGATTAACTAAGTAGATGAACAAAGCCTCCAATGATATAAAGCATAACAGCAACCTAACTTTGCTTAAATAAGGAGATGCAATATGCAATGGAGGCAAGATCATTAGAACACTTGAAACATCTGAATAGTACACTACTATAAAAATAATCATGACTAAAAATACTATGCATGGCAAACAAAAGAAATGGAAATAGCATCTGCTACTAACAAACGGACCAAATCCAGATGATAATAATCCTGATCAATAAGTAAGAAATCATCACTTAGTGCATAATTAGCAGCCTAATTGCCTTCTCACTTAATATGAGATATTTGAAACTTAGTAAAGAAACTCTTCCAGTATAAACTATCTTGAAAAATATGATAGTGCCTCTGGATAGCTTTCTCGCTATTTAACTTATTGACATACTCCCAGTTAATTAATTTATTAATAAAGAATGCATAAGAAATGTGAATGAAGACTGTATTTATCTTTGAAGATTAAAACTAGGCAATGTGTTTAATTGAGAAGCAAAGGCCTAAGATACAAAACCCAACATAAGCAAAGTAACAAATAGAACCTTACAGAAATATATAAAAAATCATAATAATAGATGAAGAAATAGAAACATTGTGGCCTTAGAGCAACAGTATAGAAAAGAGCATGCAAGAAATTGAAAATTGGCTAACTCATTGATTGCCTTTAAGAAGCAAGCAAGTAAATAACTAGTTGAAAAGTGAGAATAATCTGAAGCTGAAAGTACATCCATGAAATAGAAGAATCTATAAGGCTGTGAGATCTTCCATGAGACTAAGATGAAGTTGAAACCAGGGTGAATAACATGGCATGACATGATAAGCTTCAGAATTTGCTTGAATTGTTGATACACCAAATCAATGAAGTATAAAGAATGCAGATATAGGATGATAGCCATGAAAGAGTACTTTCATATATGAAAAAGTTGAACAAGGGATCAATCAAAGAAGCTTGATATGAGATGATGTATGGCATGATGAGCCAAAAAGAACCACCGATCTACATGTAGAAAAGACCGGTATAAAATCCAATATAGAAAGCAGTGAAGCCTGCATAGCAATAACTAAACACCCAACAGTAAACACACTGAAGTATGGAAGCTAGTTGATTAACTGAGTAGATGAACAAAGCCTTTAGTGATATAAAGGATAACAACAGCCTAGCTTTCGTTAAATAAGGAGATGCAATATGCAACAGAGGCAAGACCATTTAAACACCTGAAACATCTGAACAACACACTATTGCAAAAATGATCACGACTAAAAATACTATGCATGGCGAACAAAAAGAATAGAAATAGCATATGCCACTAGCCAATGGATCAAATTCGGATGATAATAGTCCTGATCAGTAAGAAAGAAATTATCACTAAGTGCATAAGTACCACTCCAATTAGCAGTCTAATTGACTTCTCAGTAATATGAGATACTTGAACTAAGTAAAGGAACTTTTTTGATATAAGATATCTTGAAAAATTTGATAATGCCACTGAACAACTTTTTCGCACCTAACTTGTTGACATACTCCTAGTTAATTATTTTATTAATAAAGAATGCATAAGAACTATGAAAAAAGACTGCAATTTTGTTTGAAGATTAGAACTAGGCAATATGTTTAATTGGGAAGCAAAGGTCTAAATACGAAGCCCAACATAAGCAAAGTAACTAACAAAACCCTATAGAAATATACAAAAAATCATAATAATAGATGAAGAAATAGAAGCGTTATAGCCTTGGAGTAACAGCATAGGAAAGAGCATGCAGGAAATTGAAAGTTAACTGGCTCAGTGATTGCCTTTAAGAAGTAAGATAGTATATAACTTGATGAAAAGTGAGAATAATCTGATATTGAAAGTACATCCATGAAATAAGAGAATCTATAAAGCTGAGAGATCTTCTATGAGACTAAGATGAAGCTAAAACTAGGGAGAATAACACAGTATGACATGATAAGCTTTAAAATTTACTTGAACTGTTGGTACACTAAATCAATGAATTATAATGCAGATATAGGATGACAGCCATGAAAGAGTACTTCCATATACAAAAAAGTTGAATAGGAGACCAATCATAGAAGCTTAGTATGCGATGATGTATGGTATAATGAGCCAATGGTAATATGAGATATCTGAAACTTAGTAAGGAAACTCTTTCAATATAAAATATCTTGAAAAATATGATAATGCCACTGAACAGCTTTCTCGTTCCCTAACTTGTTGACGTACTCCCAATTAATTATTTTATTAATAAAGAATGCATAAGAACTGTGAACGAAGACTGTATTTTTCTTTGAAGATGAGAACTAAGCAATGTGTTTAATTGGGAAGCAAATATCCTCATTGATGGGCTTAAGCCCAGATGAGAATGTAACAGATTAGCATCAGATTGATGAACAATTCTAAGATTGCCAAACTATAATAACAATTTTTTTATTTTGTGTCAAATTTTGGTATATAAAGTAGCGGTTTGGAAAGAAGCAAGTAAAAGTATATCTTAATTTTTGCTGAAAGATGAAAGAAGATGATAAGGAGAAAGTAAAACAGGTGAATGATGCTGAAAAAAATAAATGAAAAAAAAGGTGTATATATAGTTATCAGAAGGAGTTCTAAATAGGATTAATTGACATTATAATCAATGCTTATCATGAATCATTGAGTTATAAAGTTTTGAAAAGGTGATCACATAATTTGAAGACAAGGTAGTTGTTTTTGGTTGCAGTTGTAGTTACATGACTGGAGAAGCAAATCTGGTTATATAGATTTAAATCCACCTTTTAGGACTAGTTCGTATGAACGTAGATCCAACTTTCCAACTAAACTGTATGCGTATGTATATTGTCATAGAAAAATGACTTTAGTTTCTGTAGTTCTGGTTGACTTCGCTTGTCTCAAACAAAGTTCCATATTGGACTTGTTTGGATGTTGAGGATCATGTACGCTTGCTTCAAAAAGATTTGGCAACTATGCAAATTAATATTAACTTCACCAAAGCAGGAAGTGTACAACAACGTCTTGCTAATTTAAGAGGTGCAAGCAACAAGAATTAAGGGTTTAGCCTCTAATAGACCAGGCTGTTGGGCTCCTTATAAGGTACTTATGTTTCCTCTACAGAGTTACAATGAATGGTGCAGAACTCTACCTTTTCTAATCATATGGCCTTCCAAACAACTTAGTTCAAGCTCATTCTCACCTTATCCCATCATGTCTAGAAGTTGATCGTGCATACAAGTCAAGTTCCTCTTGGATAAGTTGCCAAAAAAAATCAACTGAATACTTGCTACCTAGAGACCCTTTTGAGCAACCTTTTAGTGTGGGAGCTCAGTTCGATCTTATCATCCTTGATCCTTTGACGAAGTGAAGGGTCTCTCCTGCGAGCCAGAGAATAAGTTCGGAGCAGTGATTCATATGCTCTGGTATCAAGACAGTTGAGTACCTTCAAACTCTTGCTGAACCTCTCTGCACCCTCCACATCCTTTGCTTCCTCTAGACATTTCAAGAAGGTGCTAACTTTCTCTTGACTTAACTTCCACTCATCCTGTTTCACCATTGAAACTGCATTCTCCAACCATTTTAGAGCCAACTCCATATTGTGGTTCTTCAAGTAGCAATCTAAGAACAACTCGCACGTCCTTCGGTCAAATCCTGCACCCTTCTCTGAAGTCCTTGCCCAAAGTGCTTCAGCTTCTTTAACCATGCCCTTCCTCAAGTAAGCTCCTAGCATCAAATTTGTCAATTTTAGGTCATAGGTTACATAAAATGACTCCCACTCCTCGTAGCATTGTGTCAAGCTATCAATATCATCCAGTTTATTCAGCGCCTGAAGCATGGTGAGAAAGCTCATGTTGGTGGGCTTCGGAAAGGTGGTTTTCAGAGACTTCCAGATCCTATTGACCTCTACTAAATTGCCAGTCCCTGCATACAAGCTTATTAGAAAATGAAAAGGCTCCCGGTCATGGCTGTCTACAAGTTCCTCCAGCTGCTTGAGAGCAGACTCCGCTTTCGTAACAAGGCCAGCTGAACTATAAATGGCAGCCAGGGTACTGTATGCGGACCAGTTTAGTGTAACTTCACCTTCCTCTTCCATTTCCTTTATAACTCCTTCAACAGAGTCTATGTCACCAAGTGAAGCATAGCTGTTCATCAGGATGCAGCACGTAAGATTATCTGGGGCAATATTTTTTTCCTTCATCTCTTGTACCTGGGCAGGGACCTTTTCGGGCTGGCCTAACTTCATGTAAAGAGACATTAGGTTGTTGTGGACCAGAGTACTGGAAGCTATATTCATTTCATTCATCTTCTCATAGAGAGCATTGGCTTTGTCTGCCATTTTCTCTGAACAGTAACAGTTTAAGAGGGCTCCATAAGTTCGCTCATTCTTGGCAGGTTCTGGGAGCTTGAAGAAGTACTCCTCTGCTGATTCGATGCCCCTGACTTTTGCTATGAGATCCAAGCGTATTGCATGGTTGGTGTAGGACATGTTCATTCCTCTCGTGTTAACCATCCAATCCATCAGCTGTTAAGAAATTGATGTGTCAAGATGGCTATTGAAGGAGGGTATAAGAGAAATATTTGCAGAAGTATATGGATTTATTTGTTGATTGTTTCTATTGGATAAAGACTATCATTTTTCCTTATCTCTTCTACGGTTTGCTTTTTTTCCCTCTGTTAACTCACAAAGATGATTCAGAACATAGTTCAAAGAGGGAAAAGAGACTAGAAAAGAACATACAACAAAAATGTTCTACCAAAATTAGGGGTGGCAATTTTAGCTGGCCTATAAAGTACCTGACCCGACCCAACCCGTTTAAACTTGGGGCCGGGTATGGGTTTTAGATATAATACCCAAAGCGAGTTCCGATCGGGAATAGGTAATGGTATGCCTCGCCTCGAATCCGACCTGATATAATGCAACCTTTATTCACCGCCCTCCCCCTCGTTCAATCACAGCCCCGTTCGCATTAGTCATCCTTCCCCCCCTTCCTTAAAAATTTGTTATTGTTGAAACTCAGAAAACATATACATTTTGTGAAGATCACAATAGTAGATTATTTTATTTATTTTGTTTCCAAGCCCTTGATTAATTTGATTTATGTATGAACTGTTTCTTATTAGAATATATCATAGTGATTGATGTTCACTAGGATTCTTTCTATTTGAATCAAAAACTGAGTCATAAGTGAATAGGCTACAAGCTTCTCTCATTTATATAGCAGTTGTAATCTCGTTAAT
Source organism: Elaeis guineensis (assembly GCF_000442705.2). Taxonomy (NCBI): domain Eukaryota; kingdom Viridiplantae; phylum Streptophyta; class Magnoliopsida; order Arecales; family Arecaceae; genus Elaeis; species Elaeis guineensis. The sequence continues at coordinate 16,206,603 of NC_025997.2, forward strand.
TATAGCTATAAGCGACAACTTTCCAACCCAACATGACCCAACTTGCCACAACCCATCCCATCTACTTTACCCGGCATGATGTAATGGGGTGAGTACCCTGGGTTTTTAATTGCAGGATGAGGATGGGTATTGGCCGACCGGCCCTATGCACGATCGAGTGCCATCACTAACAAAAAAAAAAAAAACATTCCAAATTATTAATAAAGATACAGCTTTCCATCAAATTACTGTATGACTCTACATAAACTGATTCAATATGAGTATATGTACATGGTAGATTAAGATTGCCCTGCCAAAAAGACCAGTTCCACAACCACTTCTTGTCATTGTAGTGGTTTCCAAAGTCATATCATAATAGTTACTTTCATAGAGAGAGCAGATGGGGGATAATGCATACCAAATATTTGCCTAAATATTTTCCAACACATCCAGAGATTTATTCAATGTGTAAATAAAGATTTATAGCAACAAAATGTAATTTGCAATAGTCTAGAGACAACGAAGTGATTCAAAGCAATATCTGGAACAAAAGCCATTAAAAACATAAGATGACTCTATCAAAACAGATTTAGAAAAGTTATAGAAATAAAGGTGTATTACATATATGGACATAGATATGCATGCAACCGTAGGTAAAAAAAATATTCTTATATAGGCAACTAGTAGACTGGTATTTTTATGTAGGCATATACTCATTCGTTTATATGTCTACATGGATGAGTTAAGTTACTTCAGTGGATTGGCTAGAAGGGTGTCATATTCTAGTTTTTTGCTTCTAAGAAGCAATAGAGGATACATTGAACCGAAGGTAAAGGTTTAAAAAGTGCTCCATATGACATACAATTTTCACTATTACACCTAATTGCAAATAGTAGACTGATATTTTAATGTTGGCAAATACTCATTCATTTATATATATACATGGATGAGTTAAGTTACTTTAGTGGATTGGCTAGAAGGGTGTCATAATCTACTTTTTTGCTTCTAAGAAACAATAGAGGATACATTGAATCAAAGGTTAAGGTTTCAAAGTTGCTCGATATGACATACAACTTTCACCATCACACCTAACTGATAGATCCTTTGGAATTAAAAAGGGAGATTTTTTTGATCTTTACCAGTGTGCTAATTTCTTGATTTTTTTTCCTATTAATAACAGAAAAAAGTTGCATAAACAATCTAAGCAATTATTTCTGGCATATAAATTAACGAGTGGGATGTCTATGTGTCTTTCTTGGCTTTTGTATGTACCATTTCATTGTTTTCTTCCTAATATGATTTTGCATTTTCAAGTTTTCTCCTATTATGTAGGTCCCACAAACAGTCCCAATTTAGCCCCCTCTTAGAAAACAATGTATGTCTGCTTTCCAAAACCTATGATATTTAAACTATGGTTCTTCATTCTGTCACTTCTAGCTTTAACAAATTCATTATCACATTGCATCAATGTTACTAAAAGTGTCTTCTATTTTTTCTTGAGCCTATGCAAACTTTTATGCCTCTTCTTACCATGAAGATCTCAATTGAACATGCCCATAAAACCTGGATCAGCATTCATCATGTAATCTTTAATTGGTACGACATCATAACCTCAATATTCCCGTGTTGGCCATGTACCTAGACCCTAATTAATGGCCAGCATTCTAATACATATAAAGTAATTAGGGCCTTAAAGTTGTGTTGGCAAATTTTCCTCATTATTCAATGGCCAAATACAGTGACTACATAACACCATAAAAGCAGATTCTTAGAAACTAAAGGCAAACAACTGAAGTTAAAACAAAATTGTATAGTACCAGCAAATAAACTAATAAGCCTCTCGTAATGGGGAACAGTGCTATGAGTTAGCAGCCCTCAAACACTGGTGTAGTTTGAAAAGTAAGACCTGCTAATATGAAATGTCTTATGTAGGTTATTCAAATACAACTATGACCCATCTATGGTTGTATACAATATTTTTGGTCATGTAAGGATTCTGGATACATTAAAATCTGTATAACAGCAAATATGACACCGAGTTAAGTAAAGAAATTTCAGAAATGGAAGAACGAGTGCATAGAAAAGAAGATAAAAAGATCAGTTCAATTTTCATGTGGGGTAGCACATATATAAAGGAAATGAAAATGTCATGATGCCAACAGATAGCTTATAACATAATCAAGAAATCTCATGATGCCAACAGATAGTTTATAATATAATCAAGAAATCTACAAGTATGAAGCCCATTATTCTGACAAGTTGTTTATCTGATCTGCAATTCTTCAGATAATTTCATGATTTCATTCATTTCTAAAAAATAGATTTGGTCTCAAATTTTCATCATATAACCAAAAACATGTTTAGATTGCAACAATTTTGCTAATTAATATCATCAGTCTCATTGTCCCTATCATTAAGGTCGTCTTTGTAAAAGCGGTGTTTCACCACTAAATTTTAATATATTCTCTTTTCTTTTCCTCTTTTTAATCAATTGTTAAGCACAGGCTGACATTTTCTTTATCTTAATAACCTTAACCAACCATCCGCATCCCAATTATAAGAAGCCAGCATCATCAATCCTTCTTCTTTATTGATTCCAATAAAGGACCACAACCTCAGCCACTAGCAACTTCTCCATAGACTTTTTACAAAATTTATCCATGTTAACTGGTCATCTCCTTCCAATTCCAATGAAACCACCACCATTTCTTGTAGGAAAACATCAATACTCGATCAGTGAAACCCAATAAAGACAGGATATAACTTTTTAGTCATACCTGAAGTCGAACAGGGCTCGGGCATACAGTCCCATCAACAAAGATTGAAACTTTGATTCAATTGAAGAAAGATAGAAGCATTTCGGTAAAGAAGAGGTAAAATAAGAATGGAGAGAAAGGGAGGTGACCTCAAGGGCGTGGTTGTAGCGTCGGTACTTGCGGAGCTCCTTAACGTACTTCATGAGCTCGACCCCCTCGCCGGCCTCCCCTCCCTCACCCACTTGTTTAGGGTCTTCGTTACGCTTCCTTCCGGCGCTCCGCCCAGCGCCGAGAGCCGACGGTAGAGGGGCTTCCATTCCTTCGTCCCTCCTTTGTCCCCCGCCAACGCCGACGACAACGACGAGGGGTTCTCTCCGGCCGCCAGCGACGCAGTGGACAGCCTTCTGGCCACCGCTATCACCAGAGATAGTGGCCGGATTGGGTTCTTCGCCATGGGCTCCTCCGATTTTGGTTGGAGAAACAGCGGGAGGTTTTGAGGGCGATCCCGAAGACGGCTGCGAAGAGAGGGTTTTTGTGGAGAACCAATCCTAGCGTACCTCTTTAAAAGTAAAGTCGGCATGTATTGCCGTCTTCAGTTTGAAAATTGCTTTGAAAAGACTTGTTTGTTAGATGTTTCCAAAACATTGTTGTTGTTCGTTCTTTCTTTCTTTTTTTTTTTCCCCTTCTCTTCTCGGTGAAAATAAGGATTGCCGTGCAAGTCTAATATATACACATCCCATAAAATTAAAAAAATAAAATATCATAAAATCCAGTAGAGACTGCCACCATCTCCATTTACAACACATCATCCAAATGATGAGTTATGTGAGGGGTAATTCAATTCGCGGTTCTGATAGACGTGTCTGGTTTAAAAAAAGGTGCACTCCTACATCATCCTTTGAATATTACTGATTAAGAGATGATGGTGTGCAGTCTTCAAACTGCCATTGGAGCCATCCCACTATTATGATAGAGTTGTCCTTGATGATAAGATGATCTATCTGCAGCATTGTAAAGATGTGAGCTGATCTAGTTGGATTTGATTGCTATACTTTGAAGTTGTGGTTGCACTCTTTTTAGATTCTGCAAAACTTTAGTTTCATTATTGTCTTGCAATTGGTAGGTCTGTTCATTGTCACATTTAATTTAGGAGAAAAGCTTTGCCTATCATGATCATAATCGGATGCCACTTTAAATTTCTCGGAATTTTAAAACTAAATATTTGAAATTGATCTTCCAGGGGGCGTTGTTGAGCTTAATTTTTATTAAAAGTATATAACATTTGAGAAGAATGAAAGGGCATCGTAATGCTCTAGACCTGTTATTTGGCAATAGGGATTGTTAAAGATGCTTTTCATCAGAAAGGGACACTAACAGAAACTTTAGTCATCATCTCTTATTGAACATAATCTAGCCAAAAGAAGATCATAAAAAGCATACTTATTGGTTTTTGTCCCCTTGTTTTACTTGTGATGTTATTTTGTTCAGCTATATAGGTCTAATAAATTTTCTTCAACTGTTCTAGATATTGCAAAAAGATGTTATATATCCATTAATGTTTGCAATAGAAGAAATGAGTTGCTATATAATATATAACAGCAGCCACTATTTCTTGTTAATTTCCTAACCTTATTCTCTGGGTTCTTTCCTTGTTCTCTGTGATGTTTCTCTTTGCTATGCCATTGCACACTCTTGTTGGTAAATTGAGGTCATGTCACTATTTCTCTTTTGCCTTACCTCTGAAAATAAATATCCTTACAACATGTTCATGTGTTAAAAGCTTCAGGAGGTTGGATGGGATTCTGAGAAGCCTGGATATGCTGGACTGGCTGTAGTTGCCAAAAATCGTCTTACGATGAATCTTATGATGAAGGGTAAAAGCAATTGGAGGCTAAGCAACCAGTGGTATTTCAAAAAACTTCTCTTATCTTCCATATGCATGCATATATATGTGTATATGCACACACACATGTTCTTGTAACATGCATCCATCCATCCATCAATCTATCATACCATAAGCACATTTATATCGGTCTATATGCATGACCATAAGCATTTATGTGGATGTGAAAACTTGAAAAATGAGAAGGAATAATTTTTTTTTTATTCACCTTAATTTTGGAATCAGTGGGTACAATCAATATATAGAGTACAATGGAGCTAGAAATTAGGAGACTAATTAGCTTTAAATTAGGAAAAAATATATCCGCTCTAAATCAAGAAACTAAAATATATCACAACTGTACAATCTCTAAATCTATAGAGATTTATGGAGAGAAAATCTTAATACTCCCCCTCAAGTTGGTGCACGGATATCATGCATGCCCAACTTGCCAAGACATTTTGAGAATACTTGATTTGAGACTGCTTTAGTAAGGATATCAGCCAATTGATCCTCAGATTGAATCTTAGGCAACTCCATAACTTTTCCATCTAACTTCTCCTTAATGAAAAATCTATCTACCTCAACATGCTTTGTTTAATCATGTCGAACTAGATTATGAGTAACATCACATGCAGTTTTATTGTCACAATATAGTCGAATTGGTTGCCTCGATGGGTAACCCAAATCTTGTAAAAGAAGTCTTAGCCATAAGGCTTCGCAAAATCCAAGTGCCATATCTCTGAATTCAGCTTCTGCACTTGAGCGAGCAACAACATTTTGTTTCTTACTTCTCCATGTAACAAGGTTACCACCCACAAATGTGAAGTAACCAGAAGTTGATTGCCTATTATCTATTGCTCCAGTCCAATCAGCATCTGTATGCACATTTATGCCTTGATCGTCTGTATTTTTAGTGAATAGTATTTTCTTTCCAGGAGCAGACTTCAAATACCTCAAAATACGCATAATGGCATTCATATGTTATTCTCCAGGATTATGCATAAATTGGCTGACAACACTCAATGCATAGGCAAGATCTGGTCTTGTGTGTGCTAGGTACATCTTCCTCCCTACAAGTCTCTGATATTTTTCTTTATCAACTAGTACTCGGTCTGATTCAACACATAACATCAAGCCTTCCTCCACTGGTGTATTAGCTGGTTGGCATGCTGACATACCGGCCTCTTGTAATAAGTCTAATACATACTTTCTTTGAGACAAAAAAATTTCCTTCTTGGATCTAGACACTTCGATCCCAAAAAAATATTTCAAGTAACTAAGATCTTTCATTTCAAATTCTCTAGACAAGTACTCCTGTAGTACCTTCCTTTCTTCTGGATCATTCCCTATAACTACCATGTCATCCATATGTACAATGAGAGCAGTGATCTTACCCTACTATTTTTTCAGAAATAAAGTGTGGTCAGAATTGCTTTGATGGTATCTAAATGCTATCATAGACTTTGTGAATCTTCCAAACCATGCTCTTGGAGACTGTTTTAGCCCATACAATAATTTCTTCAATATGCACACTTTTTGACTATCCCTTTTTGGTACCATACACCCTGATGGAAGCTCCATATAAACTTCTTCGGATAATTCTCCATATAGAAAGACATTCTTTACATCAAATTATTGTAATGGCCAATCCAAATTTGCAGCTAAAGACAACAATACTCGAACGGTATTGATTTTAGCTACAGGTGCAAATGTCTCCGTATAATTAATCCCATAGGTTTGGATATACCTTTTTGCCAGAAGTCTTGCTTTAAATCATTCAATTGTCCATCTGCTTTATACTTTATGGTGTAAACCCATCGACATCCCACTGGCTTCTTTCCTGCTGGACAATCAATCAGGTCCCATGTTTCATTCTTTTGCAAGGAGTTCATTTCCTCATTCATAGCAGCTTTCCACCTTGGGTCAGTTAAGGCTTTCTGCACACTATTAGGAATAGCTACAATAGATAATTGATTTACAAATAATTGATTTGATTCTGACAAATAGTGGTTAGACACATAATGACTCATGGGATATTTAACTTTACTAGAAAGTTCAGGTTCATAAATAGGTTTAGGAATATCTCTGGTGAGATGCTCTGGTAGCTGTTTTCTGGGTAGCTCATATTCTAGATCAGGAACATCCTCAGTAAACGATTGGTGTGGTATATTAGTGAGGGGCTCAGACTCTTCGATTGATGGACTTACATCTTCTGATTCAATTACTTCTTTGGCTTCCAAGTGTTCATTAACATCAAGATCCAAAGTTATACCACTGACATCACCTTTCTCGACATCACTTTTCTCATACATCTGATGATCACACTCTACAAGATGATAATCTAAAGTCTGAATTTCCTTCTGGTACTCCCCTTGAAGTTCAGACTCGAAGGAAAAATACATTGAGTCTTCATGGAAAACCACATACATTGTTGTAAACATATGTTGAGTTGGAGGATGATAACACCTGTAACCCTTTTGATGCATAGCATATCTGAGAAAAACACATCACAGAGCTTGTGGGGCCAACTTATTGAGCTGATGCTTATGAAGATGTACAAATACTACACATCCAAAGACATGAGGAAGTAAATTTGGGACAATTAGGGCAACCACAGCATCAGTAAGAGCTTGAGATGGTGTTTGAAAGTCAATGGAGCGTGAGAGGATCCAATTAATTGAATATGCTGCAGAAAAAAGTGCTTCCCCCAAATAGGACAATGGCATATGGGCTTCGATTAATGAAGCACGAACAACTTCGGGCAAATGTCGATTTTTTGGCTCTGCGACCCCATTTTATTGAGGTGTATTGGAACAAGTTGTTTGATTAATAATTCCTTGTTCTTCAAAATACTGCTGAAGTTCAGAGTTTTGATACTCTCCTCCATTATCATTGCGAAGAACCTGAATCTGTGCATTATACTGAGTTTTAACCATTTTATGAAACTTCTGAAATAACTAGTTTACTTCACTTTTGGACTTCATTAACCACAACCAAGTCATCCTAGTACAATCATCAATAAAAGTAACGAACCACCCAAAGTTGGAATTTTGGATGAACCCCACATATCAGAATGGATAACCATAAAAGGAAGAAGACTTTTACTTAAAATCAATGGAAATGAAGTTCGATGACTTTTTGCAAGTTCACAAATATCACAGTGGAAACTAGAAAAATCGACCCTTTCAAATAAACTAGGGAATAATTTTTTGAGATAACCAAAGGATGCATGCCCCAAACATCGATGCCATAGCCAGATTTCAGATTTATTCTTCTCCCCCTTAGAGCTATCCACTGTCGAAACTTGATGTAACTTGTCAGAACTCTTTGATGTCAAGTCCAAGCAATACAATTTCCCTCGCCTAATACCTCAACCAATCATCTGCTTTGTTTGGATGTCCTTAAAAACACAAAAGTCTGGCCAAAAAATTACAACATAAGATAACGCTATGGTTATTTGGGAAACAGATAAAAGATTATAATCTAAGGATGGGACAACCAAAACAGAATCTAGATTTAAAGTATTGGTGAGAGTTAAAGATCCTTCCCCAATAATTGAGGCCTCGTTACCATTGGCAGTAGAAATGAATTTTTGTGAGGATGGTTTAAGATGTGTGACCTGTCTAGAATCAAATGTCATATGATCTGTAGCACCAAAATCAATTATCCATGCATTATTAGAAATAGGTGTAGAAACATTAAAAATCTTACCACAATTACTTTTAGCTGCTACCAATGCTGAGCCTTTTTCAGTGACATCATCATCTGTATTTGTTTCAACAACCGCAGCAGTTGGAGTCCTCTTGGAATTCTTTTTCCGAGGTGCTCGACTATGATCCCACCATTCTGAATATCCCACAAGTTCATAGCAACGATCTTTGGTACGTCCAGGCTGATCACAATGGTACATTTATAGGTAGATTTTCGGCACCCTTGGTTGTCTTTGGTCGGTTTCGAGTCACCATGGCGGCAGCTTCAGAATTTTCAGACTCCCCTTTCAATGTTGTACGACGTACTGCTTGTCGTTGAATTAATGCATAACATTCTTCCAAACCTGGAACTGGTTCCTTGCATAGAATCTCTCCGTGAAATTGTTCAAAATCACCATCTAATCCAGCGAGAAATATATGTACCCTTAGTCATTCAATGGACTTTTGGTATGCTATTATATCATCAGGATCTTTCATGACCACTTTATGTCGATGGTCCAATTCTCGAAAAACCTCAATCAACTCTCCATAGCATTCAGAGAGAGACTTTCCATTTTGTTTGGCGGTGAAAGCCTTTTAGTTCAAAGCAAAGACTTGCAACTCATCACTTTCATCATAGGAGGCTTTTGACAGAGCACTCCAAATTTCATCATAATTTCTGGTGTCATGGACATCAATAGCCACCTTCTCACTTTTTGATTTTCGGCATCCCACTTTTCATATCTATCTTCTGATTCTGTAGGTTGCTTCGTCTTACCACGAATATAGAAGAGTTTCTCCCTTTCGGCAATATGCATCTCCATCAGCTGCGACCAAACATCATGATTTGATTCAGTAAGAATGATTCCTGCATTAAAAACACCTTCAGATTGAACAACAATAGGAATCGATTTCGCTCCAGATGATTCCATAATTTTTTCACTCATTTTGTGAAAAATTTCAAGATTCAAAGAGATTGGCTCTGATACCAACTTGAAAAATGAGAAGAAATAATTTTTTTATTATTCACCTTAATTTTGGAATCGGTGTGTACAATCAATATATAGAGTACAATGGAGCTAGAAATTAGGAGACTAATTAGCTCTAAATTAGGAAAAAATATATTCGCCCTAAATCAAGAAACTAAAATATATTACAACTATACAATCTCTAAATCAGGAAACTAAAATATATCACAACTGTACAATCTCTAAATCTATGGAGATTTATGGACAGAAAATCTTAACACAAGCATGTGTATGAAGCGAAAATACGTGGTTTGTGCATGGATGTTTATATAGGTATTTGCTCAAACATTGGAATGCATTTTTGATTAATTATTTCTATTCTAACACAAAAACAGACCAATCACTCCCCATGCACCCTCACATGTGCATACATAGAGGCATTTGCATGCGTATTGACCTGAAATAAGGCACACTGCCATGCATGGATATGCGCTCTGTTTCAATGAATGAAACGCTATTCATGCTTATGTTTCTCTGTGTATGCCTCCAACAGTTTTATAAATTTATATTATATATCAGGGTTGTCTTTACATGTCTCACATAAAGTTTATTATTTATCGAGCATTCTAAATGATGGTCAACTAAATATTCACTTTGTCATGGCAAATTATATAATTTTTTTTTTGTCACCGTTTTCCCAACATGTTTATAAGCTGGTCTCATTTTCAAATGACGATGAGTTGCTTTTTTCTTTCTGGGGTACTTTAGATTTTTTATTAGCAATATTAAATTTTTTAGACAACAATGAATCTTGGCACCTATGTAAGGTTGAAATTGAATCGGATATGAATTGGATATCATTATATCCATATCCATATTTGTTTTATCCAACGAATACAAATATAGATACGAATATTATTTAGATGTAAAAATTTATATCTATATTTACTTTAAACGGATACAGATACAATTCAGATATTGAAAATATGGATATAATTATAGATATTACTTAGATAATTAAATTTATGACTACAGAATCAAAAATATTACTAAATATATGATAAATTAAGTTAACAATCTATTTATATAGTTATATATTTTTTTAAAAAATTAATAAATAATATATAAAATTATATAGAATTATATATAGATTCGAATATTTGGATACGATCGGATAGTTGTCTATCCATATACATATATATTTTTTTTGATGGATATGGATACGGATATTAGTCGGACCCTCAATTTTCTATTCATATCTGAATTGATTCATATATAAAATTGATACAGATAATATCCATACTATTTTCACCCTATACTTGTGAGATGCCAAAAAATTCATTACTCATTTTACGCTGTCCATAGATGATTTAAAATATAGAAATCTAACCACCACACAGGCATGGATTAGGAGGATGTTAGAGGATGACTTCAGAAAACCTTTCCAATTTCCTTGAATGTTTGCTTCTCATCTGACCAACAGCCTTGGTGAGGAAGATGTCTTCAATTTCAGATTGAAGTGTTAGAAAAAATAAGGAAAATACATAAGAATAGCTGGATTTTTAGTAACAAAAAAATAATTGGACATTTTAGCAATTTGAACAACCTCGTATTAAACAGAAATCATTAACTTGTCCGCATATAGTAAAGCTAAACCCAGCTCAATGGCTAGGCTTTTTGTTTGCTTGAATATGATATAGGTTAGATGCTTTGAATATAGTTGTAAAATATAAAAAATATAGCATACAGACCTGTACATAGGTGGTAGGCTGGCTGCATGGCAAAACAAAATAGTCCAAAAGGCAACGGAAAAAAGAGAAATTTGAATCAGCTATCTTGTACCTTGTGTTGAAATTCCACATCATCATAAATCCTATCCATTAAGACTCCATGTTTATGTAGAGAGTAGCTCAAAATTCAGCTTGGAAAAGCTTTTCAAAAATAAAATCATAATTCTACCAAAAAAAAAAAAAAAAAAAGAAAGGATAAAATCATTTTCCCGCATGTCAAACATTGCATAAAGCAGGTTACGTGGACATCCATTAAAAGAAGTTCAAACAGACATGGAAAATTTTGATTTACAAAATTATCCATAGAAGAAGGAATATGTAATTTCGAAAACTTAGGGGGAAGAAGGAAAGACAAGAAAATAATTAGAAGAATTAGGTGCATGATATGTTGACCATTTGCTACGATGAATCGGTAGAGTTGGGAGGTACCCTCCGTTATCAACTAAAGGCTACAGCACACAGGGATGAGAACTGGTAGAATGACAGACGCTTGTGATGAGCGGTATCTCCACAGCTCGTTTCAAATGAGGGTTTTAAGCGTGGCAACACGAAACATTGGAAGGAAGTCCACCCTTTTTTTTTGTTAAGTATTGATATGTAACAATAAATGTACCCGAAACATCGGATGAAACTGCAAACATGAGACAAGCCTGTTTATTTCATGAATAATGATAATTCCAGGAAAGAGTTGCCACACCATCACTTATGGAAGCACCTCTGAAAGAATTAGTTGCTGCATTTTCTTTTAACATGCACAGAACTAAATTGAGCCGCGGAGCGATCGTATTTTCAGCCAAAATGAACGTTTCACCCAAATGAACATAGGATAACTATTTCAAGAGGCATGACAATCCGTGTTCCGCTTTTCCTTGTTTTCAAACCAAAGGCAGGGTACATGATTGCAATAGAAAATTTTAATCAAATAGCCGCACATGATTTTTGAAGCAGAGAGGGTTTTGGTATGAATCAGTATCAGCTAGCTATCCACATGATGCATAAAAATTGCAGCCAGCCATTTAAGAAGCTCATTTGGTAGTGCTTTTATTTTTTGCTTTTGTTTTCAAAGATCCAAGAGGAAAACTGAACTAGACTGAATATGCATGATCAAACTTTTCTTTTTTTTAAAAGATTTGTGAAACGTTCAGAATTTTTGATAGCAAAGATTTAAAAAAAAAAAAAAAAAAACAAAAGTGAAACTAGAAGCAAGGAATAGCAGAAAATTTGTGGAAATGCCAAGTTAGAATTGATACATTGATTTAATGTCCCTAAAACTTAGTTCATGTATGATCAAACTCTTCGATTTTTAAAACATTTGTGAAACCTTTAGAATTTGTGATAGCAAATATTTATTTATTTATTTTAAAAACAAGTGAAACGAAAAGCAAGGAATAGCAGAAAATTTGTGGAAATGCCAAGTTAAAATTGATACATTGATTTTATGTCTCCAAAACTGAGTCAAAAGCATATTCATATATAGTCAAAAGCATGATCTTGATTTTACAAATAATTATGAAGTTACAATCATGAAACAATAAAATCAGTGCTTGGCTGGTAGAAATGATATCTTAGCCATTGCATGGTCAAGCATCCAATACTTTGGTGATTTTAGAACTTTTGCCTCCAACATGGTATCAGAAACCCAATAAAGATATTGATGTCTCATAAGCCAGAATTCGAAAACCTCAGTTGCATGTCATTTAACATGTGTACTTACACTTGAATGTCATGGAGTCATTTTAACTCCTGTTACCTCCAGGAAGGCCACATTCATATTAGGGGCTGTAGCCAAAGAGAAACATTAATCCAGCATAAATACCAATGAAGTAACAAATCATCTCACAAGCACAATGTCTCATTGTGGAATGTATACTGGACAGTGGATACCTTGATAGGAACCAGCTCGGCTATCAGCAGCTCCTAATCAGATGATTGTATTGGCTAGAATTGAACCTTATAATTTTGATGAGATAATATCTTCACCAACAATGAAAGCAATAACTTAGAGAACCAGATCTACTTCAAGTATTTGCTTTCTCTCAACTGATCAGAATGAAATACGAAGTCCACAATCAAACAATTAAGACATCCATATCTGAAACTGATGCCCACAAAAGCTCTGCATATGTTAAGAATATAACATGCTAAAAGTCAACTATAAGAACTTGTCTCTGCCAAGACGCTGCAAATGGTAATTGATGGTCCTCGCTGGATTTTTCGGCTTTCCTCTCTGCAATAAGGATCAAAGAATTATGAATGACAGAGAAGTAAGCTTGTTCAAATAAAAAATTCATTCTGATGGAAAAAAAAAAGCCAAATAAAAGTGATTCGATAGCAAAGCTAGGCACAATAATTGCTGGCAAAAAGAAGAAAGATAAACCTGAGCTTCAGCACAAGCAAGCAAGAGATCTTTCTGCCGGACACATTTATCATCATTGTTCTTGTTCAGAGATAAGCAACCAAGGAATGACAGCATCTCCTTCATGCAAGGCTTCCCAACAACTCCAAACTTTTTGGAGTTTATGTACAAACCATCAGCCTTCCGGCCCATGCTGCTGGTTTTACCTACTCGATACAGAATAAGAAAGCCTTAGCGCATTTAATTAATTCAGAAGAAAACAGCAGACATTTCAAGTAGCAAAAAAGACCCTAAATTCTCAAATACTGCATGAATCTCTTGTTTTCAAAGGATTCTTGAACAATTCCAAGCATATGCATTGAGAAGAAGCACATCCAAAGAGTATCTATCCAGTCAAATCACAAACTTGGCTCAGTCTATGTAGAATCATCTGTTGACTTGTATGCATATATTACAAAATTTCCTATGCTGATTCTTCTCATACACTTACAACAAACAATAACAACCCACAGTAGTCTTGTTTGATAATACATTCAAAACCAAAAGTTATCAAAAGTTTGAACGGAAGCGGGACAACATAAACTCAAACATCCCAACTATATGCACAAAGAGTAAATGAGTCATATTTTTTTCTCATCTATTCAACTTTCATGAACTTGCAGTCCAATGTGCAAAGAATTATAGAGATAACAAGCTTCAATCGTAAAGCAGAGTTGGACTATGGAATGGAAAGAGAATGAGTGACTCCAATTCCAACCATTCCGCTAGGAGTCCCATTTCCATTCTACTTATATGGGAGAATGAGAATGCCCCGATCCCTACTCTTTCTTGGTATTCAAAGCCCGTTTTGATTCTGATTCTAATTGCTAATCAAACGCATTGGGAGATATGGCCAATCTAATTCTCATTCCAATCCATTCTGATTTCAATTCCCATTGCAAAGCAAATGCACCATTGTATATCAATTAGGCATTTTAAGTACAAAAGAAACTGAGGCACAAGGATTAGTCAGTTTATTCCAGTAATACTAACAGATAAATAAATGTAATTTAACTTGTTCCTATAAAGAGGAAAACATCAAGCTTGCAATGCTTGTTTTTTCTTTTCATTGTCCCTTTTCCTTGTTCTCTTTATTGGCTTAGCCTTTTCTTCATCATATATACTGGTTATTGATGCGTCTAATAAATATGAACCATATATAAAAAATCCCCTCTTACTAGAACTAAAAATCAATGATAAAATTTATTTTTTTGTTATTTTCTTTGGGCACTTTTTCATTATTACATTTTTTTTTTTTCATCTCTCCATTTCTTTTTTATTTTTCGTCGGTCATTTGCTATGATTCATTATGAAGGACCCCCTAGACAAAGGACTAGGGCATTGCCTATTTGTCAAGTTGCACCTGCAATAAATCGTTCTCTCTGGTTATCAATTCTCTTATTTCGATTTAACAGATAATTTTTACTATGGTCAACTCATAAATCTGAACAAGAATTCTGACAACAAAACACGACCAGCAAAATACTGAAATATCCGAACTCCAAATACTATATAAGCTACGATTTCCAGCTATTTTCCATAAAGAGGGAAACCGTGAAAGATCTACATAGCCGATACATGTTAAAATCCGAACACAAAAAAAACTAAGAGTATCATCACCGTGGACTAAACGATATCACCAGTTAAAAAATCGATAGTTCCTTTAAGAATAATAAAAGATTCATAAAGCCATCATAAGCCATTTCCGGTGTGAGAGAAGGACGGGAGGATTAACGTTTTGGTTGGGCAGGCAGATAAATGAGGGCTAGGGTTTCTGTATGAAGGAAAGGTGGGACGATCATACTCGATTGCGGAGAGGAAAGGAGATCGTAGGCGGCGGCCGAGGGTTGAAGGCGCCGTCGTGATCTGGATGGCGAAAAGGGCTCCTCGCCACAGCAGCACTAGAGAATGGGTTGGAGCGACAGCCACCAGCGCAAGAGGGGGGCGAGCGTGTTTGGATCATGATCCAAAATAACGGCCCTTAATAATGATCTTTAATAATTATAAAAATCCTCCGATATAAATTATATTTATTCTAATAATTTTAATAATTTTTATTTTTATTTAATTAAAAATAAATAACTCCTAACTTGAGGTTCAAGTAAAAGTAGCTATCCATTTGAAACATAAATTAAAATAATTATTCATTTTTAGCTGAAATGACGTTATACTTTATATCTTTTAAAATATTATTATAATATTATATTATCATAGTATAATATTTTTTTACAATAAAATAGTATTATATTATATTATTATAGTATTATTTTATAATAATATAGTATTATTTTATTATATTATACTAGTACAGTATTTCTTTATAATAATGTAGTATTATATTATATTAGTATAGTATTTTTTTATAATAACCAGTATTGCTTTATTATATTATACTAGTATAATATTTTTTACAATAAGATAGTATTACATTATCATCGTGTAGTATTTTTTATTGTAGTATTATTTTACTATAGTATTACTTTACAACAATGCAATGTTGCTTTATAATAGTACCATATAATTTTATAATAGTATAGTATTATTTTATAATAGTATTGTTTTATAATTACGAAGATAATTGAATTATTTTATCCATATTTGGATAGTTACTTTTAAGTTATGTTTCAAATGGATAGCTACTTTTACTTGAAACTCAAGTGATAGCTACTTTTAAGTTTAAACTTAAATAGATAGTTTTTTTTAGTTATCCTATTTTAATTAATAATAAAATATTAGTCAAATTTGATGATTATAAGCAGGAAAATTTTAGATCTTTTCTTGGGATTTATTTGATCTCTTGGGATGATATTTGTGGACAAAAAAGGAGGATGATTTGAGTCTATTTGATTTGATAATTCACCGTTCTATTCTTTTTAAAGTAGTTGCAATACTAATTCTTAATTTTGATTTATTATGGGTAAAAGTCATCAAGGTGAAATTTAAGTATCATGGAAGTTGGGAGTCCTATCATTTTTGCCATGTTGGGTCGAGCTAGGCTCCATTTCACTCGAAATTAAATAAGCCTGATCCGACCAAACTTGCTCCTTAAATATGTTATCATAAATCTTAAGTCTTAAATACTATATACATGAGTTCTAATAATTTCTTTCAAGAGACAATCTAGCCTTTGAGTTTGCCTTAAAACATCAGATCATCCATTCTATCCTAATCTTTAAACATCAACCTATCAACCATTCTCAGCTAGCCTTTGTGGCTATAGGATTTGATTGGAAATGTTAAAACTGTCCAAACTAATACCATGTCCTGTTAGATTGGTTGGACACGTGGTTTGGACTGAAAGTCGACCCTTTTGTTTGTTTGGCATAAGAAAATCAGAAAAAGATCTTGCATTTCAAGCACATGCTTATGCTAACTCTTTCTTCTCATATTTTTTCATTACACCATTGTCATGCCCTGAACCCAACACTTGGGTCGGCCATGTGATAAGGCTGCATGAATCTTAAGAGAAGCTGTAGAAATCATGCAAAGTCTATAAATCATACCATTGCTCAAACTTCAGATTAGACCCATCCGAAACTATATATCTACAACTCTGAAAAAGAAAAGAAAGATTATGAGCTTTACAGTCCAGTAAGAATCTCCTACACTCATACAAGTATGAATATAAAATATCTTTTAACAAATATATATAATAATAGAAAAATAATAAGATTCATACATCATTAATTTGATAGTTGAATAATATCATCATATATAATATTATTACATATATCAAATATCATAAATCAACAATTCTGTTCCACAATAATTTAATTAGATTACTTATCATTGACTAATTAATATAATTCTGATCCAAACAATATTTTTATTCTAGTGTTGGACCAGAGTTGCTCATGCTCCAGCCCATGATAGACCAAATACATACTATGTTTCTATCCATGTTCGGCAACCACATCTCAGCCTGTAGTTGACATCATCAATGCCATATTTCACACGTACCAGCTAGTTTGGATACCCTTCAATTAAACATGGTTCACTATCTTAATTTGATTTGGGTACTAGATTAGTCACAACCATATTCTATCTTATGGCAAGCTAAAACATCTCAGTTCTCCATTGATACACCATATTTCACACATAACGACTAATCTACATGCTCTCCTTTCCCATATTTATATTTATCTTTTCAATATTTGACTAATTATAATCATGCTCCAGCCATGGTTGACCAAATACAATGCTGATCCTAGTCTGAGGCGGACACAATACACATACATCATATTTCTTGCATAGTCAAATAGTCTAAGCACCGTCCATGCCCTATCCATATTGTTAAAGTCATAATCTAATTTTTGATACTAGATTAGTTATAGTGATACTCCTGCTGTGGCAGACCAAACAATGCCATACCCTAGTTTGAGATTGACCTAGCATATATACCATATTTCTTGTATAACTGGCTAACCTAGATACCATCCATCCCATCAATTATATTAAATCATATTTTTTTTATTCTGCAATCATTAAGTATCAATTAATTATAATTCAAGCAACATCAATTTAATAATTTATAATACATATACTGATAGATATAAAATATATATTAATTATGCAGATTTAATTTTTCATAAATATATAGATGATCATATTGAAGAGTCTTTATCTCTATTAGTGATTGACTCAAATATAGTAATCGATAAATTTTTCAATCTATAAATTTGGGGCAAAGTTTGGACTTAAATACCAACTTGCCTTAGTAATTGCTCACCTACAGAGCTAATCTTCACCATCAAGCCAATTATAACATTAAGAATTTCTGATGAAAAATTACAAAAAAATTATGATAGATGATTGCATAATGTTAGCCCAGGATCGCAAATCTCATAATCTAGTCTAAGATACCTTTTATCAAACCTATCATGTATCTGGACCCTTCATTGATCCATAAAATCTCTAGAGAGAGAAATCTATGAAGAAAAAAAATTATAGAGAGAGAAAGTAGAGAGAGAAGGTGGAGAGAGGAGCGAGGGAAGAGAGATTTTTTTTTTCTTTTTTTTTTCCTTCTTTATGAAGATAGGGCACTCGAACACCTCCCCCCCTCTCTTTATCCGACCATGGCTGAGGAACTCAGCCTAGTGGCCAATGGCAGGGCTCGACATCGATCAGGAGATGATGTTGGCGATAGCCATAGTCGCTGGTGGTCAGTAAAACAAGAAAAAAAAGGCTTGGAAGAGGAAAGCCCTATTCTTGTCCAAAATCGATGATTCGTCAGCTCAAATTGACCACAATATATCCAAAAAGAAGAGCAATAAATCCTTAATTATCTTACCTAGGTTTGGTGAGGCTAAATAAGGGGGAGCCAATGATCTCTTCGGCGAAATCCCAAAGAAAGGACTCAACGAAAAAACTTAAAACAGCAGTGATGAGATGTTTTCCACGGTGGAGTTCTCAAAGATAATAAACCTATTTATAGGCCAAAATTTAAGGATGTTTCGGCAAGCTTGAATCCCTTTCTCCAATAATGTGGAGAAGAGAGACTGTGATCAGGAGTCTTCCATTCCTTGCCTCACGGGCACATATGCGTGAGCTTTTTTTCTTTTTTCGATCATGCTTTGAGATTCATACAAAAGAATTTTTATTTTTATTTTTGGGTGATCAAAGGACTAGGTTATTATACCATTATCCAATAGACTTATAATATGTAGTTTGCTACCTTTCATGCCACCTCTAGTTCCTTTTTTGCAACATCATCGATATCTTATCCCTACATAGATTTGGTGTTCATGCAGTTGACTGTTCGATATTAAGGTGGAATTGGTGATCCAAATGGGACCATTAAGATGATCTTAGATCATTGATGATTCTTATACCAAGATAATATGATCCTAATAATCTAAGATTATCATGTTTGATATACTTTGTTCAGTGATTAAAATCACTCAATATCTACAAGTAACCATTTTATCTTCCATAAAAATTCAAGATCATCATCCATATATTACCATATATTCCATAAAGTATATTATTAATCATATAAATATTATCCTAAAAAATATATCAATTATTGTTATAAAATTAATATTTTTATTTATGCTTATAATATATCATTATTTTAATACTAATATTTATTTATTAAGCAATTAAGAAAATAGAAGTAATATATTAATTTCATAATATGAATATAAAGTGCAATAATATATTTTTATTATAATTAAAAATATAACTGAATAATATAAAATAATATAATTAATATAATATATATATATATATCAATTCTAAATCCTCATTCTCTCTCTCTCTACATTCACTAAGGATTCTTGAGGCCTCTCTTTGGTGATAATTTTAAGTTACAGAAAAATTGAAATAGTAGAGAATTCCGAAAACTGATGGCAAATCCTCTTGGAGCATTCAATATCGAAGGCATGCAGATGCTGGCGCTGCTCCGCTCCGAACAGGCGATCCTGGAAGAGAGGCAGAGGGCAAAGTAGGCATAGGCAGCTGTCGAAGTTTCATATAAAAAGGCCTGGTCCTCGAGCAGGTGAGGCATTTCTGAGTCAAATGGGAATCTCTTTCCATTCGTTCCAGTCCAAACAAGAAAAGCAGCTTGTTTCCTTCCACAGATGCCCAGGACGTTTCTCTCTCTAACCGGGATGTGCTGGTGTTGGTTGGGCAGCATTTGGTGGGCTCTCTTGTCAATTTGTTAGATCCCCACCCCCATGTTTTAGCTGTGTGAAGTTCTTTTCCACGTTAGTTGCTCCCTCTGCACTCCGCAAGTATTAACGATGAGCTTGATCTTGTCTTGGCCATATAGTTGTATTTACTATGTCCATCAAGAGAAATGATATGTATTGGTGTAGTCATATCTGATCTTTTTGTCAAGATTCAAATCTAATGAGATTGATTTGCTATTGATATTTTGTCTCCAAAATTTAGTGAGTGAGCTGGAAACCTATCCTCAAAGGTAGATTTTTATCATTGGATTAGATGATGATTTGAAGAGTGGGGATGATTTGGAATCACTACCATATAAGATCACTATGGTACAAGAAATGAGATAATCTGTTCTCTCTGGCCAAGTCCAAAAAAAAAAATGAAAAGAAAGAAAAGAATGAAAGAGGAACTGAACTTTGTATTTGGTAACTCTTCTGTAGTCTTCTTTAACTTTGAATATAATTTATGGATTCGATTGAAATAGTTTCTTGGACTCAAAAAATGTTAACAAAAATGGCTGATGCAATAGCAAATTCTGCAGCTACCATTATTATAACTAATAGAGCAAATAATTGATCCATCATATCATCCAAAGAAATAAAAAATATCAAAAAATTTAATTTGACAGCTAATAACATCGATTCAATTGGCATTGATGTTGAAAATTATGTCTCAAAATCAATCGTCAGCTTATTGACATTGTACTTATTATTGTAATTGTATATAAATTATTAAATTAATAAATATTATTTGATTTTTTATCACTATGACATCTCATTTTGAACTTCTGTTATGTGATAAAATCCTTAGACTATTTGATTCGATATAGGAGGATATATCATTTAGTCCTTAAATGAGTTCGCACAAATGATATGCTATTACTAAGAGATAGACATATCAAGTGTAGATCATTGGTGCCATATAGGTTAGTTTCTTTAACAAGGAGCGTGAAGATGCTGGTATGGCATGCAGATGAAATATAAAGTATATTTCACTGAACGTGATCAACTCCGGAGCACTCTGCTGTCAAGATCATTTGAAAGATATAGGTATAAGTTCCCTCTGATCTAAGATCATCACGATGACTTGCAAGCAATTCACTATGCTTTGATGCCAGACTATCTAAATTTTAATTCAGTAATGAAATATTTTTGGCATAGTCAAGTGCTTGTGAAGTCGGTGTGTGAGTTAAGATGGAATTGACCCCTCTGAATAAGTAGGAGTTAATATATCAGTATGTTTCAATTCAGTAAAATCTTGACCGAGGTAATCCATGTGATGATTTTGAAAATTAAAATATAACATGGATGACCATATCAGGGTTGGCAGTTAAATCCTAGTCATCTTAAGTATTGGGTCAAAAAATAAATTATACGGTAACTATATTCAAATAAGTTTTTGAGTGTTGCTTAGCATACATTTGGCCTATCCAGACGTCGGGTACCATTACTAGATGGTTACTCCAATTGGTATAGAAATCATTTCTATGCTACCGATTTAAGTTCGAACTTATGGGTCACGCACATTAGAAGTTCCTCTCGATCACATGGCTAATATGAAGAGTCCAGTCAATGGAACTCTGGTGAAAATCTCACTTAACGGAGACTATGCTGAAGAGTCCCACTGGATGGGGACTTGCTGAAGAGTCCCACTGAACGGAAACTCTAGAAAGAGTCCACTAGACTTGACTCTATCTTTAATAAAGATTAATTAATGATTAGATCTCTAATTAACTCAATTTGATGGAGCATTAAAATCTGAATCAAGTTTGATTGAATTTGATTCAATAGGTCAAGTCTGATTAGGTTATGAGATGACCTAATCAGTAAAGAAAAAATAATCCTGATTTGATCGGATTTATGACTCAATTAATTTATTGATTTGATCAAATTTAATTGAGATTATAAGAGCCTAATAAGATTAGATTCATATTTTTTATTTGGATATAATTGAATTGGGTTTGAAAAAAATTCAGTTGGTTGAACCATAGAGTCCCAAATGAGTAGGACTCTATCCCTTACGCCATCTAAATTATCTCATGCCTTTTCTCATCATACAAAATCAGTTTGTATATGATAAAATCAAAAATAATCTTCTTTTGTCACCCATTAAGATAAAAATTGATTAGTTTTGATTTGAATTCAAATTAGTTTGAATTTCAACTTTAAACCTTATCCATATCCTTCCACATGTTGGCTGTTTTTGAAGGAGTCTATTGTGTACGAGAAAAAGAGTCTTCCTAACTGATTTTTATATCCAATTTTCTCTGGTAAATCCCTCTTTAAGTTTGATAAGGGTAAAAAAAGTTAGAGTCAAATTCAAATTCAAAAAAATTAAATTGCAACAAACTCCAGCCCTTATCCTATTTTATCTAGTTTGTGCGACAACCATAAAAAGGCCATAATTTTATGTGCCAAAAAAAAAAAAAGCTCTTCACTACGAGATACCAAAGAGAAAGAGGATCAAAAATACTTCTTTGGGATGTGAGGATTGGTGGGTTTCCTTCCTTCTTGGCGTGAACAAAAGAGGAGACCATTCTCTCTTGGGTGAGAGACCTAGAACTGTTCCAGATTTTTGGGTGAGGAAAAAATCAAAGAGAAGAGAGTCTTTATCTAAATTTTCTCCATCATTCAGTATGTTTCTCTGATCCATCTTCGATATCAAAAAATTTAAGGTGATCGAAGAAGGAGATTAAGTTAGATCTACCATCAGAAGCTGACTGCACGAACTAGCACTCCTACGGAGGGCTGATTGATCCGAGAAGCTTCGTGTGGACCATCTATAGAGACGGATTTGTGCGGCTGCTCGACATCAGCGAGAGTTCATACCATGCTTACCATAGTGAAGATCATCAATCCATGAAAAGATGATGAGTTCTGAACTCTACCGACATAATTAAATGTTAGATCAAATTCAGGACATCAATGTGCTCGATACAGTTTTCTATTTTATTTCAGATTTTATATGTAAATTTTTTATGTCATAGATCCTTAATATAGTTTAGATCTGATCTAAGGCATGTGTAGAAGATTAAAATGTTTAATCTTTTTTATTCTGCTGTAAAATTTAAAAAATACATGCTTTGAACAATCTATTTTTTTCTTCTATTGATATAATATAAATATTTCATCTATTAAGGAGGATTTTTACCCCCTAAGAAAGTGGCCTTGCCCATGATATTATCACTTCGATTGTTATCAATACTAGGTATAAAACTAGAGATGAGGGTTTCAACCCCATCTTGTACCCAATCTTTTTAAGACTACACATACCGTGTAGAATTAAAGCTTTTGATGACTAAATACCCAAGAGGTTCACATCATCCTTGACATTGGGTTCATCACACCATACCAAATGCCCCTTAAAAGTCTTTGGCGTGGAGAAGTTCTAATTATTCTAGAGGTTTCCAAAATGGTAATGCCAACAAGAAGAAGGAATCAAACTTCAATAAGAATAAAGCAATGCATTCTTATCTTCCCTCTTAGACTTTATGATTTTCTTGCATGGTTCAGTAAAAATGAGATCTAGAAAAGCTAGAGATATTCAAAAGAAAATCAATCAGTTGTGTATCAAGTGAGTTAAAAAACCTCCCCCAACCCCAACAAAACAAAGACATAGTATAAATATTATTAGATATGTGGAATAGAGAAAGATTGGAAGTCAAAGAAGTTTGGCAGATTCTAGCTATTGAGAATATTATCATAAATTAGCAATTGTTTATAGTTAAGTATTTAAAACTATATTACAATTACTTGTTTCATAATTCCTTTGCATCCATGATAGGGAATATTCTGGTTTTGAATCCATTAAGGTGCTCCTCTCATTTTCTCAAAGGAAAAAAATTGAGGATTAAAAAAGAAAGAAATTGATCAAGAGAAAGAAAGCATGATCGAAGGAATTCAATGATCTTAGCTCAACACATGATATTGAAATGAAAGGAATACCTAAGTACCAAATGAAAGTTAGAAAGTAAGCAATGTGTAAGAAATCATAGCTTTCAATCCAAGTCTTTATCATTGCACCAAGTAAATGCCTTTTACTTTATGTGTATATTTTCCTAACGAAAATTAGATAATTATTGGTGCATAGCTTTTATATACCTCCTCCCCCATAGGAAAAAAAAACTATAGCATTCTTCTTTTTGTGTATTAAAATTTCATCTATTTATCTTGGAAATTCTTGGTGTTTTAAGACTTTTAATTTTGAAAAGTTTATGCCCCAATCTAATCTAATATACCTAATACACACACACAAAAAAAAATGGTACCTCAGCATGTTTATCATGTGTACATCCATATTAATGATATTATTACATAGTCTTTACTTTGGATAATAATAATACAGGGCACTCTTAAATCAATTCTATTTTATTATATATTGTATCATCTAGTATATCTATTATAAATTATATATAACTAAAATAGAGGCATAACTGGTGTTGAGCTCTCTATTCATTATGTGGACTGTGGCACACATATTACTAATATTATTATGATGGTTCTTACTTCAAAAAATAATTAGACTAATATATCTATTATATTATATTCTATTTCTGTTATTTATTCTATTATATTTATTCTATTTGTATTTCAAGAATAGTTAAAAGAAAAAAATATATTTCATACATTCCACGGTTTGTATGCTAGTATATGTGCTACAATGAAGGATCTACTTGATAGAGCTCTCTATTCACTATATAGACACTCATATTAGTAACACTATCAATAGAATTTTTTATTTTGATAATAAATAAAAAATTATATAATTTAATTCTTTATCAAATATAATAATATAATAACATTAGTAAGAAGCTTATTAGCTTACTTTACTATATTAAATAAATAATTTTTTGCTACTATTACTAAATTAATACAAAATATTGGACATTAAGAATAGCTATATTTTGTTAATATATTCTAATACTAATGAAGATATTTTTGGCACTATACCCTATCTATATCCCTCACGGATTATTAGATTATAGTAATTTTTATTAATTTTATTGTATTTTATGATCGTGATCTTACTTAAAAGTGAAAACATAATGTTAATATTATAACTCTATTATATTATACTCAAATATTTTTTAGATATAATAACTTTTTGTTTCTTATTATAATAACTATATGTGTTTAATATATGACATTAATAACAACTATATTTGCTTAATATATGCTACTGCTAATGAAAATTATTTTTCATTGGCATTGTACCCAATCCGTATCTAACATGGGTCATTAAATTATAGTAATATTTTATCAATTTTATTACATTTTTATGATCATAATGTGACTTAAAGTGTAATTGCTTATGACCATTTATATTGCATTAAAGTACTTCTTAGATGTAATGCTTTTCTATTTTTTGTTATACGTAGATTAGACATGATCCTTTTTTTTTCATGATCTCATGACTTTATTGTAGTATATACTATATCAATGGATGTGTGTATACCATCAAAGTTTTGTACAACAATATCATATTATAATATAATATCAAAAATTTATTTTAGAAATACTTAGTTTTTTAGATCCATTACATCCTATTATATTTAAACATTATGTTATATGTATTCTATATTGTATTTCAAGAACAATCGAAAATAAGAGAAAAGCTATATCCTACGTATTATGCGAGATATATGCTCTATACTAAAAAGGGGCTCTACTTATTGATCAATAAATTAAATATGATATAAGAAGTATTAAAATATATATTATTTAATCTTTATTATTTAGTATTTGATACTTCTTATATATTTTTTTAAACATTGTAATTATGAAGATTTAATCACAAACCAACCAGAAAAGGCCTCCAACATTTGCATTATCAAATCCAAAATAAAATCCAAGCCCATTTTACATAGATGTGGAAGAAATACACATACGGTGTAGTTCAGAATGGGCACAACTTGAGCACACCATGCAGAGGGCATGTGGATGTGGAGCAGATGTATGCTGGATGCACACTATATGGGATTAAAAGCCGAAAAGATTTTGATAAGATATTTTGGAAAAATTTAAAAAGAGAAAAGAGTGGAATCCATGGAGTGTTGTTTTGGGAGCATGTGAGGAGAGAGTTAAGAGGGTGAGCCGTAGGCTTTGATGTGTGGTTTTTTTAGGAAGATGCAAAAGATTGAGAATGCCAAAGATTTGAACACACGTGGGCATTTGATGTTGGACAGGCGCAAGTGGTGGATGTCGCGTGGAGGTGGATGTGCGTGCGAGTGGCTAGGCTAGTGGGCATTACTGGCATGGAATCAGACGAGTGCGCAAGCTGAGACTTAAGCACGACAAGACTTCTACATTGAAAATGTGCACGTAACGCATGCACTGGGCACAAACAAGAGGATGCGAATGCAGAAAAAAATATTTTTGAAATTTTTAGAGAATGAAAAGTTTGGATTGAATGGCAGCTCTATCTTGCCTTATCCTCCTTGTTCTTAATTTCATCCATCCATCTCTTTAGACCTTGTTACATCATTAGTCTTACATTTGAAAAGCATGAAAACTCCTCCTTCCTAACACCTATAAAAAGGCCTCCATACCTTCATCTTCAGAATGATCTCTGTTTCTCATGCCCTAGCCTCTATGCTCCCTTAGGTTCTTTAGCTACCTTATTTCACTTTTTTCCATCCTTCTAACATACGAGAAGGAAAGTCAGCTCGGAAAAGATCGGCTCAAAACCAAATGAGGGAGAGAAAGAGCTAGAGAGACATCCTAATTTAGGTGAATTCTTTCTTTTTATTTTTGTTTTTTGTTTTGAATCCAACTCTAAGTCTTTTTAATGGCTTGGGAGTTGGGAGTTTATTGTAATCAAAATTTTAATTTTCCAGCAATAAATCTTCTTTTCTTTTATACGAGTTAAATTCTGCAATATTTAATTTCAATATTAGGATAGTTTCTTTTAATATTCTTAATCTCTTCTTACACCTCTATTAAAATTATATCTAGCTAAGTAATCCTCTGGAATTTGAGATGAAGTTAGAACTCTGTTGGTTTTGATATTTACATGGATGATTTTTATTTCTTAAAGAGATCTCCCCTTTCATGAATCTCAACTTTTCTTTCTTTTTTGATCAATCTTGTTGGGTTATAATTGGGTCCAAATCCCTTCATAGCCCATGATTGAGGCAATGATCAAAGATAAGTGGCTAAAGTAGAGAATCATCATCCTTTTCTTCGTGCAATAAGGATTTGATAGATCATAATTAGGTTAAGTCCTTTCATGATCTATGCTTATTCTAGTATAAGAAAAGATTAGTAATTTAACTAGTGCATAGGAACAAACTTGATAGGCTATTATTTCTTAGCCATTCATAGCCTATGCTTGGTTGTATCATGTACTAAAAAGGAGGTTGAGTATAAAAAAAAAAATAACCAAGTAAATACCTAAATCAAGGGTCTAGTAGATTCAAAAATCCAGATTTCTAGATATTGCTTTCTACATTTATTTTCTTTTTTGTATCTTTAGTTTTTATATGAATTATCACCTTCTTATCAAAGCTCGCCTGAGCAACAATCTAATACAAATACAAAAGCATCTAATTTCTCGTGAATTGACCTGTACTCATTGAATGTGTTACTTTGCACACCGTACACTTGTGGTTATGTTTAAAATACATCAAATTTTTGATGCCGTTGCTGGAGAATTGGCATGTTTTTAATTTGTATCTAAATTTTTGTTCATCATGCATTTTAGTTTTAGTATTTTTTTCTGTCTTTTTTATCTTGCTTTACATTAAGTTAGTGAGTGTGGAAGTCAGGTACGTGTTCTAATCTATTTTTTTCTTTTTGCATACTAGATCTTAGTTGTTATTAGTTTTTATTTGAAACTTATTTTTCTTATTAGTTATGTATAAGCATATCTAAACTACTTTAAGAGCA
The DNA here is from genome assembly GCF_000442705.2 of Elaeis guineensis. Classification (NCBI taxonomy): domain Eukaryota; kingdom Viridiplantae; phylum Streptophyta; class Magnoliopsida; order Arecales; family Arecaceae; genus Elaeis; species Elaeis guineensis. The sequence goes on from NC_025997.2 coordinate 16,234,623, forward strand.
CGAACCTAAACAAGATAAGGTAAAATTTTATCATCTTTCCTTAGCCCATAAACAAATTTTCTCATTTACATGAACCTAACCCTTAAATAAAATCAATTAGATGCAACCCTAGGGATATCCGAGCTCATTAAGACAAGAAAACCTAAGAGTTGGATCAATTCAAGTTGGCTGGTCTGTCGATGTCTAAAAAAATGATTCAAGAACTACATTTTGAAGAAAAATAGTTATGTAATTAGATTCGTTATGAAAGTACGAGAAGTCTTCCATCGATTTTATACTTATCTGGTCGATTCAGTAAGCCAATTTTGAATTTGAAGTGCTCGAAGGCAACCTTAATAGTTGGGAGCTGTCTAGAGTTAGGAGAATCCTAGTTAGGATTTTTTTTTTCTTTTCTTCTCTTCTCTTAATTGAAAACTTGCTTAAAAAAAAAAAAAAAAAAATAAAATTAAAAAAAATAAAAAACAAAATAAATTCTCCATTTCTTCATGGAGAAGGACATCGGATCGACTAATTAGAATTGATTCGATTCCTATTTTGAACCCTAAAGTCTCTAATATGGAAGAAACCAATCAGCCCCAAATCCTTAAGATTTGTGTTATCCAATTGGGTCCATCCGACCTTCTTGCACCAGTTGCCCCAACCTACTACAAATAACTTCAAAATTAAATCTCTGATTATTAATATGCTTCAAAAGTTTATTGGAATAGAGGATGCATATATATCCATTAGAGAATTCGAAGAGGTTTGTGCAACCATGTGGCTGCAATAATTTTTTGAGGTGAGATCAAATGAGACTAATCATTTTCATCCTTAAGGATAGCACCAAAAAGTGGCTATACAGTCTGGAAATCAATCTATCATGACTTGAGAGGGTTTTGTATGAACGTTCTTAAAGAAGTTCTTCCCCCATCATAAGATAGCTAGAATTAGAAATGAGATTAACTAATTCTACTAACTAGATGGTGAATCATTTTGAAAATACTTCGACCGCTTTAAGAACCTCTTGACCTAATGCCCACACTATGGAATAGAGACCTGGAGGTTGTGTCAAATAGTCTATGAGGGCTGGACTCAAATTTTAGAACCATGCTAGAGTCTATGTTCAGGATCAATTCATGTATAAAGAATCCAAGAGGCCTGACAATTCTTAGAAGATCTAGTCGAGAAGAACTTATAATGAAAAATGACTAGGGAGCCAGAAAGATCCATACCCTCAAGAGGTGAATGCATCAAATGCTGACATTCCTGATGCAAAGGCCAAAATTGCAACCTTAACTTATAAGTTAGAGAACTTAGAATCTCAGAGATCAGTAGTATAAACTAAGTGTTTGCACCCATATGCAACGGGTGCAGTGCACCGACCATATCTTTGAAGAATGTCTCTCCTGATGAATCTAATGGAGAATGAGTGTGCACAAGTAAATGCTACATATCAAAACCCAATGAATAACCCTATGCATCCACATATAACCAGGATGGAGAATCATCCAAACTTTTTATGATCTCAGAACCTGAATATAGGTGGTCCTAACTTCAATCAATTAAACCCAAGGCCTAATCCTATGATAAACAATACACTAGACTTTAACAATAATGAAAAGAAACTTAATTCTCTAGAGAAAAGCCTAGAAGTTCTAGCAAAATCTAATGCGAATACCAACGCTATATTGAGAAACTTTATACAGACTATGGATCAGCTCTTAAATGCTAACATCTAAGTCATAGCCCGTCTGAAAATACAAATAGGTCAGCTAGCCTCTATATGAGTGAGCGAGAACGAGGAGGCTACCTAACCAACCTGAATCCAACCCAAGAACTCAAACGTTCCACGACCTCAATATGAAAACCAAGTTAACCAAGTGAATGCTGTTCCACCTTGAGGTCAGTGAAATAAGTGGATAACAAGGTAGGTACATCTGATATTAGAGAAAATTCATCTGTCGAGTACCCAATGAATAACCTACCTTACAAAATTAAGCTCTTAAAATTGATAATTCACCAAGTCCACTCACAGGTCCCACAACTCCTAGATCTCCTTTTCCAAATCAATTGAGGTCCAATGAACAATCAGAATACTTAGATAAAATCTTAGAGATGTTTAAATAAATCCAAATAAATATCTCTCTTCTAAATATGATCCAACAAATTTTGATCTATGCCAAATTTTTAAAAGACTTATGCACCAAAAAAGTCATAATTATATACATAGTGTAGACATGCTAGAATTCATTGAATTGCTACAGGATTGGACTAGATCATGCATTAAACCATACTTCAAACCATCAAAGTTAGAGTTAGGCTCAGGGCCGAAAGCACAAACCTAATCAAATCTTAGCTGCTTGTGCTAGCTGCCTTACAAACAACAAATTAGATGCAATAATTCAGCATACGCCAGAGTATAGAAAATTCCAGCCAGAGTCCAGGTGCTAAATATTAAATCGCATATGGATTGAACTTATTAACTGCTAAAAAAATCAACTTTTGTTCATATGATGAAACTAATTTTAGAAGGCATGACTAACATGAATATAAGATTTTTTTCAGCATTAGATGCTCTAAATATTCCAAAAGAATTCAATAATATAGATCATTTTCCATTGAATTTGGATTGAGGATTCATAGTAAATGTTGTGGATACCTCAGATTAAAGAGAAATAAAAATGAAAACATTTCTTAGCCACATGCTTTCCTTCCTCGCAACAATTTAGAAAACATCATCTGTCTCCACAGTTTTCGACCATCCTCTCTTTGCCATATAAGTTGCAAGCTTTGAATGTTTCAGGCCAATTCTCATTCATGACTCTTCAAATAATGATCTATAAGCAGCACAAAGAGAGTGCGCATTAGACTATTCACCCTTTTGTAGTTGCGGAGGCATGCAACAAAATATGGGGTCCATTGACCCCATAAAAAAAATATATATTAGATATATCTATAGTAGAGAAGTCAAAATTTATCTCATTAAATTTATCAATTGATTTCATATCTCATGTAAAATTCTGAAAAAAATAAAGGATAAAAAAGATTACATAAAAAGATAATTATGACCTATATTTTTTCTCTTTAATGACTCAATATCCTAGCTCTCTCTCTCTCTCTTACATTACTTTGACCTCTCTCTCTCCTTCTTTCTCTTTTTTTATTAATTACTTCTTTATTTATCTTTTAATACCCCATCCAATCTCATCCATCCACCTCTTATATTTAAATCTCATATCAAATATTTTTTATACCCTACAAGAACCATACCAAAAAATAAAAGGAGTAATTATGATATATATTTTTTTCTTTAATAACTCAAATATCCTACTTCTCTCTTTCTCTCTCATGCCACTTTGACCTCTTCTTTCCTCTCTTATTTTTTTGCTTTTCTTACTCATTACTTTTTATTTGTCTTTTAGTGCCCCATCCCAACCTTATGGTCTCCATTGTCCATCCCTTATATTTAAACCTCACATCAATTTATTTTTTATATTTTAATAAATTAAATATAATAAAAAATTATATTTGTTCTTGTCTCTCTTCTCAACATGAATTAGATAGGTCTCTTTTAACTTCTTTTTTTAACACTTTTTTAGTTTTTTTCTTTGTCTTTCCCTTTTTTACTTATATCAAATATATATAATGTGAATAATTTTTAGTTAGCCATTACAATTTAATATTTAATAATATTAAAACTTTGCTATGGTGCTTCTTTATAATATTTTATTATAAAAATATTTAATATTTAAATATTATATATATCATTTTTATATATTTTATTAATTTTTAAAAAATTATATTTTATTATTTTTTTCTTTCTCTATAGCTCTTTTACTTTTTTTTATTATATTGATCTTATAAAATAAAATCTTTAGATCTGCCGCTACCCTTTTGGTCAGCCATTTTCTGAAGTAATTTGACTTCATCCACCTTACACTTTCTTATGTATGTTCTTGTGATGCTGTTCACCAGTCTTATATCATAGTTCATGCAACCAGATTCCCGCTCCTTGAAGCATTGCTTCAGTCCATTCATATCATCCATTTTATCAATAACCTGAATCATGATGAGATAGTTTGTTTAGGGATGAAAGTGGCATGGATAATATTCGTTCAGATCCATTTTTATATCTGAATCAATTCAGATATGGATAAAAATTTGATGATCCAATTAGTATCTGTATCCATATTCATTAAAAAAAATATATAGATATGAATAGATAACTATTTGATCTGTATTTGAATATCTGAATCTATCCGTAACCTTACATAATTTTATATAGCATTTATTAATTTTAAAAAAAATATACAGTTATATAAACATGCTATTAACTAGATTTATCATGTATTTAGTAATATCTTTGATAGCCATAACGTTTAATTATTTAACTTATATCAATAATTATATCTATACTTCCAATATCTGAATGATATCCATATCCGTTTAAAATAAATATGAATATAATTTTTGCATCCGAGTAATATCCATATCCATATTTGTATTCATTAGACAAATCAAGTATAGATATGGATATACTGGTATTCAATCCGATTTCAACCCTAGTTCGCATTACTAGGTCTTGGAAACCTAGCTTTAAACAAGTTTCAAAAGCCTTTTGACCTTGCTTATTATATGAGATCAAGCAATTTCTTATCTAGAATATTGAAATGAAGGATATAAGTGAAACTTTTTATGTCATTGGCATAGAAATTCATAGAGAAAGGCAAAAAAACCTTAGAACTATCTCAAAAGACCTCCATTAAAAAGTTTTTGGAAAGATTTAGGATGAACGATTGTTCACCTATTACGATACCCATTATCAAAGGAGATAAATTCAGTTTGAATCAATGCCCATAGGATATATTGGAACAAAAATAGATGAAAAATATTCCTTATATTTCTGTAGTAGGAAATCTCATGCATGAATAAGTGTGCACTAGACTTGCTAGTGGATATGCATTAGAAATGTTGGGTAGATATCAAAATAAATCAGGTATAGAGCATTGAAAAGCTACCAAAAGGGTTATAAAGTGCTTATAAGGAACCAAGAACTTCAAGCTTACATACAGGCATTTTGACCATCTAAAAGTGGTTGGATCTTCGGATTCAGATTTTGCTGAATGCATAGATACAAGAAAGTCTACTTCAAGATACATCTTTCTACTTACTGGCTGTATTTTGGAGAAAATAAAGTAAATTATTATTGCATCATCCACTATGGAGGCATAATATTGCATGCTATGAAGCTACATCATAGATATTATAATTGAAAAATTTTATATCTAGCCTAAAGATTGTGGATTCTATTACGAGGTTATTGAGGATTTTCTGTAATAATTTGGTTGTAGTTTTCTTCTTTAAAAATAACAAAATGAAAGTTGAAGTAAGCACATTGATATAAAGTATTTGATTGTCAGAGAAAATATTAAAAGATAATAAGTCGCTATTCAGCATATAAATCCTGAATTAATAATAGCCGATCGTATAACTAAAGGTTTGTTGGCTAAGCTGTTTAGGGATCATGTATGCTACATAAGACTTGTTGGCTCATTTTGAGCTATTATTTTAATTTTTGACTATTATGTATGTTTATAAACATATTTTGCTATTTAATTATATAATACCCATAATTTATCATATACAAAATTATAGTCCATTTGGATCAATAAAGTTAGACCCGAATGACTAGTAAAAAGATCATTCATAAACTATCATAAGATATTCAATTAGAAAAAACGATATATACATGAAAGAAAGTGCTCGCTTGAGAGCATAACCATCATAATTCATGTATAGAAATTTCTATTTGAATAATAATGTATGATTAGCTGATTAATTGAGTGAAATAAAATGATTATGGTCATATTATTATGTTAATTGTCACTTAAGATTAGCTGATAACATCATATGTGCCAAGTTGGAGAATATCAGACATATCTTTATATGTGGCCCATGTAAATGACTTGATGGTTAGATAACTTCTGATTATACCTATCCACTATTGCTAGTTATACTAAGATAGTTTCCTTAATGGAAGAAAACTGTCCACATTTCGATTATCTAATAAGGATGTCTAGTCTAGCTCATTCAAGTCTTGAGATTATTGATGAATGGCTAAATACGAAAGCAATGGCTTGGAGACTCCTTTTTTTTGTGAATAAACTCTATCGAAATACTTAAATAATAATGGATAGAGGTACGCACTGCTAAACATTTTCATCGCATAAAATTATTTTACTAGAGATATTTTCTCACAGATCAACACGAAAGACCTGTATTTTCTTGCTAAGAGGAAAACAAAAAAAAACTGAAAATAAGATAGAGTTAACTCCATTTTTATAGGGCTGCTAGTAGAAAGCTCACTAATCAGTCACAGCGGACATAATTTTGGCTTTCAAATATCATTTCTATCCCCATCATCCTTGACCGACTTATGAAGAGAAGGCTCGTTTCATCAGGAAGCCAAATATTTCAGAAGCAAAGATTCATAAGCTTCTGCATCTGGATAGTCAAGCTGCTTTAATAGCTTACAAAATGACTTCACTCTATCCACATCTTTTACTTCCTCAAAATACTTCAAAAATTCATTCACCAACTCTTTCTTTGGTTTCCTCCCCACTTTTTTAGCCAAATTTGTAGCATCCTCCAAACACTTTAAAGCCAAATCCATGTTTTGGCTCTTCAAGTAGTACCTAATAAACAACTCAAAAGTCCGGAAATCAGAATGAGCACCCTTCTGCATAGTCTTTTCCAAAGAGTTAAAGCTTCATTGACCATCTCCTTCCTCAGGTAAGCCCCTATCAACACATTCGCCAACCTCACATCACAAGTGACACAAGCAGATTCCCACTCCTCAAAGCATTGCTTCAGTTCATCAATATTATCTAGTTTATTTAGAGCCTGAAGCATGATAAGATAGCTCATATTGGTGGTCCTTGTGAAGGCAGCCTTCAAAGATTTCCACACCCTATTGACCTCTGCTAAATTACCCACACCTGCATACAAGCTTATGAGATGATGGAAAGCTGTACGGTCACGCTTGTCAATAACCACTTCAAGCTTCTTCAGAGCAGCCTCGGCTTTCTGAAATAGGCCTGCTGAATTATAATGGGCAGCCAGATTACTATATATCGTCCAATCTAAGGTGATTCCTCCCTCTTTCATCTCTTCTATGACTCTCTCAACTGAGTCAATATCATTCATTGCAGCATAGCTGTTCATCAGCATACAGTATGTAAAATCATCTGGAGAGATATTATTTGCCTTCATTTCTTTGAATAGCTCTATAACCTTCTCGTGCTGGCCTAACTTTATGTACAGGGTCATTAGATTGTTTTGTACCAGAGTGGTGGAAGCAAAGTTCAGTTCTTTCATCTTCTCATAAAGAGAAATAGCCTTGTCTGCTATATTTTCCTGGATATAGCTGTTTAGCAGAGCTCCATAGGTCTGCTGGTTCTTGGCCAAGTCTGGAAGACTAGAAAAATACTCCTCTGCCGCATCTATCCCTTTACTTTTGATATAAGATTCAGGCGTACTGCATGGGCACCAAAAGAAAAGTTCATTCCTCTACTTTCCGTCCAATCCATCAGCTGCAAATGTAAGAAATTTAGTAAAAGGAATGGTTGTCCAAAAGATTAAAGTTTGCTGAATTACAATCATTGCTCATAGGCAGACGGAGCAAAAGGAAATGATACATTATAGCCTTCTACATGTTTTTTGTCCTTTTTATTTTTTCCTTCAATTAAATATTGTTATTTGAATCAGAATGGCAGAATGGAGGAAACACAAACATAGATTGATAGGACCATTTTGTTACAAGAACATTGATTATCAAATTAAGTCATGTAAACTTAGCACTGCTCGAATTAACTATCGGCATGCATTAAGAAAGACAAACCCATTCATATGGCTTGGGTTAATGGAGCATAATAAACTCCTCTAAAATCTCAACATGTTTTACAACAAGCTCTTACCCCAACACCAGCAATCCATAAATTTGTATCCAAGCTGTAGAAATCTAACATCAGCATATAGCACAAAAATTGAACTGTATATTAATATGGATCATTAGAGGAAAAATCTAAAGCCTTTGGCAAAATATATAGATAGCTTTAATTTTTTATACAGACTAGAAAATGATATCAAAATCCACAAATATAGATGACTTGTTCAAATTTTTTGAAGTCATAATGTTAGGGACAACATTTTTAAACTAAAGAATATGAACAAAGAAAAATGTTAATTTTGCCATCAAATATCAATTCATGTGGCACAAAATCGTGGGACACGTTTGACAGTTAAAAACAAATTGTATTGTATCAACATGAGATACTAATTTTACCTCTTTAGCAAGATTGTGAATGTTGAAAAAATGTTAATTGAAGAATACTACAACGATGAAATCTGTATAAGGAAAAGTTACACAAAAAATTGCAACAAATGATACACTGCTGTTCCATAAGGATAGACACTTTAAAGAGGTATTCCAGGAAGAAGCTCTAGCCAAAAAAAAAGGGGATCAAGATCAGCCAATTTAAAGAAAGGCACAAGAAACCAATGCTAATGGGCATTTGCTGGAGGATGTTAAGAGACACAAACCCAGAGTATATACATTGGAGTATTTGTCTCTATGAAACAAAATAATGGAGATTCGCTGTTGGAATTACCAACAGGGATAAAATAAGTCAAAGTTTACCCATGACAATTTGGTACCTCAGGGTTAATTAACAAGCATTATACAGACTCAGATTTGTTTGGAAATTTTATTCCTCCATCATCAACTATTATGATATGAGACAAAGATTATGGTGAGCCCATTTACGATTGCGAAGAAGAAAAAAAAAAAAAAGGAATTTTTGGTCTGGAGACGGTGAAACGGTGGGTGGAACTCACCTCGAGGGCGTGTTGGTGGCGGTTGTACCTGCGGAGCTCCCTGACGAATCTCTTGATCTCCGCTTCCGTCACCACCCTGCCCTCCTTCAGCCATCCGTTCATCGTCTCCGTCACGCTGCCTTCCTGAGCGTCGCCCAGCGCCGACAGCCGCCGATACAACGGCCTCCACATCGGCGACCCTCCCCCCTTCATCCCGGCGGCCGCGGCTGCCGCCACCGCCGCCTCCGCCTCCGCCTCCGCCGGCGCCGGCGCCGTGCATAGCCTTCTCGCCACCGCTATACCCCACGCTAGTGCCCGGATCGACTGCTTCGCCATGATCGATCAATCACTGGTTCTAGGGTTTAAAGAGGGTTGGAAAAACCCGTAAAATGGAGTGGGGTTTTCACCCGGAATAGCTACGCGTTTGTTTTAGCTATCATGGACCGGCACTCCGGTCAATCAGGACCGTTGATTAGTGCATAACTTTTGAGCCAGGCCCGACTCAAATGGCTGAGCCGTCTGGGGGCTGAGAGAGAGAGGCTGGTCAGCCTCCGCCCGGAACAATCCATCTCTGAACAAAAAGGTTGAGCATGTGGCAATTCTCCTGCAAAGTTATCTCTTCATTTTTGTTTCTTTTTTTTTTTGCATTAAAAAAAAAACTTAATGAATTAATGTTAACCATAGTTTGAAATGCTTGGTATTTCAGTTTAGTTATTCTCTTGTTTATTTATTTTGTTATTGATACAAAACTTGAATTCCCAATTTTTGCACCTTTGACTTTGTAGCCATATATTTTTAGAGTTGTTGCTTGCATCTCATTCAGTTATTATCAATCTAATCCAGTGAAGTGATTATAAGATTTGAAAAGTTGCGCTTTATCTTTTCTTTTCACCTTATAAACATCTACATAAAGCACATGTGCTGGATCCTAGTATAGATAAAATATTCCTTGTCATGCATTGGATATAAGAGAAAACATAGATAACTGTGATCACCAAATAATTACAATTTTCATTTATTATTTAAATTTTGATTAACATAATTTCACTTTGATGCAATGAGTTAGTGGACTCATGTAGAATCCATTTTTTGGTGCGGAGCTAATGGCATCGCTGAGGCAGGTGGAGAACTTTCTGTCTGCAAAATAAGCTAATAGATCAGAATGCACTTGAGGAGCTCAAAAGAGAGGCTATGGGATTGGAAAATGACATAGGTATTCGTTTGGTGAAAGAAAGATTAGCAGACCAATAAATTTTAACCTAAAACTATTTATTAATAAAAATAATTGCATTTGAAGACACATCCGTACTCATTGTCCATAGCAGCTTATATTAAATTTTGACTTAGATGTCATATAGACTCTCTGATCATAATTTAAACTTAATATAGATATTTTTTTTTTTACACTTAACCTCATATAAATAATAGATACTACTGGATGCAACTATAATAATGAAATAGTTTCTCTTATTTTGAAATTTCTCTAAAAATACTTTCTTACTAATGTCAAGAAGCATTTTGATTTATATGAAATTTTTTAATGACTGAAATACCCATTAACAAATCTCATAATTACATCTTATATTATATCATATTATATTATTATACTATAAATATAATATAATAATAAATTAATATTATGATATATTATAAATATATAACATAATCTATTATAGTATTATTATATTACAAAAATAAAATTTGATATAACAATATTTAATAATAATATAATATAATCTATTATATTATAATTTATTATTAAATTATACTATAATCCATTATATTATATTATATGATAATAATATTATATAATAAAATAAATTTAAATATAATAATATTTATGTTATAATGTATAATATATTCTATTATAATATTATTATATTATAATAATACAATATAACATAATAATATTTGAATAAAAATATAATATTATAATATTATATTATAATATATTATTAGATTAGATTATAACAAATATATTATATCACATTATAAATTATATTATAGCTATAATAATGTTACATTTACAATATTATCTTACATTATCTAATAATATTATTATATAATATTATATTATATTATTCTCTATTATATAGTCTTTTTATTATTATTTTATTTTAGTTACTAAACATATGTTAAAATTTTAAAGTACTTTATAAATGTGGTTGTCAAATAGCAAATAATTTTTTGTAAAAACTCTACTTCCAAAAATTTTATTTCTCAAAAACTCTACTTCTAAAAACTACAAAAACTTTACTATTAACAGCAATTCCAAACAGAGCTTGAATAGGTGGCTTGATCTTAAATTACTTACTAATGCTGAATAGATGAGAAATACAACTGATAAAACCTAAACATACAGGTAATACCGTTGGTTCATCAAAAATAGACCGTGGAATTAAATGTAACTCTTAGCATTTGCTAATCCAAAATGATATTTAAGGATAGAAGCTATAGTAATCATTTTTATGAAAATCTGCTCAAACGGAATCCAAGCAGTCCTATATATTGTGCCTAGGTTTTCTATATTTGGTATACCAAAGTTTAGAGAAGTTCAAAATGTACAGACTATTCCACTAAGTTTCTTTTCAGATAAAGAGTCACAAAACAAATCAAATTAATGTTCGAGGCTTGTCCAAATGATCATACCCCTACGCTTAGCAAGTAGAGATTTTGAGTCAAATACTTGATGGTGCATCTCCAACTTTTTAATGTAGGATAATTTAAGTACAAGTAGATCTCCTACCTTTCTTTTACCGACTAAAAAATAAGAAAAACAACAATCATACCTTAGTGATCATGGCATGGAAGGGTAAAAGTAAAACCAAGATTTCATAAATCAATATCGAGATTCGTATTGATTTCTACTCGATACAGTACGATACGATATCATATCATATTGATCCGTATCGATATTAAAAAAATAAAAAAAAATTCATCCACCACCACTAAAAAAAGAGAAAAAGAAAATCATACTGAACTGTATCGAATCAGATCCGTACCGCATCGAATCGGACTGAATCATCTGGTTTCACACAGTTCGAGCCTGTACCATACCAAACCGACCGATATGATCCTGTTCGGATTATATACTGAAAAATCGATCTAAACTGTATTGATTTTCTATCACTATAATACGGTGCAGAGTGTACTGATCGATTCGGATTAATATAGAATATCATGAGCAAAACAGTAGAACAATAATTGAATCCTATTCTTCTTCGACCTTTCAAATGCGAGCTGACTTCCAGGTTTACTTCATCCTTTCAGTCAATTTGCAACCTTGTGTGGAAACACATGCTTCTGGACTTTACCATCAACAGAGACGGGATCTAAATCATCTACTAAAGAGGATAATTTCAGTAGCTTTAGTTCCTCGATCTCAAGCACTGGTACTCTGATGGGGGGAAAAGAAAATGAGCTATCATCTTAAACGTATGACCTTCAACAACCAGTCACTAGTCACACTGCCATCGGCAGCAGAGTAATTCTAATGGTGAATATGGTCGCATATTGCTTCTGTTTGAGTCAGATCAACAAGAAGAATCTGTATTTTCTTGCTATTCAATAGGTGAGAGGAAAACAAAAGACTGAAAATGAGATAAGAGTTCAACTCCTTTGTATTTTCATAGAAAGCTCACTAATCAGTCACAGCGACCCTTCAAGGTAACTTTTCATTTTCAGATCTCATTTCTATCCCATCATCCTTGACCGACTTATGAAGAGAAGGCTCTGTTTTATTAGGAAGCCAAGTATTTCGTGAGCAAAGATTCATAAGCTTCTGCATCTGGATGGTCAAGCTGCTTTAAAATCTTACAAAATGATTCCACTCTGTCCACATCTTTTATTTCCTCAAATACTTCAAAAATTCATTCACCAACTCTTTCTTTGGTTTCCTCCCTTTTTTTTTGCCAAATTTGCAGCATCCTCCAAACACTTTAAAGCCAAATCCATTTCTTGGCTCTTCAAGTAGTAACTAGCAAACAACTGGGAAGTCCAGAAATCAGAATGAGCACTCTTCTGCATAGCCTTTTCCCAAAGAGTTAAAGCTTCATGGACCATCTCCTTCCTTAGGTAAGTCCCTATCAAGACATTCACCAACCTCACATCATAAGTAACACAAGCAGATTCCCACTCCTCAAAGCATTGCTTCAGTTCATCAATATTATCTAGTTTATTTAGACCTGCAGCATGATAAGATAGCTCATATTGGTGGTCCTTGTGAAGGCAACCTTCAAAGATTTCCACACCCTATTGACCCAATATCATTCATGGCAGCATAGCTGTTCATCAGCATACGGTATGTAAAATCATCTGGAGAGATATCATTTGCCTTCATTTCTTTGAATAGCTCTATAACCTTCTCGTGCTGGCCTAACTTAAAGTACAGGGTCATTAGATTGTTTTGTACCGGAGTAGTGGAAGCAAAGTTCAGTTCTTTCATCTTCTCATAGAGAGAAATAGCCTTGTCTGCTATTTTTCCTGGATATAGCTGTTTGGCAGAGCTCCACAGGTCTGCTGGTTCCTGGCCGAGTCCGGAAGACTTGAAAAATACTCCTCTGCTGTATCTATCCCCTTTACTTTTGATATAATATTCAGACGTACTGCATGGTCACCAAAAGAAAACTTCATTCCTCTACTTTCCATCCAATACATCAGCTGTGAATGTAAGACATTTAGTAATACGAATGGTTGTCCAAGCAGATAAAGTTTGCAGAATTACAATCATCGCTCATTGAAGGCAGACAGAGCAAAAGAAAATGATAATTATAGCCTTCTACAAGTTTTTTGTCCTTTTTATTTTTTCCTTTCAATTAAATACTGTTATTTGAATCAGAATGCCATAATGGAGGAAACAAAAACATAAATTGATAGGACCATTTTCTTATAAGAACATTGATTATCAAATTAAGTCATGTAAACATGGCACTGGTCCAATTTACTATTGGCATGCATTAGGAAAGACAAACCCATTCATATGGCTTGGGTTAATGGAGCATGATAAACTCCTCTAAAGTCTCAACATGTTTTACAACAAGCTCTTAACCCAACACCAACAATCTATAAATTTGTATCCAAGCTGTAGAAATCTAACATCAGCATATAGCACAAAAATTGAACTGTATATTAATATGGATCATTAAAGGAAAAATCTAAAGCCTTGGCTAAGTATAGATAGCTTTAATTTAAAAAAAAAAAAAAGACTAGAAAATGCTATCGAAATCCACAAAAATAGATGAGTTGTTCAAATTTTTTGAAGTCATAATTTTAGGGACAACATTTTAAACTAAAGAATATGAATAAAAAAAATATTAAGAAAAAATTATAATGACATCATTTAAACTTTAACCTATTTACATTTGAACATAAAAAAAAAAAAAATCAAATGAACCTTAAAACTTTAAAAATTACCAAAAAAACCCAGCCGTCTGTCTCAGGCCTAATAATATTAACAGAAAATATAAAATGACTAAAATATCCTCAGTTTACACTGATTTTTTCGACAACGTTCTCTTTTTTTTTCATTCGAACCTTTCTCGAGCCCTCACGGATGCTATCTCCTCCCTACTCTCCTCACTGCCACCTTCCACCAGTCTTCGCGTCGCCTTCCTCCCAATTATCCCCGGTGTTGGCCTTTCTGAGCCCTCTCAAACCCATCCGAAGCCCTCGTGGATGCCTACTCCTCTTTGCTCTCCTCACTGCCACATTTCGTCGGTTTCCGCCATCGCCTTCCTCCAATCATTACTAGCGTCGGCCTTTCTGAGCTCTCTCGAAGCTATCTCAAGTCCTCGCAGACACCCACCTCCCCACTATTCTCCTTGCCACCTCCCACAGGCTCTGCCGTTGCCTTTCTCCCAATCATCACCGCATCGACCTCCCCCCTCCAATCTCCTCAAGTGTTTTCCTTCCCACAGATTTCTGAAAAATAGAGACATCGACCTCCTCCCTACTCTCCTCGCCGCCACCTTTCGTCGGTCTCCACCATCGTCACCGACATCGTCCTTCCTCTCCGATCTCCCTCGTGTGCTTTCCTTCCCATAGATCTTTGAAAAAAAAAAAAAGAGAAGAAAAAAAAAATGATTAATCTATGTGGAAAAAGGTTATGCCTTTTAATTTTTCCACTCTTCTTTTGTTTTTGTTGATTTTTTTATATTTTTTTTAATTTTTTCACTATTTTTTCAGTCTCAATCGGACCACATGTTGGGCTCTACACCCCAAAGTCAAAAAATTTTGGAAAAAGTATTTATGACATTTTATAAAATTTAACCTCTCATCCTTGCGTCATAGTGTTGCCTAGGGAGATTGACGGTTAGATCTCTTTGCAATATTCATAAAGTTTTAGGAGCCGTTTGAAATTTTTTTTTTGGAATGTAAATGTAAAAGATCAAACTTTTAAGGATGTCGCTGTAATTTTTTTAAATGTTAATTTTGCCATCAAATATCAAATTGATGTTGTACAAAATTGCGGGGCACATTTAACAGTTAAAAAACAGATTTTATGGTATCAATATGAGATATTAATTTTACCTCTTCAGCAAGATTATGAATGTTGAAAAAATGTTAATTGAAGAATACTACGATGATGAAATCTGTATAAGCAAAAGTTACACAAAAAAATTCCAACAATTAAGATGAAATCAAAGTCATGAGTCATCCCGGAGCTATGGAAGGAAATGTTTAAACAATGATTAAGAAAAGTATCTACGCTTTTATTTTAACCCACTGGGCTACATGCCAGGTTGATCAGCTGACCTGTGTTATTTTCATACAAAATGAAGCCCGTCATGGAAAACATAAATGATTGAATTTGGAATAGCTTTTAAATGAAATCAAGAAAGACCATATGGGAATATGAGAAAGAAGGGTACGAACATATATGATATGGTATAGGACCTGTATGCAGAACCAATGGCATCTGCGAGACCTACCAGCACAAAGTAAGAGGAGTTTCCAAATGCAAGAGGCTTGTGCCAGGTACTGTACGGACTATAAGGACGACCGGTGGCGCGTGTTTTTAACAAGTGATATACCGGTGTCCAAGACGGAAGGATACACACTTTAAAGAAGTATTCCAGGAAGAAGCTCTAGCAAAAAAAAAAAAAAAAAAATCAAGATCAGCCAATTCAAAGAAAAGCAGAAGGAAGCAATGCTAATGGGCATTTGCCGGAGGATGTTAAGAGACACAAACCCAGAGTATATATATTGGAGTATTTGTCTCTCTGAAACAAAATAATGGAGATTCGCTATTGGAATCACCGACAGGGATAAAATAAGTCAAAGTTTACCCATGACAATTCGGTACCTCGGTTTTAATTAACAAGCATCGTACAGACTCAGACTTGTTTGGAAATTTTATTCCTCCATCATCAACTATGATAATATGAGACGTAGATTCTGGCGAGCCCATTTACGATTTGGAAGAAGGAAAAAAATAGGGAATTTTTGGTCTGGAGATGGTGAAACGGTGGGTGGAACTCACCTCGAGGGCGTGCTGGTGGCGGTTGTACCTGCGGAGCTCCCTGACGAATCTCTTGATCTCCGCGACCGTCACCACCCATCCCTCATTCAGCCATCCGTTCATCGTCTCCGTCACGCTGCCTTCCTGAGCGTCGCCCAGCGCCGACAGCCGCCGATACAATGGCCTCCACATTGCCAACCCTCCGCCCTTCGTTCCGGCTGCCGCCGCCGCTGGGGCCGTCCATTGCCTTGTCGCCACCGTTATACCCCACGCTATTGCCCGGATCAACGGCTTCGCCATGATCGATTAATCACTGGTTGTAGGGCTTACGGAGGGTTGGAAAAACCTGTAAATTTGAGGATATATTCTTTGTGCACCGCGGGAGAAATTCTTTGCGCACCGCGGCGGGCGGTGCAGAAAATCCGACTGTTATTTCGTCGGATTGATCCACATAATCATCATTTTTTAATATTTATTTAATATTAATAAATTAATTTTTTTATTTAAAAATTTTATATGATAAAAATATTTTTATTTTTTGAAAAAAATTATGACATCCCGTAACATATTATAATCTACAATATTATAATATAATTCAAGATATCACAATATAGAAGAAATATTTTTATCTAACAACTTTCTAACGTATATTTAATATATGCAGATCGACTTTTTTATTTAAAAATTGTGAATGATAAAAAAAAATTATTTTTTAAAAAAAAATTATGATACATATTATAATATGGATATAGAATATCATAATTTTATCAAAAAATATGAATATTTTCATCATATAAAATTTTTAAACGAAAAAGTCAACATGTGCATATTAAATGTGCAATAGAAAATAGTGACTATATGGATCAATCGGACAAAATAATGCGCTCTACATCGAATTTTTTACACCGCCTGTGATGCACAAAAAATTTACAAATGGATTATGGGGTTTCCATTCGGAATAGCTATGCGTTTGTTTTGAGGAGGCCCAACTCAATCCCTGAGGAGTCTGGGGTCAAGAGAGAGATCAGTCAGGCTTAGTCCACAAAAAAATTATTGGTTAGAATATTTTACCACATGTATCTCACACCATTTTTTTTTTTTTTTTCTAACTAATAATTTCTCAACAAACAATCCATCTCTGAACAAATAAATTGAGCATGCGGCCATACGCCTGCAAAGTTGATATAACTTTTCATTTTTATTTTTTTTAATATTAAAAGAATACTTAATGAATTAATGTTAACTATAGTTTAAAACAAATGTGACATGATGTACATACTTTGTATTTCAGTCTTGTTTATCTATTTTGTTATTGATATAAAACTTGGGTTACCAATTTTGCTCCTTTGACTTTGTAGCTTATATTTAGAGTTGTTGCTTTCACCTCATTCAGTTATCATCAATGTAATCCAGTGAAGTGATTATAATATTGGAAAAGTTGCACTCTATTTTTCTTTTCACCATATAACTCTACATAAAGCACATGCGCTGGATCCTAGCAGAGACAAATATTCAATTGCATATAAGAGAAAAAATAGATAAATGTGATTACCATCTAAATTAAAAATTTCATTTATTATTTAAAATTTGAGAGACATAATTTCACTTTTATGCAATGTGTGAGAGGACTCATGTCCAATCCATTTTTTGGTGGGGAGCTACTGCCATCGCTGAGGCAGGCGGAGAACTTGTTTGCAGCTAGTAGATCAGAATGCACTTGAGGAGCTTAATAGAGAGGGTGTGGAATTGGAAAACTACATAGGTATTCGTTTGGTGAAAGAAAAATTGGTAGACCAAGAAAGTTTAACATAACACTATTCATTAATAAAAATAATGGCATTTGAAAATACATCCTACTTACTGTCCATAGCACCTTATATTAAATTTGACATATATGTCAAATAGACTATCTGATGATAATTTAAATTTTTTTTTTCTTTTTTTTTTTTTTTTGGAAGAAGAAGAAGAAGAAGAAGAAGAAGAGGTGACCGGTTCACCATCATTTCATTAGGGGGTCAGTATTATGTCATCAGAGTAGTAATGAAATGATGAGAAGAAGAAAGAAGGAGCCACAGCAACAAACGGCTCTTTCAAAGCCCAAAAGAAGCAGCAACAAAACACAAATGGCACTTTTTTCCATGTATACAATATGCAGTTTCATCATCTAAGAAGTCGGAAGATCACTCAATTATTTAATATAATTCAATTCATATTTTAACTTAACGTTGCAGTAATTTATTTGACTTGTAAGAAAGCTTATTGCTTATATTTAGAGGAGAATTTGGAAGAAAGAGGGTCTCTGTTGGAGATATTCCGTCGAATATCTCACGGGCATATGCCAGATCAGAACACTCAATGTACACGGAAATTAGGATATTTAAGATGAAGATGTCAGCATTGAAGTTGTGGATGGCGAGAGCCTGGGAATCAGTAGCGGATCTATGTTAAAAAATTTAAGATCAATTGTCTCCATATAAAAATTTAAAAATATTAAACATATATATATATATATATATATATATATATATATATATATATATATATATATATATATATATATATATATATATTATTAAAAAAAATTAAAATTGACCTCATGAAATTTATGAATTAACTTCATAATTCATATAAAATTTTGAAAGTAGAGAATAAAAAAAATTATATAATAAAAATAATTATGACCCACGGTTTTTCTTTTTAATAACTTAATATACCACTATCATGTACCATTTTAAAAATATAAAAAGTCGTAGAGAATAATTGTAAAAATAAAAAATTTTAATGTGTTTTTGTTGATATAGAAATAATACTATACTTTATTTAGTTTTTAATATTTTATTATTTATTATTTATTTTATATTGATCTTACAAAATAAAATTTTTGGATCCGCTACTGTTGGGAATGGAGCTTAGCGCCTGAGAGGGAATGAGCAGTGGTGTAGGTCTTGAGGAGAAGAAGATAAAAAAGTAGGGTGAGATGAGGGGGGGCATAGCGGGCCAAAGGTAGTGCATGGCATCATAGTGGTGAAAAGATGGGCGATAACACAGGAGAAGGAGGTAAAGTGGAGGATGGCAACACTATGAATCAAGAGGATTTCGAGGAAAGAGTTGGGCGAGGGACCTATGCAAAGAACAGGAGTTGATAAGTGTAGGGTGGAGTAGTATTCGTCAAGATGGTGAGGGAGACGGTGCGGGTGGAGAGAGAGGAAGATCTTTGTTTTTTTCAAAAAAAAAAAAACTTATTTGAGAGTGTTACAACTCTTTCTATGACCATTTCAAACCGTAAATTTATTTAAAAGTAGATTGGTCTATACCTACAACTGGAGCTACGTATACTCCACTTGTAAGATTATAAGCAACTGTCTCAATACTGTACTAAAGACGCAAGCACTTCTTAGATATATATCCTGTAGAGGTTGCAGTTGTTTAAAATCTACTTTTTTTTCTCCTTTTCAATTTTCTCCCATTCTCTATTTGTGTGTGTATTTCGCATCTTTAAAGTTGACATAATTTTATGTTTAAATCTTTTACTAATAGTTATATGTTTTATATGAAACAGATTTGTGACTATCCACATCCAAGGGATCATGAATTCAAAATTTCAAGATATGCAATTATTTAGGTGTCATCATTTTATTGCCGCTGAGGATCAATCTAGTTCAGGTTGTTGACATGGAGCTAATGATTGAGAGGTGCAGATGGCTATCCAAGAAGTTGAGAAGCTCGCTGCAGGAACCAGGGGAGTTTATAGTGGTCAGATCTGCCGTCGGATCTCTGAGAATATTTTGAAATATCACAAGTAAAAAAAAATCTACTTGCTCGAGGTTTTCTAACAAGAGAATCTCCGATGCTTAAGTTAGTCTTCTTCAATGAAATAGAGAAGATTTTGAGTGAAAATATATGAAGAGAGAGAAAAAAAGGGAAAGCCAGAGTCCATGTGGGAGGTTTGAGTGGTGGTTAGAGAGAGAAAGAGAGAACTCTATTAATTTAGGAGAAGTTGATCCCTCGAGGACTCTGCTTAGCTTGGAACTATGAGACCTTTGAGAGATTTCTTCTGACACTCGCCCCCTTGAGCTCACGAGTAGGACTCAGTGATTCGGTAAACTTCAAACTCAATAGACGTCAATTTAGCTTGAACTCCTTTGAAAGATTTTCAGGAAGTGGTTTATATAGGCGAGGGCCTGAATCCATTGCGATCGATGTCTTAGGATGTGCGATGAAGTTTGTTGGAGATAACTGCTCGCATGTTTAAAAGATATAATATGATATAGTGAGATGCAGAGTTCACAATTAAAGAGACCATTCTGCCATTTGTGGGCCAATTATTATCAAATGGGAGAGAGATCTCGACCTCCGCCTACCTTTGAAATGACCATGTGGTAGAAATTGATTCGTCGAGGTGAAGGACTGCATGGCCGATTCAAATCAGGCTGGGACTGCCATTTCAGATGGTTCAAATCTAAGGTGCATTACCATCTATACATTCATGTTTAATGCTTTCACAACTTGAGCTTCTGTTGTGTGGGAGCCTAATTGGGGAGCGACATAAGCCTTACCCATATGGGGATGAGCTGAGATGTTTAAATTTAAGGATTAAGTCAAATGAGATTGGATTAGATTGAGACTGATGCATCAAAATCCATGCCTTGTTTTACCAGTTGAAAAGTTTTACCACCTACCAGAATGAGTAAAATAATAGGTGATCTAAAACAACACTTAAGATGTCCTGAGGTGCGTTTAGATGTATTAAAAAATCATGAGATTTTATACTTCTGAAATTACTTATCATTGACATGAGGTGCTTGACTCGAGTCTGATCATGTAACAATTGGATTTGCGTTGGGTAAAGCATGGTAGGGAAAAGAATCGAATTCGTCGGTACGATTAAAACTGGATCGAGGTCTTGAGTAAGTGCTATTATTTTCCATCTAATCTCAAACTTAATATAAACCACTTTGTCAATAACCACTTGTGCAAAACCAATATTACCAGATTTAAGCACGTGACGTGCACCTGAAAATTTCGCGCTACCATGAAGCAATTTTTTTACCAAAAACATCAAGAAAGGGTCCATATTAGCCTCCATTATCCGTTGTGGAAGGCGGCTCTAATGGAGACCCTCGCTATCCTTCGCGCTCCTTCTCTCCCCGTTTCCTCCCGCTCGCCTCTCGAACGCCATGACCGCTCCGGTGGAAACCGTAGGTTTCGTGTTGCCTGTTCTCCTGTTCGATCTCAAGCGGTTCGTTTCTTTTGTCCCTCCTTCCATCCCATTGAGTGATTTCTTGATGGAAATTCTCATCGTTCTCTCCTTTTCCTTTCAGATTGATACGCCGAAATCCGAATACAAGCCTGGTATCTTTGATGATCTGCTTCTGGTGTATTTTAGGAAGAAAATGGTGGAGGTGAGCTCGATACTCTTGCAGGCGATGTCCGATTAGAATTCCTCAAATTTTGAATTAGATCTGGAACTATTTTATGATAATTAAATAGATTATGCTTTCGTAATTTTCTCTGTATGGTAGGATTTCGGATGTGAAGTTTCGAATTTTTGAAATCTATTTTTGTTCAAAATTTCTACACAATAGACACCCTGAAAACTATCTTCTACCGTGAAATTAAGGTCCGAGTTGAGTACCTTTCTCGCAGTAATGTTTGCATTCTTATTTCATTAAATGTAAAAAAGTGATAGACGGTAACGAATACGAGATTTTGCCCCTTCAAGTGGATTATTGGTTGAAAACTAAATAAGCAAACTCCACATCAATTAGAAAACTAATCGGTTTGCTGGTATTCTCATTTTGGGATAGCGTAGTGGTTCCAGGACAACATGTCCATTTAGTTTTTTTTTTTTTTTCCCATCAATTGATAGCATTTCTGGACTCATCTGCTGTGCACAATATTTTACAAGATTGTCTCTGACCTGTACATGGTCTGTCGTAGTTGGCACTCTGCATGATATATGTTTTCTTTGTGCTAATACCTTGCATGCAACTACATGGGCAGACACACAGCCTTGTTAATGGATATTCTAGCTGTAGGAATATGCTGGGGAAACCTTTTTTCCTTCTAATATAGAGTATCTAGAATTCCAATGTATTGATGAAATATGCATTTAAGAACCTTCGTTTACAGGTTTGACCCATATAATCACATCACATAGAATCTTGTAAATCATATTTTGATAACTTTTACTGGAACAAACAGCTTCATGTTAATAGCTGAAGATCACAAACTGATATCTAAATATAAGTATGAAGAAATGCAATTATACCAAAAAAGTATGCATTTTACAAATTTTAGGCCTGATAAATGTAAAAAATTTAGTCGCCAGAGCAGTATCTGCCAATTAATGAACACTTACTGATGCATGATCTCCTAAGATATGCAGATAGGTCATGCCAGTGAGATCACTGCATCATTTTTGTGCTACTATTTCTAAGGCATGGCACATACCTTTATGTTAATCTTGATTTTCATTCCATGCAACAAACTACGATTCCAGACTTTATTTCAGATTCTGTATAACCATATCCAGCAAATTCATGTTCACTCCATGAATGCAAATACCTTATCAATGGCTACTCTCCATCATCTAAGAAACATAAGTTGAAACCAAGCATTGTGAGGAAGAGAGCCAAAAAATACGAAAAACTAAATTTTGTGACTAGATAAGAAAAGAATAACTGCTTTGAGCAAGACTTGTTTATTTGATGTTTCCAAAACATTGTATTCAGGAAATTATTTTTGAAAGGATGCGAGCTGTTGTAGTTGGATTTGATTGCTATACTTTTGAAGTTGTGGCTGCTATATTCAGATTCTGCAAAACTTTAGTTTCATTAGGTTGTCTTGCTGTTGGTAGGGTTTTTCATTGTCACATTTCGTCTAGAAGAAAACCTTTGCTACCATCATCATAACCAGATGCCACTTTAAATTTCTTAGAAATTTTTAAAACACATATTTGAAATTGATCTTCTAGGGGGCATTGTTGAGCTTAATTTATTGAAAGCATATAACATTTGAGAAGAATGAAAGGGCATTGTAAAGCTCTAGGCCTATTATATGGCAACAGGGATTGTTAAAGATGCTTTTCATCAGAAAGGGACACTAACAGAAACTTTAGTCATCATCTCTTATTTAGCATAACCTAGCCAAAGGAGAATCCCAAAAAGAATACTTATTTCATTTTTGTCCCCTTGTTTTACTTGTGATGGCATTTTTTTAGTTTGATTTTAGGTTAGTCTATAAAATTCTCTTCAACTGTTCTAGATATTGCAACAAGGTGTTATATATTCTTTCATGTTGGGAACACAAGAAATGAGTTGCTGTACAGTATATAACAGCAGCCACTCTATTTCTTGTTTGCTAACTTCTGTTTCTCTGGGTTATTTCCTTGTTCTCTGCAATGTTTTTCTTTGTTATGCAATTGCATATGCTTGCTGGTAAATTGAGGTCATGCAACCTTTTTTCTTTTGCCTTACCTCTGAAAATAAATGATGGTCTTACAATGTGTTCATGTTTTAAAAGCTGTAGGAGGTTGGATGGGATTCTGAGAAGCCTGGATATGCTGGACTGATTGATGTTGCAAATCGTCTTATGATGAAGGGCAAAAGCAATTTGGAGACCGAGCAATCAACGGTATTTCAAAAAACTTCTCTCTCTCCTTCTATATGTGTGCATATACATGTGTATATGCATGCGCATATGTTTATGTAACATGTGTATATGCATGCGCATATGTTTATGTAACATGTATCCATCAATCTATCAATCTAGCTGTCCTATAAGCATGTTTATATCAATATATATGCATGTGCATGAGCATTCACGTGCATGTGCGAGTGTGTGGATGAAGCAAAAAATATGTTATTTCTGCATGTGATGTTTATGTAGGTCTTTACTCAAACTTTTGAATGCATTTATGATTAGATATTTCTGTTTTAACACAAAAACAGACCAATAACTTCCCCTGCACTCTTACGTACTTGTGCATACATAGAGGCATTTGCACGCATACAAGCATGAAATAATGCACGCTGCCATGCATAAATATGTGCTCTCTATTTCAATGAATGATATGCTAGAGTCATGCTTATTTTTTTGTGTGTATTCACTTCACTGGTTTTATAAATTTATATTATATATCAGGCACGTCTTTACATATATCACATAAAGTTTATTATATATCAAGCACATTAAATGATAGTCAACTAAATGTTCACTTGGTCTTGACGAGTTATATAATTTTTTGTTTTGCCACTGTTTTCCCAACATGTTTATAAGTTGGTTTCATGTTTTCAGATGATGATGAGTGCTTTCTTTTCTGAGGTACTTTAGGTTTTTTTTATTAGTAGTATTAGGTTTTTGAGATAACAACTGGATCTTGGCACATTTGAGGGCTTGTTTGAATGATTGGATGGAAAATCTAATGGGATTCGTGAGCTGGGACAGTGCAACCAGCAAAATCATTGGATTATAGGCCGGGCTAGGCCTATATTCATAAATATTGAGCAGGTCTTTTTTTCCCCCTATAGGATTTGGGCCAACCCACTCCAAAGGTACTCCTAGATATTTATGAATATAGATCTAACCAAGCCCCCAATTATTTTAAAGATTATACTAGCCCAACCCATGAATCCCGTTGGATTTTCAGCCCAATTGTCCAAACAAGCCCTGTGATGCCATGAAATCCTAAATCATTTAGCAATGCCCAATATGATTTAGAATATAGAAATTTAACCAATACATAGACATGGATTAGGAGGGTGTTAGAGGATAACTTGTAAAAACCTTTCAAATTTCCTTGTATATTTGCTTTTCATCTTAGTGACAGTCTTAGTGAGGAAGATGTCTTTAATTTCTGGTTGATGGTTGGAAAAAAAAATAAGGAAAATACTTACGAATGGATGGATCTTTAGTAACAAAAAATAATTTGGACATGTTAGCAATTTGAACAGCCTGGCATTAAACAGGAAGCATTAACTTGGTCAGTATCTGGTAAAGCTAAACCCAGCTTAATGGTTAGGGCCTTTTGCTTCCATAGATATGTTATGGGCTAGATGCTTAGAATAGTGGTAAAATATTAAAAATATAGCATGCAGACTTGTGGTAGCATGGTAAAGTAAAATGGTCCAAAGAGCAAGGGAGAAAAAAAGGAAATTTGAATTAGCAATCTTGTACCTTGTACTGAAATTCCACATAATGATAGATTTTATCCATTAAGACTTAATGTTTATATAGAGAATAGCTTAAAATTCATCTTGGAAAAGCTTTTGAAAGAATAAAATCAATTTCATGTATGTCAAACATTGCAAAAAGAGGGTTTTGTGGACATCCATTAAAAGAAGTTTAAACAAACAGGGAAAATGTTGATTTACCATATGTATCAATAGAAGAAGGAATATGTAATTTAGAAAAATTGGGGGAAAGAAGAAAAGAAAGAGAATAATTGGAAATATTAGGTACATGATATGTTGACCATGTGCTACCATGAATGGGTAGAGTTGGGAGGTACCCTCCCATTACCAACTAAAGGCTACACTAGACAAAAAGGGTCGAGCACTAGCAGAACGATAGATGCTTGTCATGACCGGTATCTCCACTGCTAGTCTCAAATGAGTGATGTGCTCGACCAGGTCTTTGGTCCCATCATGGATATATCACTAGGGCATAACACATCCAAATGAAGACGGACGAATGCAGTGGTAGTAGGTCAGGTTTATGATAGTCTTGGTTAGGATTGCAGCCTAACACGTCTCATTCTCTTGAAATAATCTTCTGGATTTTCTACTCTCTTAACTGAGTGTTTGGAGGTTAAGGCTCATCCAGCTATTCCATGTCGCACTTGCCCACCCACCTAGGACCTAAGGGAAGAGGGGTGTATCAACTCTCTCTCTCTCTCTCTCTCTCTCTCTAGTGCACCTTTCTTTAGTTTTGTTCTTCTTCTTCATCCATTTGGGACAGGGCAGGCAACCCACAGACAAGGAACATACTTCTTCTACTCTTCATGTATATACAGGATATTCTTTTATGGGTACATACAGCTTCCTGTAGAGCTTTGCTGTCTTTGTAATCCGAAGGAGGTTTAAAAGTATGATTCTTCTATATCAACTCTAAAATAATCATCTGTCTTTGCTCTTTGAATTTCGCATGGAGCCTAGAATTCCTTGTATTTATCTTAACACCCAAGTCATCCTAAATTGGTAATGGTTATGGAGACCTTTCATTCTCCGATCAATTGTCAGCAAGTTCTTGCGCCTTCAGCTTCTGGTTTATCTCAAGAAGCTAAATGTTCAACTTCTCGATTTCTGGATCAAGAAAAGTTTCAGTTTGGTCTCATACTTTTTGCTACCTTTTGTTATAACTAGGGAAGCCCCCCACTTCTGAATTCTAAAATGAAGCTCATTGCAATAGGCAGGTGTGTCAGCCAGTTAGAATGTGTGTATTTCCATTGGTTGAAACCATAATTCATGCAGATTATTGAGGCTTAATAACAATATAAGGTTCAAGATCTTCATAATATGAAGATTATCCTATTTTTTTTATTTCTTCTTTGACCTTATATTTGAGAAAAAAAAAGGGACACAAACTAAACAAACCCCTCCCTCAAAAAAAAAAAAAAACAGAAAAGAAAAGAGAGAAAAAAAGAAAAAGAAAGAAAAGTAATAAACAACAGTAAACCAAAAGAAAAGGGCATGCAAATAACAGTCATGATTTCAATTATTAGTTTATATGCCCTACGGCCGCTGCACTATACTTCTCAAATTTTGATAAATTTTCTACCTTTTCCTTCATAGACATGTGATCTTTATCTGTTTATTATATTTTATATGGCTTGCCTTTAAAGAGCATACTGATGATTAACATTACTCTAGCACTTTGTGTTTATGCTTTTTTTTTTTTTTTGATCTTTTCCATGTGTGTGCATGCGCTTGCATGTTTGTGTGCATTTGTTTTTGTTGTTTATTTATCATTCCGTTGTTAAGCATCTGACTGTTATTCTGGATGACAGGTCCGCATGCTACAATCATTGTTTCCTCCATTCTTACTCATGCTTTTTAAGAAGCTTATAGCACCTATAGGTGGTGGCCGAATAGCCTCCATGATGGTTGGTGAGTTATTGTAAATTCAATTTATCAATGATTACTGGTTTTCAATTTCAATAGTTTATGTTCTTTGCTTTCCTGTTCAATACTTCGTTATGTTAAAAATGTTTAGTTCATTAGCTGTTCTTAATATTGGAACATAAGTAGCATGGTTTCCTACTTGAGCTTGATATGCATCTTCAATATACCATTTTGTGGTGGTTACTTAACATTACTTTGTGTTCTGAAGCAAGAGCAACTGCACTTTCTTGTCAGTGGCTGATGGGCCCATGCTCAGTCAATTCAGTTGATCTGCCTGATGGGTCCTCTTGCACCAGTGGGGTACCATATTTATCTGAAATTTGCAGTTTTTGTACATTCATCCAATCCTGCTCTTGATTTATTTTGTCTACTTTTATCGGTTGGTTACGCTTGTACTCCATTCATGTAGGTGTTTGTAGACAGGTGCAAGTATCTGGAAGAAAGTAAATGCATCGGAATTTGTATTAACACATGTAAACTGCCAACCCAGGTTAGTGCTGATTTATATATTTTCAATTTATGATTTGTATTAATTTATCTATGTCTTTTTTAACCATAAAATGAAATATGAAATTGCCTATTTCCATGTATCTCTAGCAAAATATGAAACTGCCAACCCAGGTTAGTGCTGATTTACACTGGGACTTGACTTCAGAATAAGTATTTCATTTTTCTTATACTTCTGGAAGTTGATCATATTACTAATAGAAGTTCATGCTCTGATGAGAGAGTCAATAGTCTCAAGGTTGCTTTTGTTTCTTATTCCTTCTTCCCAGCCCCCTCACCACCATCATCTGGTGATTGAAGGACACATTAAGTTGTCAAGGTCCTCAAGGATAAGTATGTGTACTGCCATTTTAAGCACAGTGTAGCATTGTAAAGCTGTTTGTGTGTATGGTTTTCAAGAGAAACAATATTGTTGGTGACAAGTCGCTAGGCCACTGGGGCAGTAACCCCGATGTTAACGGTGTTGCCTCTAGAAGGAAGGTTCCACTATCAAATCAGTGTGGTGTAGTGCAATTCAGTGATTAGTTCCCAGTGTGCAAATGCTTGGTCTGGCCCAATTGATAATGGTTTATGGATGGTAGTTCAGTGGGCAAGCATTGTCAAGTGCTTGGTTCAGAGGGTGCAGATTAGCGCAATTCTGCATGATTTGACACAATTCAGAAGCAATCTGACATGGTCCATCATGGTAACATGGTTCGAGTTTAGGTTAGTACTGAATCAGGCCAAATGTGGATATCAAGTGACAACTTGCTGCCAAATGACAGACTGGTTATGTTGCTTTATATATTGCAGGGGCATGTTAGCAGAAGAAAAATGGATATTATACACCTAAAAGGTGCAACTCAATATATATAGCCATCGGCATGCCTTTTCACATATTAGGAACCATTTCATAATTTGAGATGCCTTTCGTAGCTAGCTATCGACCTAATGGCAGTCCTCTTTTTTTTTTCATCTAGGCTTAGAACCAGCATTGGCAGTGTTATCGATTTGCATCTAATATTAAATGCTTCTCGTAGGATTCAGATATTGAAACATGTTGCAACTGGCGTCAAGCTTGTATATAAATATGGCATCAGTGTGGCCAAGTGACAATCTTCAGGAAGATACACTGTAGTTCAGTTAACCACAAGATGCTGTTAGTTATGTGCTTAAGTACAGTGGTGGTAACCTCCTCCTTTCCAAGTTTTATTGTTTGGACTGCTACTGTGGGGTGTGTGATTGTCATGGAGAGAAATTTTTGAAGTGCTATACCTTCACATGTCAGATATCATCAAAGATTTGCTTGGAAATGAGCTTTGTTAAGTGTTCCAAGAGACGGAAAAGATGCCAATCTGATGTAATGAAATAATTTCAATAAGATTAAATATTAAATTGTGTATCTGATATTTTTGCCTCCTTTTTTTGGAGGTAGGAGCATTACGAACCTTTAGGTCCTCTCTCCCCTCCCCCCATTGTTTATCCTCCTAGAATACTCTCATGTTCTTGGCTATATAATACTAGGCTATCTTTCATTGCCCATTATGACACCAAAGGAGCTGGCAGCCTTCCAACCTAGAGGTTCATGCATTGTTAGAACTTGGATGATCTTCTGGTAGGTTAACTGCATGAAAAGGGCATGGGATCAATCCATATAATGTATGTACTGTATTTTATATTACTGTTTTTTAGATTTTCTCCTCAAGATATTTGTGGATGGTAGAAATGTAATGTTTTACTAAATCCTGTAATATGTTGTGAAAAAATAACAAAGCTTTCTCATTTGTCAAAAAAAAAAAAAAAAAAAGAGGAAGAAGAATTTTCTTCCTTTGGGCAAGATGTATGAAGAATGAGTCGGTCTTTGAAGCATGTCCAAGGAATTTCAATACTGTGAATTTCAGCATGTTAGAACATATAATATATGTTACTTAAATTTATTTTTTCTTTGATTAGTATTTATTTGATAATTATGAGATGTCTGCTTTCAGACTTTCTTCAAGGAATGCATGGGAGTCTCACTACATATGGACCCAAACTTCACTGACTATAGCTGCCAGGTAAATTGATTTACATTGTTGTCTACCTCATTGGTAACCAAATTTCTTTGTCAAAATAAATGTTGTGTAGCAAGACTTCTAGATACTGCATCTTTGTAAGAGTTATTGATCACAGTCCCATTTGACATTGTTATGGGTGGTAGAGCTTTTACCCATAGAGTTTTGGATGGTAGAATTTTTGTTAATAAAGCTTTTAACAAAAAGTTGTTTGATATTTACTAACTATATTTTTTAAATGTTGTGGAACTTTAACATCTATCTGGTAAGCAAATTGAAAAGATGCTTTTAGTATCAGAAAATGATAATAAATGGCAGTATATAGTGCCTTCAATTTTCTAAATATTCATATCATCAAAAATTGTTACTAAAATATTCTTAATCTATAAATTATTTATTTTGATATTTCATCTAAATGATATAATAAGTAATAAATTTTTATACTCATTTAAAAATATAAAAATATTATTATATTATTATAATAATATTATTGATAATAATATATTATATTAATATTACATTGTAATACCGAAATTTATTATTATAAAGTATGTAAACTTATATATTATTTTTTATTTTAATTTAAATAATATAGTAAATATATAATTATTTTTTACAGATGTGATCACCAAGTAAAATGGAATATCATGATAGCAAATTGGATGGTTCTTGATTTTAATAGCAATATAAATATTTGACTTTGTTCTATACTCCTTTCTTCCTATAATTCATCAATCTCTGAACAATCAAAAGGAAGTAGATTCTCAGCATCATAATAATCTTGAAATGATCACACATTGAAAAGATACCAACTAAATGTTTATGGCAAACAAAAGGGTACTAAATTAATCTTTTTAAAAAAAATCTGTTGCAGAGATTGAAACCCAAATCTCTCGGGTGAGCCTCCAAAAAAATGCTTCCTAACATATTCTAAAAGATTTTTGCCCAAATCAAATTTTCCCTTATAGATCTTTTTCTGCTTTTTGGAGTAGCCAGAAAATTGTTTAAAATTTTTACGAAATACCTTAAAATCATTCAGAAATGCTTCTAGTCCTTCAGGAAGCGCTTTTTGGCTCTTAAAATTCAATGCCAAATGACGCCTGCATGTCATGTTGGACGTGGCTTCCTAGCAGAAGAAATACCTTTTTCACCTCATTTGTGAATTGGGTAGTCTTGATAGTTTATCTAAACATACCTCCTTGCAAACATGTTGAGCCATCTTATGCAAATCCACTTCACTGTTATCAGAGCGAGCCACAATTATAGATATGCACCAGTTGGATTAGTTGTTGATGAATCTGCAGAGCCATCTGTGTGCGCACCCGTGCTTGCGCATTTTTTTCTCTGTTTTTCTTGGGTAGAGGATGTGGAAGCTATCACTACCAGTTAATAATTCAGGTTTTGGTTTGGCAGTTCAACTTTGGAAATCTGCCGCCATCACCAGCCACTGACAAAGCCCTCCAAGAGCCTTGCCTGGCTATATGCCCGAATGCCAGCCGTCGAAGAGAACTTGGCAGTAGAAGTGGTGACATTGACCAATGCCCAAAGGTATAAAATAGATTCAGAAGCCTGTCCTTCCATTGTTTTTGTCATTCACATGTAGCACAGCGATGCTGTAAATGTAAGATTACGACTGCAAGACGATTTTAACATAGATCAAAAAGGATGTGTGGGGACCTTATCCATTCTGCTTTCAGCCCATCATGTTTACCTGTCCATCATGGGTAACGGTTTTCTACTTAAACGCTAATGGCTCTATGCGTGGTAGTCCATTGCCGCTTGGCTTACTTCAAACTGATGAATATAGTTATCATTGCAAAGGACATTCTCTGTATGATTTCTATTCCTGTTTTGATGGCCGCATAAACCAGGTCGTGGATACAATCCGCATCCAAAGACAGCAGCTGTAGACACAAGTTAAACAGTTATGCCACACAAATAGGAAGCTTTATCCCTGAAATTAGTATATTAGAATCTTTCTCAGGGATACTCCCACCATCTCAATATTTTTGGAATTACACAAGCCAAAGATTCTTTGGTCAGAAACATTTTTCATTTCCACACCAACTCCCAAGGTTTATGCTCTAAATAGTCTGGCATCCAAACAGCCAAGCAAATTGTTTGTTGAGCATTGCTGCGAAAAACAGCACTTCACCCATCTTGGAAAAAGAAAATTCTGGTGAGCATGAATAGCAAATCAGAAGTCTAGCTTTTGGGCTAACATTAACTGTGCGTTATGGATTCCAACAAAATAACGAATCTCCCAGCTTAAAAGCAGACACGTTCCACCTGCAAAATGAATCACGTAGATACAACTTCGATCGTCCCTTAAAATACTCTCAACCAATGTAAGATACGAACTTCCCGAAACCTCTATCCAAAATATAATGTCAACAGAGCTGGCTTCAAATCTACTAAAGTGACATCCAACCAATTAAAACCGAAGACTTGAAACGAACGCAAACAAATGGAAATACTTCACTATAAAGCAGACTCATGAAAGGCACCATTT
This sequence comes from Elaeis guineensis, assembly GCF_000442705.2. Taxonomy (NCBI): domain Eukaryota; kingdom Viridiplantae; phylum Streptophyta; class Magnoliopsida; order Arecales; family Arecaceae; genus Elaeis; species Elaeis guineensis. The sequence goes on from NC_025997.2 coordinate 16,267,110, forward strand.
GATACAATGCTAAAGATAGCCCGCAATATCAGCAATTTAACCATCAATGAAAGAGCATTTGTCGCCATTAAATATGCAGCCAAGGTACTGTCACAGCCCTCCCACTGCTCAATTAAAATTCATACATACGAAGCAACCACCGAACATGGGGAATAGGAGGTACCAACTTCATTATCTTCACCATTTTGAACGTCTTTTGAGCAAGGAAGCAGGATTACCATTTTGAACATGTTAATTTACTGGTTTCACAGACATATTCATATCTAATTGAGCTCCTGTGCATACATAGTCAACTGAATTGATAATCAGCTTAATTAACCTAAGCCTTGTTGGGTCTGATTATTGAGATTTTGCATGCTGATAGGCACCTCAAAGACTATAATTCTTCTGCAGGAGTAATAATTACAAATCTCTTTGCAAATCTCTGTTATTCATAAACAAAGAGTGCTACTAGGAAATAAAAGAAACCATGAGTTGGTCTGCTCATCTACCACTTCGGTGCACTGGATAGAGTCACGTAGTCTGATAGCAGCTAGACATTCACCATCTTATGCTGTATTGCTTCTTGGACATTGACCCCTACATATCATCATCACTGCATTAGATTCCCAGCCCTTGTTTCCTGCTGTTTAGAACTTAAACCATCACATTTTCCATTTTATGATTAATGTTGGTCCCTTCAACACAAAAATACTGCAAGCAGTTCTAATTACGGCAATACTCTGTTGTAAAGTTACCATGGCCAACAAGAAAATAATAATTAAATCCTGATTAAATTACATTAAAATTACCTTTTCCTTGAAGATAGATTACAATGCTAATGTAGACAAGCAGCAGAGAACAACAGTAAAATACCAAGGACAGGTAACAAAAGAAGTATAGTTGGAAGTATTTTATAGCTACTAGGATAATAGCCCAAGAAGAGTCAATTATACATTGAAAATGTATGGTTAAATAAAGGCAACTGACCTTTTAATTTTTAAAAGATATTTTTTTCCCTTAACAGAATAATATCGAACACCTTGTAGTTTTGTGGGATTTTATCTTTTCTTCAAGAGCTCCCCCAAACTATAACTCAGCTACCTGTTGCATTATCACAAGGAAGTTTGGATATGTAGTGGTAAACCATGCCTCACAGGTTCAAGAATAAATATGAAAGCAACAGAAAGAATTCAGTCAATGCAAAGGAAAAAGTTTCAGAAGAATTTTGCAAATCATGCTTCGCATTAGCTCTTAATTGTTTAAATACAATAATCAAATTAGAAGATACCCACTCATTTTTCATGGTGTCAACAATCCTGTAATTCTGCTATGTTTCTGATGATCAAAAGATAGCATTTACTATTACAACCACTGAAAAAGGAACTGCTGCTACCGCAAGAAATTTTTTGCATGTTAGAGAGAGAGAGAGGGAGGGAGGGAGGGAAATTGAAACAATTAATTCATTTATCAAGTAAAACATAAATCAAAATGTTTTAACTGCGTACTCATTGCCTTTCACTTTGCAAAAGCTAAAAGCACAAATATCCTGTCAGGTCTTTAAGCCCGCACGCACTAGTGAATGCTGATTAAAGATGCAAAACTTGAGGAATTATATCTCTACCACAAGCACATGAAGCTATAGTGAACATGCTAAATGCAAATAATAAATCTAAAAGATTTAACAAATACATTATCCTTAGCATTAACCAAGAACTGACCATGAAAACAAAAGAGAGAAACTCTTTGTTTATCTTACAGGGAACCTAAAACCTGATAAATATAAAAGCTTCCTTGCGACATATAATATCCACTTGCTCAATTGGATAAAAAGCAGAAAAAAAAAAGGATCTTTAAGAGCTAAGCCACAAGTTCGCAAGGTGAGATGAACACTCTTATAATTACATGACCAGTGAGGTGTGGTGTTTAATTTGGTCAAACCTCTTTTAATCAATCAGAATATCATACCCTCTCAGATAGCTGGAAGAACACCACTTGGATTTTGCCTATGCTCCAGGAAAACTCTGTTATGAAAGCAATGCCCGCAAACAAACAGAAGACAAGCATCAGTCAGCATGCCCATTAGGAAACAAAAGCATGCTACCAGATAGTGCAATGATTGTTTACAATGAAACTTTAATCACTTTATCATTGAATTTCTGCAAGGGACGCATGCATGGGATTTTGGTTTGATGATGGGACCGGCATAGCAAGGAGGGACAAGATAAGGATGAAAATCAACAGCTATTGAGCAATAGACAAAGGCAAAGATTTCACCAAGACATAATGAATATAAGCATAAATGCAAGTCTTGATCTATCAAGAATCGAACAAGTAGAAAGTATCCTCATACATTGGAGTAAGGTTAACGATCCCATCCAGATGGCCGCTTTCTTTCCCGGGGCCTATCTCTAGAACTGCAATGATGAAAATATATAATCATAAACAAAGACGAGAATAATAAAATAAATAAGAAATTTCTAGCGATTGGTAAATAGTTATATTGCTAGAGCTACATTTTCCAACCACAACCATGGCCTGCCAAAAACCATTAAAAAAGGAAGCAATGAGGAAATTGTGCAAATCAACTTCAGATGGCTAACCTTTCAGAGTTCTTCTGATTTCCATTTTCACTTGTGTTTCCTCCTGACTTAGAGGCAGGAGTAAAAGAGGCAGCTTGCTGTAATCTATATGCCTCTCCACCAATTAAACCACCAGAAACAAAACCACGTAGAACTGGTCTCCCGCTGGAAGATATACTACATTGGTTTCTACCATCACTCTGAGGACTGGATGTGGCAGCAACAAAATTGCTTTTAAACTGTGCCATCATCCCTGTCCTCAGGGAATTAACAGTAGCTGATCGACTTGGAACAGATTGTGATGTTACATTTGCAGACTCAGGATTATAACCAATACCCAGCCCATAATCAACTCCACGCACACCTCGCCCACTGCCACTTCCACCTTTTCCTCTGCCTCCCCCCTTCTTTCCACCTGAGACAAGTTCCCTTCATGTTACTAAACAACACAAGAAAGCTGAAAATTTAAAGTTACACAGTATACAAATCACTGAAACATTTACATTCGTGGACTGACATACATCAACAGAAAACACTCACTACACTCACCTTTTCTTGCATCACGTTTGGCCTTGAACCTCCCATCCTGAAATTTTACGGAAGTTTTGATTAACAGTCTCGAAGCAAAATCAAAAAAATAGCATCACAACCTTTTATTTCAAGTATGTGGTTCTAGAAAACCAAAAGCTTCATGTTTATTCTAAAGAAGAACCTAAGAGTACAATTAGCATAGCACTAGTACGAACGATAAGAAAAATATAAGACATAGACACAGAACTGTGTTCAAAGTTCAAAGGAGTAGCATTGAGATGTTATGTGCATCTAAAAGTTCAGAATATGGAAGAAAAGAAAGAGAAGGATCATTCATGCAGATTTTGAATGCATCCACAGAAAAAAAAATGGTGCACCTGCATAAGATGCAGAAACAAAAAAGACAACTCAGTAAAAGAACAAAGGAGAAACGGACCTACAAGCTCTTACTCAGATACTAGATGTAGTAATACTAAAAACTGAGTTTGCAAAACCTTACCTTCATAGCAAGATTCATCAGTTCAGAAGACACATTTTGACCAGCAGCAACTAAGCTGTTGACCAATTCACCAGCAAAGCGTGCCTCTTTCTGTGTGATAAGAGTGTATGCAATCCCATCTTTATCTCCAGCACGGCCTGTTCTTCCAATACGATGAACATGCATATCCATGTCTCGAGCAATATCAAAATTAACAACTGACTTGATTGATTTTATGTCAAGTCCACGTGCAGCAACATCAGTCGCCACTAGGACATGGTATGTTCCAGATTTGAACTTCTGTAAAATGTCCATTCGAGAAGCCTGGTCTTTGTCCCCATGAAGGGCCGCAACTTTGAATCCTTTTTGAATCAACTGGCTTTCAATCTCATCTACTGTAGCCTTTTTAGATGCAAATACAAGAACATCTCCTTCATCAATCATCTCAGGTAATTTTTCAAGAAGCCAAGGCATTTTCTCAGCATCAGAAGGAATTACATTAACAACTTGAGTGATGTCCTCGTTGGCCATCCCAACCTCCCCAACTGCCACTCTTATAGGATCAGTGAGAATCTCTCTGGCCAGTCGTTCAACTTTGTTGGGCATGGTTGCAGAAAAAAGTAGTGTCTGCCGATCAGGTCTTATCTGACCAACAATAGATCGTACCTGTGGTTCAAAGCCAAGATCAAACATCCGGTCTGCTTCATCAAGTACTAGGTATGTTGCCCTTAACATTGTCAGTGCCTTCATTTTCAGCAAGTCAATCAGTCTTCCAGGAGTGGCAATAACTATCTCGCAACCTGCCTTGAGTTCCTTGAATTGATCGAGTTTGGACATTCCACCATAGACAGCAGCAACCCGTATTCCATAAGGTTTTGCAAACTTCTTTGCTTCTAGATATATTTGATGTGCTAATTCTCTTGTGGGGGCACATATTACACCTATAGGGCCCTCTTCTTTTTGCAGTTCAGGCTGATCCATGATATGAACAATCATAGGAAGTACAAAAGCAGCAGTTTTCCCTGAACCAGTTTTTGCAATGCCAATAACATCTCTTCCAGAAAGCACGATTGGTAGAGCCTGGCACTGTATTGGTGTTGGTTTTTCATAACCCTGCTTCGCAATAGCATTCATTAATGCAATAGAGAACCCACAATCCTCGAAGGCTTTAATGGGTCTTGGTACATCAAAACCTGAAGTACGTATGGCTAAGCTTTTCCGATATTCAGCAACATCCTGCTCGCTCATCCCTGGAGGTAGAGAAGAAAAGAACACAGTCAATGACAGTTCATTCCATATCCAAATCACATTAGTCTCCACATAAATCCAAAAGAAACCGAAATTCACGGCCAAGAAATTATGTTTTCAACAAGAATATCCCCTAACAAGCAGATATTTGAATGCAGAGTTACTGCACAGTAGATTGAATCAAAAGGTCACTTATGAGAAAACCGACAAATAGATATAAAAAACACATACAACAAATAAGTAATGGTAAGTATCTTATTTCGTTCATCGAAAGTACATAAACTAAACTTGTCTATGATGGTCCCCTTACAAACCCATATCTGCAAGTGCCTTTGCATGATTACAATCTAAAAGCAAATACTATCATTCAAGGTTATGACTTGCTCTCAGATATATCTATAGCTTGGAATGATCGGAGACACTTATATCAAAAAAAATTATAAACCATATGTACAAATCATAACAGAAAGGAAAAAGGCTACAAATATGACTCCCTGAGGCAAAAGCAACAAAAATAACTCAACTGGGAAATTGCAGAGATCTTTTAACAAATAATTACCAAAACCCATAAAGTGCCGAACCAATCAACCATACCATGTGGTGTACCTTTGTAATTGTGTGCCAGCAAATATTGATAAATATCACCTCCAAACACATGGATACAAGCCTATAAGTAACATTGCAGAGTTATAACCTACTTCTCTGCTTCAAACCTATACCCAACCATCTAGAACAACTTTTCTTCTTACTTCCACTGTCTTGAACTCCTAATTGTTCTTCTATTATTTATGAGGCTTTTGAAGGACAATATTCAAAAAGCACATGGTATTTATAAAATATCCTCATATCATATCTGTCGAAGCTAAGAAACCATTATAAAGCATAATGTCAAAGCTTGTTTCAAAACTGTTAGTATGTGAGCTACCCATAGTAGCCACTGCATGGGTACAACATTTAAATTTTGTTTAGATGTGTAAACATGGTTACATGTTCCTCTGTAGTTCATAATAAATGAATAGATACATATGTATGTATGTATGCATGATGAATTTTGAGATTATGTTTTTAATGTGCAAAACAATCATGAAATTTGAGTTTTCATGGCATAATACAAGAATAGATATGTATGTCTATACATGAATAGATATGTCTGATAGCTTGAGATTCTAGATTCTTTGAACAACTATATATAATGTCTATACCATTATAACCTCCAGAAGACAACAGTACATCACATGATACTTTCATTCTTGATCATTACATGAACAAGGAAAGGAACAAAAAATAACTCAACCCATGATCTCAATATGTCAACTTTCAGTAGGTAATGAAATCTTGCTGAAGTTGATGTATGTCAGGATTGCAGTTATTAGCAGTTGAATAATATGCTACCTAAAAAGAGTTAACATGATATGCACATGCATGGCAATTACAGATTGCACCTGATATTTATTTTCTAAAACAGTCTAGAGACAAACATCAGAATGGCTTAAGAATTCTTACGAAGTTTCATATCTTGGTGTGTGCTATTGCTTAAGGTAGCACACAGTCCAACAGCTCCAAAAATATAAAGCTTCTGGTTACAATTTAAAGTTTTCGAGAGAGAAAACCAACAACAAAGCCTTATCAGTTATGACATTGAAACAGAATCAAATGTGAAAAATAAGTCCAATCAAGAAGGCTTAAACAAGCATCAGGAATTCTACAACTGGCTGTCAGCCTGTGTGAACCCTCCCAAAATGTGTCACCACTTCACATATATCCAATAAATATGGAAAACAAAAAAAAAATAAAAAAATATAAAGCAATATTTTGCAAGATATGGGGAGCTCAGCATGTGATGAGGATCAGCTCATCATTAATGTCATTATTGTGATTGAAATGGCAAAGAAAGCATTTATATGCTTCATCATTTAAACATTTCACATGTACATACAATAACACCACAACTCCACCACCTTGTACCAAGGCCCATACTGTTTTGTCCTAAATTGGAATGATATCAAAACAAGACTATCCTGCCTAGCCCTGTACTTCTGTGTCCTGGATCAGGATGGTACTGGGACACTACCATCCCATCTAGCATCCCGGTATTGTACCATGATGCCCTTTCCCTTTTTTTCTTTTTTCTTTTTTCTTTTTGTTATTTTGGTCTGTTCAATCTCTTTTGAACATTCTTTTGGTCCTAAATGAATATTGATATGTTTTTTAGTCAACGACTGGTGTATGGTACCACTATACCAATAACCATGGAAGAGGCCAGATCACTAAGAAGCCAGCAGGATCTCTTCTCCCTTCCTCTTTGTTTCTCACTCCCTCCCTCTCTCTTCCTTAGTCCTTGCTTGCAGTCTCATCCAATTCAACCAAGACAGGCTGGAAGTCTTGGCCTATTAACAGGCCACAGGCCCATGTCCTGCATGTACCCAATCCCAAATTTCTGTCAAAATGGTACAGTACTAATGGCATTATCCTATTCCAGTGGAACCAAAATCCTTCCTCATGAGTCTGTATCTTCAAGTCCCTTGCTCCAACAAATTAGTTGCAGTCAAAGTCGAATCCTTGGCCATGCTTTGGATAAAGTTGATTCTCTGAAGCAATCAACTAAGACTGTTCAAAAGCAACCAAGAAGCTTTTCCATGGTTGCTCCTGGAAAGTCTATGATTGCACGTTTAAGGGTGCAAACAAGCTGAGCTAACCCAAATATCAAGTTGCTCAGGCTTGGCTTGACATCTTAAAAGGACTGGTTGAACTTGACTCAAGCTCGAGGCGAGCTCAAGAAAGGTTGTTCAAGCTTGGCTCATATAGGCTCTGCTTCAAGCTCTCCCTAATTTTTCCCTAAGATCAGCATGTTCAGGCTCGGTTGTTTATGAGCCAAGCTTTCATTTCCTAGCTGAGCTAAACCTGAGCTGCTCATGAGCACTTTAGGAACATATCCAAGATGCCCCCTTTTTTTCCATTTGTCATCTATTTTTCTTATAGCTACAAACCAAGATTCTTAGGAGGTATATATTTTTGAAGAAAATTATAGAAGCAGAATATAACATAAAGGGAAGTAAAATTATGACTTGTCTACAATCTACTCAACCCAGACCAAAGAAAATCTTTAGTGTTATTATAACATGCCAAAACACACATGAGGGCCAATAATTTATCAGGCAACATTTACAAAAATGGGAAGCAAGCATATCTTTTGGTGTTGAGCAAGCAAACATGTTTCGCTGTGTTCACGTTAAACTCCCACAGCATTCATCAAGTATTCTCATTGGAAAACAACCCACCAGTGCTATAGAGACCTCACTGATATTACCAAGATTATATATTAGAAAGACACTCGCTGTAATGTATAAGAGAGACAATCCCATCCCAAACGCTAATGTAGAGAACGCCAAAAATTTGTAACACCGGCAAAGAGAATACATGTTCGGATTAGGGGAAAATAAACGCAGCAATATCAGAAAGAATATAGACAAATAGGAACCCAACAATCAAAACAGTATAAAATGGTACCAACTCACCTGAAATTGAAGGCTTTTCTTCATAAAAATCCTTGTCGAACGACTCGTACTCTATAGCGCTATGATCCAACGCTGGAATAGGCTCAATCTTCTTCTTATCCAAAACAATCGGGTTATCATCCGAATCATATTCAATCAGCCCGGCATCCACCGCCTTCGCCGCAGCATACACCTCCTCGTCCGAATCATACCCGGCGCGAAGCGCCTCCGATGCCAGCGTCAGGCCGACGTCCTTCTTGGCCCTCAAGAAGCTCTCCACGGGGTCGTCCTCCTCGTCGTCCGGGTACTTGTCCCCTTTGTCCTTCGGCTTCGCGGAGGGCGGCGGCGGCGCACGGATCTCCTCGTGGATGCCCTCCATGAAGGCGTCGAGGGGGTCGATCTCGCCGTCGGCAGCGTCAGGCTGGCGGTCGGGTGCGTCGGGCTGGTCGTAGTCGATGTTGTCGAGGTCGTGATCCTCATAGTTGTCGTTCCCGCCGCCGCTGCGAGAGGAAGGTGGGACGTAGAGGCGTTGCGGGGCTTGGGACCGCTCGAAGCTGTAAGTCGCCGGCCGGTTGATGCCGAAGCCTTCGAACCCGAATTTCCTCTTCGACATCTCGATCTCAAACTCGCCCGCGAAGAATAACAGAAGGATTAGGGTTTCGATTTGGGATAGAGGCCGAGATTGGAGAAAACCTAACTCTGGATCGTTCCCGGGAGATTGGAAAGGGTATAAAGAGGAGCAGCCCTAGAATTATCGGAGAGCAGCCGGAGGGAAGAGCCAGAGTTTGGGTTGGCGCTTCGCTGACCAACTATGGGCTTATATTGCTGCCTGCTTCCCGGCGAGGATAATGGAAGTAGACCGACCGGGAGTGTTCTAACATAATGGGCCGGTTGTACGATCGGACCGGGCCGAAGGTAGGTTAGGTCGGATCAGAGCTTCATCATATCGGGCGTCGGTTCGGGTTGAGCCGGTTTAGACGAGAGGTTACCAGATATCTCCCAATGGTGCCACGGTCCAAGCCGTTTGCGGCAAAAAGAAAAACAAAGCCACAGGATCCGCCTCCTCCTCCTGCTCCGTTTTATTTTTTTTATTTTAAGTTTAAGAAAAACGGTGGGAGCTCCGGCTGGTAGAACAGTACAAGTCTGACGCTTGAGGCAACGGTACTAAAATTTGTGGAGGTATTTGATTTACGATTAAAATTAAAATAAAAATTAAAATTAAAATAATTTTAAAATTAAAATATTAAATTTTTTGAAGCATGTGATCCATGATTGGAATCGAATTTAAAATAAAAATTTTAGACCCCCACTCTCTTCAATCAAACACCTTCTGAACTCAAAACCTCATCCCTTGCGGAGGAGATAAATTTATGAAGAGCACCAAACATGACGATCACAATGGTCACAACAAAATAATATTGTCCAATTAGAATTTTAGCCGACTGCTCCTAAAATCTACAACTAGGACATCAATGTATAAAACATATTTGGGTTAGCAACTAAGGCTGCAAATGGATCGGGTTGATCCATGATCCGACCCGATCCGACTCGATTAGACCCGATCCGAACCCATTTAAAAGATCCATGGAATCGGATCGGGTTCAAAAATTGGATCCATTTTTTTTTCCGGGTCGAGTTTGGATTTTCTGAATTTGTACCCAATCCGTGAAAATTTTTGGATTAATTTGGATCTAAAGATGTATGATCCGATTCGATCCGACCCAATCCGGATCCAAATATAGGATCCAAATCTAGTTTAACTATTTAAGTGGCTCACCCAAAACCAGCATTAAGAAAATTATCTCACAGGATTTCCTATAAGTCCATAGTTTATTATTTCACAGAATCTCAGTCTTCATTTGCTCCGGATCTCGGTCTTCCTCTTCCCTGTTAAATCCCAAATTTTTCCCGTCTGTTCTCCGATCTCCATGGGAAAAAGTTTTTCCAAATTTGTTCAGATCTCGGTTCTCCGATCGGCATCTCCCTCAAGCTTTCTCCGATTCTCTCTGTCTCAGCATCTCCCTCAAGCTTTCTCTCCATCTCGGGCTTTCATCTCGGCGTCTCTCTCTCAGGTATGAACTCCTCCCCAACGTCCTCCTCCCCACCGTCCTCCTCCAACTCCGCAACTGTGGCCTCCTTGCATCTGCCATGATTAGTCTACTGCGCCTGCGGCGGCCCCTTCACCTTCGTGGCCTTCCGCCGCTGCCGTGGACCGACACATCCCCGCCGCCGACGTCCGATCCACGCGCATGCAACCCCCCTACCCCATCACCGTAGGCAACCCCCCTACACCCCTCGGGGCTCCCCCATCGCCGCAGGCAACCCTACCCCCCTCCTCCTCCACCATCGGAGACCGATGCCCTTACGCCCCCATCCAACTCCTCCGCCTTCCTCTTCCTCTACTCGGACACACCCCCTTGGGGCTTCACCTTCCTCCTCCTCTACCCTCGGATGCTCCTCCCTCTCCCGACGATACCCGTCGCTTGCGCTTCTCCGATTCCGACCGTCACTTCCTCGGCTTCGTCGCTGTCCTCTCCCACTCCATTCATGGCCGCAAGCTCTCAGAACTGGTTGTAGCAGACTTTTATTTTTATTTATTTAATTATTTTAGATTTTTAGTTTCCATGTTCTTTCAGACCCGATTGTAGTAGACTTTTAGTTTCGTTTATTTTAGACCCACTCTCTCTCCCAAGATATATTTTAGATTTTAGTTTTCATGTTCTTTTATGTGTCTGAAGATATAGGTTGATATAGGTTTTGTTTTATTTTGTATTTCTAATGTAATTAGTTATAATTTATGCTTGTTTATTTTTATTTAATTTTATGTGAAATAGGTTTATGTCTGTGATGGGTAGCAATGAAAATATAGTTGAAGTTTCAAGTACACTTGATTGTAGTAGTTCACAATCGGTAGAGCCCTCTAATATAGATAGCTCTAAAACGAGCAAAAAAAGGAGGTCGGAGATATGGAATCATTATTCTGAGGTAGAAAATCAGAAAGACAAGGCTAAATGTAATTATTGTCATGTTATTTTTTCAGTTGATCCTAAAAATGGGACAAGTCATCTTCACAAACATACAAAGAACTGTAAGTCAAAAAAAAGTCTTGATAAGAGACAGAAACAGCTAATAGGTAATATAACATCAAAAGATGGTGTTGCATTGAATGAGTTAACTCCTTATTCATTTGATCAAGAGAAAAGCCATGAGGACCTTGTAAGAATGATAATTCTACAAGAGATTCCATTTACAACAGTTGAACATCCGATTTTTCGAATGTTTGTTAGAAATCTTAGACCTGAATTTCATATTGTGTCAAGGACAACATTGGCATCCGATTGCTTGAAAGCATATGAAAGGGAAAAAAGGACTATATGAGTTGTTTAAAGTAAATTATGGAAGAATTAGCTTAACATCTGACATGTGGACATCAAATCAGACATTGGGATATATGTGTCTCACTGCACATTACATCACTAATGATTGGAAACTTAAAAAGCATATTATCAATTTTAAGATGATGCCTTCACCACATACAAGCTTAGTCATTAGTGATTATATTGCAAGCTGCATTTCATCTTGAAATATTGAAAGAAGGTTAGGTTCAATCACCCTTGATAATTTGTCAGCAAATACAGTTGTGGCCACAGAACTTTAAAGACAATTTAGAAGAGACTTACTTTTAGATGGTAGGTTCTTTCATGTGCATTGTTGTGCATATATTCTTAATTTGATTGTGAAGGATGGGTTGAAGGTAGTGGAGGGTGCTATTGTTAGGATTTGAGAGGTTGTTAAATTTATAAAGTCATCTCAAGCAAGATTGAAAATATTTATGGGAATTATCAAATAATTAAAAATGAATGGCAAGAAAAGAATATGCATAGATGTACCTACTTGTTGGAATTCTACATATCTCATGCTAAATGATGTTAGATGTGTACCCTAGATGCCAGATTGACTGACACATTTCTGTACAAATCTAAGGATAAATTTATAATTTTGACTATAAGTCAATAAATGGGTTATTCTTCTATCACATTGTGTACATTGTGTCTGTGATACATCCTTTGAGTTAGTAGGAATGTCAATTCATATTTTCAAGAGTTGAAAATTTAAGGCATGAATTTACATAACTAACTCATAAACAGCTCCTGACCATAGGATCATCACGAGGATGGTGATCGATCCGGAAGGTTGGTGTACGATCGCTTCCTTAGGGTAGATGTGTCTTGAGTCTACGGTATGGAGACACCGAAGCGAGAGTATAGGTATTCGTTGAGAACGAGAGTACTGAGCGTGACCATATCGAGCAGTCATAAGAAAGTCTACCTTCTCATCGATGACTAGCTCGATGCTGCAGTTGTGTGTCTAGTTCTTTGACCTAAGTTGCATCGACAGTTCACCTTGAGTGTGTTATAGTTTGACTACACCATAACTCAGTCTCCTAGCCATTCGAAACTCTGAGATGTATGTTGGCTGTAACATATTCATTGTAGAAACTAGATCGTACCAAGATGGGATCTATTAACCTCGGTAGATGAGAGGAGTAGTCCTATGGTGATCGAAAGATCGAGTCCTTAAGCCCATGGCCATGGTAGAGTGAAATAATGGAAAAGCATTTTTCATTGAAGTTTCACATCGGACTCGAATCGATCGATTAATTCATATGACTGATGTTGGGTTTGACGAGTTCACCTTAACCCTAATTTAGTCGGGACTCATGATAGAGGAACTCAATCACACAGGTAGCTGCACTGAGAGGTTCATCTTCATTTCTGATGGGTTGCCACCAAATACTGCTAGGTGTCACTGGTGGATTTTGAGAGCAATTAGAATGATCTTGATGATCGATCATTCTAATTGTCTGAATCAGAAGAGTTCTGATCCATCGAAAAGAGTTTCGATGATGTCGATGATGAGATCACGACATGTCTCATTACCATACGAAAATGAATCTAACTGGATCACACAAACAAGAGTTAGGATCTGGATGTCATCAATTGAGCTAGCCCAGTTCGATTGATTTGGATTAGATCCAATTAGGTTCAAGAAAATCGTGCTAGCACACGATTGAGCCTAACTTTCTCCTCGTGTAATTTTTTCTATCTCGATTGAGCCAAATATGATTTGACTCACCCAAAGAACCTTGAGAAGGTTTCTCTCGATCTAAATAAAGCTTGTTCAGCTCAGAAAAGTCTTGTCTTAATTCATGAGATGAATTTAAGATAATACCTGCTAATTCCTGTCATCTGCCATTTTCATTTTAGGACATCTGTCAAATATTGACATATGGGTCTTAAACTGAAGGCCACTTGGCAAGAGCTCATTGAAAGATTTTTGTGGAGTGTCCACATGCCAAATCCATATTAAATTGGGTGCCATAATCAGATTATGGCGTGAGCCCAATTGGATTAAGTGGGCGCCCCAAGTGGATAAGGATGGAGAGTCTTGATCAACATGGACTAGTTGGCGCCAACCTTTCTTTGTGCTTATCCAAAGTTGGCGCCAACTCTTGGAGAGAGGATGGGGTTCTTATCTGATGTGATTAGATGATATCACTCCATCAATCAAAATTTTTTTGGATTAAATAAAATTTTTTGATTGGTTGAATGATGTGGCACTGCGCAGCACAGCAGGATCTATATAAACCCTGTCTGCGCCTAAGATTTCATGTGATTGCCCCAAACCCATCAAAGCTGCCAGCCCCTTTCCTCCTCTCCATGTCCCATCTATAACTCTCCCTCTCCTCTTCACGTCCAAGGAGTTGGACGTCCATCTGGCAAAGGTCTAAGGCGTGGTGATGCCTTGAACAGGAAGGCTGCAGGACTTCTTCGACAGGCTGCTGCTCCAACTTCAGGAAGACTTTTGAAGATCTTCCTAATCAGATTTAGTTCTGATTTTTGAAGCAGAGATTTATGAGGAGAAGATGATCTAGATCCTACTCGAGTGGATACTGGTAGAGGCCAGACGATTGCGTGGCTAAATCAGAACCTCAAACTTGCTGTGATCATCTACAGGGTAATCAGATTATCCTTGAGGTATTTAATATTTTCTCATATTTTTAGATTTATTTTTGAATTAATATCAGATAATAAAATTAGATTTAGATATTTAGATCTGAAATAAATATAGGATAATTTTTTTTTAAAATTATTCTGTCTCAGATTTGATGAAATCTGGAAGATCCTACAAGGAAAAAGACAGTTTTTTCTTCAACTAGTATCAGAGCCAGGTTTATGGCTCAGTTTCAGATCTAATTTAGATCTGATTTTAATTTTAATTTATCTGATATTAAAAAATTTTAGATGTCACATCAGATGTGATAGGATCTGAAATGAAAATATTTAAAATTAAATTTGAGAAAATCTAACATGCATGAGATGCATGACTAGACTAGGAATAGTTTGATCTATGAATAGTCTTGTAAGTTTATGTTTTAATGAGATTAAAATATAATTTAGATTTAATTTATTCTCTATTTTTGATGATATAAATGTTATATATTCAGATCAAAAAATAAAAAATAAAAATTTAGATAATACATAAGATTGATCTGTTGCATGCCTAGACTAGTTATAGAATTGTTCTAGTAACTATCTAGAATAAATTTTATGTTGAATAGTTCAATTTAAATTTTATTTTTTGGATATTACATATGATGTATTAAATCTGAAAGCATGTTAATTAGATCAATTTTTGATACATGAGATGTATACAAAGCATGTATTAGTTAGATCTTAAATTGTATATGTGATATGTAAATTTAGATCTAACTAGTTTTGTAGTTAAATTTATATTTCTAATTAAGGTATTCCTCATGGTCGTCCGGTCATAAGAATAAGGTAGGATTTAAAGACCCTCTCCTCCCATTCAATGGGTGTTCTTATGACGTGTAGGGGTGCTGCGCGTTCATTTTTAATCAGAAATCAAAACTTACTTTTCTGTAAAACTCTAGATCCTGAAACTTTAGAATTTATTTTACATATTTTGTTTATGAACCCAAGACTTAATTAATGAATCAAGCTTATGAAATTAAATTAGGTCTAAAATTGAGAATTTCAGATCTAAATCATTTTCATAAAATTGGGTTCGGGCTTAGGTTACTCAATTAGGTCTAGCGGTTGATCAAACCGAATCAACAGTTGGTTAGGTGGGATCATGAAAGCTAATAATTGACCAGCCTAATAGGATTATGTCTGGGTCAAGGTCAAATCACATTTAGATGTGACTCGATCAAGTTAAGACCTAATTTGACTCAGTGGTTAGAGCCTGGATTGTAGGCTAACCCAATTAGTTCTGATTCGACAATTTGGTGTCTAAGGTTAGTTGGACAGATGCGACCGACTGATTTTTAATTAGGAGCTACTCGACTCAAATACGTTCTTGTCAAGTTAATGGCATATCCCTTCCACCGGTCTCACTTACCTGGCCATATGTGTCGACCTAGTTCTGATTTGAGGTGGCTAACAATTCGAGCTAACCCATGCCACTAGGTTAGTCATAATTATTATGACTATGTCAAGTCAAGTTTAAATAGACCTAAATCAAATCTCTCTAAAAAAATATTAAGTCTAGATCTTCCACCATTGTGGATGTGCGGGCCCTTTTCGGGGTTAATTGTTCTCGGCTGGTTACAGTGGCTCAGTTGCACCGGAAAGACGCAACCATATCCATTAGGCATTGGATGCTACGAATTAGAGGATGGATTGGGCTCAATATTTCAGATACGATGAGAGACCCAATCAAGAATCTAGTTCGTGTAAATGGTGGGTTTGACTTAACTAAGGATTGGTGCAATATTCTGGGCACGGTGAGCTTCATGAATTAGAGACCAAGTTTTGGGTGCATCATGATTAGAAAATTATTGGACAAGAGTTGTCCACTCATCGGTTGACCCATCACCAATAACTGTTAGGTGAGGTGGTGAGCCAGTCGGTGAGACCGCACCACCCACTAGAAATCACTGATCACAGAGATTTTCACATCTCTACCAAGGGAGTGTAGGGATCTGAGAAAATAGTGAGAGCCTAATTTATTTAAAAATAAAATTTTTAAACAAATTGATTAAGTCTGATTACAAAATCTAACTAGAAACTGTTGACTCTCTACAGGAAACATGTCTGCATCCAACCCCCTGACCAAAATACTAGACACCTACAGATTGACTGGACCCAATTTCAAAGACTGGTTAAGGAACTACAGAATTATTTTGGATTTCAAAAAATTGACTCATATCTTGAACCAGGACCCACCTACCATGCCAGCACGTCCGACTGCTACACAAAGAGCGTCTCTAGAAAAGTGGATGGATAATGATAGCAAAGCAAGGTACTATATGTTGGGTACAATGTCTGATGACTTGCAGCACCAACATGAGAACATTTTGACTACCCACCAAATGTTGGCTCACCTACAAGAGTTGTTTGGTGAACAAAGTCGCGCAGCCAAGTATCAAGTCTGTCAAAGATTTTTTAAGGCTAAAATATGTGATGGGCAGTCAGTCTAAGATCATTGTTTGACAATGATCCAGGATCTTGAGGAGCTTGAGAAGCTCGGTGTCATCTTAGACAAAGATTTTCAGACTGATATGATCCTTCAGTTCTTGTCTGATGTATATGATCAGTTCATCATGAACTTTCATATGCATAAGATGCAGTGTACCTTGACCGAGTTAATGAACATGCTGGTTATGGTTAAGCTTTCTATGAAGGGTTCAAAAGGCTCAGTTCTTACTGTGGAGCAGACTTCTTTCAAGAAAAAGTCTTTTGGAAAGAAAAAGAAGTCTGCGAAAAAGCAGAAGGTGGATGGGAAGAAGAGGAAGCGAAACTGTCCTCAGTACCTGGCCACCCTGAAGAACAAGAAGGATGGTCCTTCTGGAGGTATGCTCGTTATAGAATTTAATCTTATAATTTTTTCTGCATCCAGTTGGATACTTGACTCTGGTTCTAGTGCTCATTTGTGCACTTCTATGCGGGGTCTTGAGGACAGCAGGAGGCTGAGGGATGGGGATATGATCCTACGCATCGAAAACGGAGCAAGAGTTGCTGTTGTGACCATGGAAACCTACCCTCTGTGATTACCATTAGGATTAGATTTAGTTCTTAGAGACTGTTATTATGTGCCTGCAGTAAGCAGAAATTTGATTTCTGTTTCATGTTTAGCACAAGAAGGCTATGTGATTAGCCTTCATAAGAATCATTATAATATATTTTATGAAAATAATAAAGTTACAAATGATTTTCTTATTAATGATCTCTATCAACTACATATTGATGTATCTGTATTTAATATCAAGCAAAATGTGAATGCCATAGGAATTAAAAGGCCTAGAGATAGTCTAAATGATAGGTATCTGTGGCACCTAAGGCTAGGTCATATAGCGGAAGACAGGGTTAACAAATTGGAGAAATCTGAGCTATTGAGTCCGTTGACTTTAGAGTCATATCCAGTTTGTGAATCATGCCTTCAAGGCAAAATGACCAAGCTCCTTTTTGTGTGACATGGGGAAAGGGCCACAGACCTACTTGCCCTAGTACATACGAATGTGTGCGGCCCATTTGATGTGCCAGCTAGAGGCAACTATGTCTACTTCATTACCTTCACCGATGATATGTCTAGGTACGGATATGTGTTTCTAATGAAACACAAATATGAAGCCTTTGAAAAATTCAAAGAATTTAGACATGAGGTAGAAAAACAAACAGAAAAACCTATTAAGGTTCTTCGATCAGATCGAAGAGGTGAATACCTTAGTCGGAAGTTTCTAGACTATCTTAAGGATAATGGCATAGTCTCTCAATGGACTCCATCTAGAATGCCATAACTCAACGGGATTTCAGAACGGAAAAATCGGATCCTATTAGATATGGTCCGTTCCATGATGAGCTTCACGGACCTCCCTGAGTTTCTTTAGGGACATTGTCTCATGACAGCAATATATGTATTGAATATGGTTTCCTCTAAAACCATTCCTACCACACCGTATGAGATATGGCATGGTAAGAAGTCAAGTCTGAGTCATCTCAGAATTTGGGGTTATCCGGCTCATGTCAAGAGACAGCAGGCGGATAAGTCAGAGTTCAGATCTTTTAGAGCTCGGTTCATAGGATATCCTAAAGAGTCATCAGGATACTATTTCTATATTCCAGAAGATCACAATGTGATTGTGAATCGACATGCTATTTTTTTTTAAAAACAGTTTATTCAAGATGCTATTTCTACTCGTTGGAATTCTACATATCTCATGCTAAATGATGCTATACAATTTAAAGAAGTATTTATGCGACTTGAGGCTCGAGATCCTAATTTTGAAAATGCACTGACTTAAGAAGATTGGTCTCAAGGCACCATTATTTGCAACTTTTTAAAGATTTTCCATCACATATCTGAATTGTTTTCACAAACAAAAATACAACTGCAAATTTATATTTCTATGAGATTTGGAGAATACAAATGCTTCTAATTCAAGAATCTAGGAGTTCAAATGCAGTTGTAATGAAGATGACCTTAAAAATGCAAGAAAAATTTGATAAGTATTGGAAAGATTGCTCTCACATTCTTGCTGTCGGGGTTGTTCTTGATCCAAGACATAAGATGAAGCTTATTAAGTATTGCTTTAAGAAAATCTATAGTAATGGTGATCGTGCTTCAATTGAGATCAATAAGGTGCGTGATGTTATTCAAAGTCCTTATGATTATTATACAATTTTGTATGGTGCACATGGCTCTCATGTTCAAGTGGAGGAGATGGTGTCTGCATTTCAAGATAGAGGAGATGAGAGTCTTTTCATGCAAGATTATGAAGAATTTATTCAGAAGAAAAAGTTACTCAACCATCTAAGTCAGAATTAGAGATCTATTTAGAAGAGAAGGTATTTTATGATATCTAATTTATATATCTATATTAAAATATAATTCAATATTGCCAATAAAATAACTTGCAATGTATTTTTTTAAAAAAAATAGGTTCATCTTCTAAGGGATCAAAATTTTGACATTCTAGACTATTGGAGAATTAACGAATCAAAATATCCAATATTGTCTAAGATGGTTCGTGATATATTGGCTATTTCAGTATCTACCGTTGCATTTGAGTCTGCCTTCAGCACTGCTGGAAGGATTTTGGATGATTTTCATAGTAGCCTATCCCCCAATATAGTTGAGGCCTTAATATGCACTCAAGATTGGCTTCGAGACACCTCGCCTTATATTGCAGGTTCAATTTCTAAAATATTCATAAACTTTATCATACATTATGGTATTAAAATTTTATAATTTTTACTTTCATTATTTTTTTATACATAGATACAAACTATAAGATTGAAGATTATGAAACGACTATTATCATTGATGCTGATGATTAGCTCATACTGGTAACAATTAACTTTATTATTATGTTTATATTGTTAATTTTTATTTTAAAAGTACTTGCATATTTCTTTGCCTTCTATATATTTTTATATTTTACTTTTCTTTGGTTGTTACAGGTGCTACATCATCTTGGGAGATCTTATTTACAGCTAGAGTGTGGATATCATTCTGATTCACTAATGTTTCTTTTAGTTTATCTTATATTTTCTCAAGCAAGATACTGTATTTTCATGATACTGTGTCTAATTTTGCTATATTGTTACAAGTTGGTGCCACACTCATATTGCTACCGCATTTTATCTAATTTGGTTGTTGAATGCTCAAGTTTAGTTTATGAATATTTTTTTTTTCTAAAGTAAAAATGAACATTGTAGCTTGATTATTCTAAAAAAAAAAAAATTATTCTAAACCACATCTCTTACTAACTTGCACATATCTAAATAAACCATTTTAACTACTTAGTGTGATATTTAATGATTTTGAAATCATATAATCTTTTTTTGATTTCTGCAAACATCATGACCTTGGAACACCTGGATAATGTTGTCCAGACAATACATATTGAAGAAGATTCAACCAGAATGGTGCATAAATCTAACTTCCTATGTGCATCCTCACTTCTTTTCTATATCTTTTTATAGCAACATAGAGGACATGGCACGGGATGGTGGTAGTATTTAGATGCTAAAGAAGTTCTTTTTAGTAAGTGGTTGACATGCATCTTTTCTTTCATTAGTGTCATATAAGATCTAATACGGTGCCTACTACTGTTATTTGCTGTCACAGAGATGCAAATAGAGCTAGGGCAATTATGCATGATTGACAATGTTGCAACGATATACCGACCCTTATATGACATGATCCAGGTGTGTTTTTAGCAGATATATTGTAAATTATATAATTTTTTAAATTCTAATTAAGTCTCGGATCTGTGAATTATATAGGGAATTATAAGTTGGATAAGTGAGACTGTGAGAGGAAAAACAACTTGCAAAAGCGTGAATTTGAGAATTACTCTTCATGGTGAGTGAATCGTGTTATTTTTTTTATTTCCATTATAGTAACTTCAAGTTTAAACTTTAACGGCCTGAAATTCTTTTTTTTTCCCCTTACTCAAAAGTGGGAGGTTTTAATACAACCATATGTTTTATAAATTTGAGGAAGAAAGGGCTTTCGTTTAATTCAGTTCATATTCATTTCCTATCGAGAAAACGTATAATGCACCTTCTTGGATGATTGGATGCTATATTTTGAGAAAAATAATCATTCTTTCCATCTCCATTTTGCTGGTTTTGTTCGGTATGACTGAGACCCTTCCGTTCTTCTTTTGAAGTTCTAGCAGATCGAAATGGAATTCAAGGACCGATACCGGCCGGCTCAGACACCTATATATGATTGTCTTCTGTTTGGTATGTATTCTGCTTTGGAGTTTTATTCTGAGACATACTATTTGAGCAAAGCAAATATTTACCAACTCTATGCTTTGTAACAATATATAGATCTCGACGATACTCTGTACCCTTATAGCTCTGGCATAGCAACGAGTGCCGCAAAAATATTGGAGGTGTGCATTCACTTCTCTGAATTTTGTTGATAGTTCCTCTGTATCATGTTTAGAAAGTTTACAGCGGACACGTCTGGCTCACAACCATTGCTATTATGTTCAGATTATATGGTCGATATGCTAGAGATTGAGGAGAGCAAGATCCCAGACATGTGTAATGTACTGTACAAGCACTACGGGACAACCATGGCCAGTCTAAAGGTATGATACATAATGTTTTCTCCTGTTTCAATATCTGAAATTACTATGCTGCTTGTTTCCTAATATGTTTTCTGCTATATGTTGCCCAGGCCATTGGCTACAATTTTGATTATGATGATTACCACAGGTAATGAATGCCACATCTTCCATCCTTGTGGGTCACTACATTCGATGCCTATAATTTTGTGATAGTCTATGTTATATTAACCATATATTTTGGTATTCAACAGTTTTGTTCATGGAAGATTACCTTATGACAAGCTGAAGCCAGATCCTGTCCTTAGACATCTTCTCCCGAGCCTGCCAATTCGCAAAGTGGTAAGTTTCTCAAACACTTGCATGGAATGGTAAATGCTCCTATTAAGATTTACTGTAATCTGATGCATGTATCTTTGGTACTGTTAAACAGATTTTCATTAATGCTGATAAGGTCCATGCAGCCAAAGTACTTAGCAAGCTGGGGTTGGAAGACTGTTTTGAAGGAATTATATGCTTTGAGACTCTGAATCCACCAACTGATCTGTCTTCGCCATCCGACGCACCAGCCACAGCAGACGTCTTCGACATCCTCAAGCACTTCTCTTAGCCAGATGCTGGTTCCGAGCTATCAAAGATATTCTTGTTTATATTATTGCATCATATACCTTTCACTGATATTCTTGTTTTTTATTTGCCTTTGTGGTCAAGGCAATTAAAGCTGCTACAAATGTAGAGACAGGAGAAGTTTATTTAAGTGGCATCTCAACTATTACACAGGGTTGACGTTAGTTTTGGCATCAAATTAATTGTATTGATTTCTAACCAATTCATAATTTATCTAGTAGATTATAAAGAAGGTGCAGGATTCTTTTATTTTATTATCTTTATTTATTTATTTTTTATCTATATGAATAATTTTTTGCTTTATAATACGTTATATTTAAAAATTAAACAGGATTGGATCTGAATCGGATTCGATCCGAACCGGATCCATATTTCATAGATTGGGGCTGGATTATATATAGATCCGATCCGACCCCAATGATCTAGTGGGTCAATAAATTTGACCATAGATCCGATCCGATCTGATTTTTTATCAGGATGGGTATGGGTCCAATATTAAAATTTGATTAAGTAATTGGATCAGGTCGGAATATGTCACACCTCCGGCTCGAGATCGCGAGCAAGAGGTCGCGGCAACCGCTGCATACTTATGAAGAACTCTCTCCATAAACATGCAAGGCATCTCAACACGATATCAATGCATCACAGCAGAATAAATTCAAATAATTATTATTCAATTTTAATTCAAGTAATTAAAATAAATATCTTACATCCGATAAAATTTTACTAAAAATAAAATAATAGATCTAAGTTCAATGAAGTTGACAATGCTAAATCTCGCCTCTAAAAGCTCTGTCTCAATATTTCTTTCCACGCTCGAAATTAATTATCTGAATCTGAAAAATAGAAAGAAAGAAAATGAGCTAGACAGCCCAGTAAGTAACAAATATCTCAACTAGATATTTCAGATATTATCTAATTTTCAAGAACAATATTGTAAATAAACATAAAAATATATTTCATGCTGATTTATGCAAATCCAATATTTTCAAATATTCACATATAATATAATCATAAATCCTATTCGATTCAAAACACTCATAACTCAACAGCCTCGACTATGACCAACGTTTAACCCCCATTGACGGGGTCCACAGAATACCAGCGCACAACCCCCACTGGTAGGGTCCACAAATACCAGCGCACAACCCCACTGACAGGCTCCACAAACACCAGCGCACAACCCCCACTGGCAGGGTCCACTGAGTACCAATGTATAATCTCCATTGGCGGGGCCCAC
Source organism: Elaeis guineensis (assembly GCF_000442705.2). Lineage (NCBI taxonomy): Eukaryota > Viridiplantae > Streptophyta > Magnoliopsida > Arecales > Arecaceae > Elaeis > Elaeis guineensis. The sequence goes on from NC_025997.2 coordinate 16,290,400, forward strand.
TGAAACATAGTTAGGCTGAGAGCATAAATTCGATCTATATCAAAATACTTTTGTATCATAATATATCATAATTTTTCACTGAACATGTGCATAATCGACGTACCATAATATTTCAAAAGCACTTTTCTTTCAAAACATAATTTCATAAATCATGCATAATTTTAAAGAATAATTATTTATTTTCAGAATAAATATAAAATATCTCGAGAAGATGATTCATTACTTACCTTTCACGGAGCACTGAATGAATAGATCGACTAACTTCTAGGTGATTCTTCCGTGCCTATTATCCAAAATTATATTTTTACATTAATTTTTATTCAAAATTAAATCTAAACAAATCTCAAAATCAAAACCTCACTTAAAATCAGACTCTTCCTAAACTCGATCAAAATCATCAAAATGAAGCCTTTCACTACACTAATCCTAGAGGAATAACTTTAGAGAGAGAAATTCATCAAGAGAGAGAAAATTTTAAAGAGAGAAAGTCCAATTTCAGAGAGAGAAAGTAAGGGTTCAGACTGAAAGAAGAGAGAGAAGAGAGAGAAACTCTCTCTCATTTTTTTATTTTATTTTATTTTATTTTATTATATATATATATATTTTTTATTTTTTTCTTTTCTTTTCTTTTTTTCTTCTTTTTTTTCTTCTTTTTCTTTTTTTTTCTTTTCTTTTCTTTTCTCTTTTTCTTCTTTTTCTTTTCTTTTCCTTTCTCTTTTTCTTCTTTTTCTTCTTTTTTTTTTTTTTCTTCTTCTTCTTCTCTCGGGCTCCTTCCAGGCCGAACAGGGGACCGGCAGTCCCCTCCTTTGCCGGGCCATTCAGGCCGCGGCCGCCACGGCGGAGGCCGGCGGCAGAGGGGGGCCACTCCCCCGGTTACGGAGAGACATGACCGGCGGTCGATTGTGATCGCCGGCGTCAGAAAATCCAAGGGAAAAGAGACCAAAACAGGAGTCTTTTTTTTCGACCAAGAATCGGCGACTCCCGTCGCCGGCAGTCGCACACAAAGGCATGGGAAGAAGGGGAAAGAAGAGAGGAAGAGAAGGGGAACTCATCTCGGCCTCCGGTGACCCCCACCGGCGAGCAATCACGGTGAGAACAAGATGAGTGTCTGCGGCTCCAATCGGGAAAAACAGGGAGAAAGAGAGGGGTAGAGGGCCGATGTTCGGTTTCTAAGGAAAGGGGAGGTCTTTTTATAGAGGGCCCTAGGACTCTGAGAGGTCCTAGGACTCCCGATTCACCCAGGTCTCGTCGGAGAAGAAGACTCCTATCGAGAGTCTTCTTCCTGATTTTTTCCCTATTTTTGCTTCTTCTTGTTTTTTTTTTTTTTTGGGCTTGGGTCTTGCTAGATGGGCTTGGGCTTTGGGCTATAACATTTTTCACCCCTAAAAGAAATTTTGTCCTCAAAATTTTTCATACCTGTCACCATTGTATTGGAAGCCTTTGCATTCTGTTGAGTAAGCGCATAAACTCTTCCCTGGGTTTTAGAAATCTGTCTACCACCCTTATGTTGTTCTTCATAAGTTCTTTGGCCAACTTGATTTTCAGTATTTAGCGGACAGCTAGCAATTTTATGATTCATCCGACCACATTTGAAACAAGCACCTGTATTCCAATGGCAATCCTTGTCTGCATGATTTTTGCCATATCTGGAGCACTGCTTATTGTCAATCTGTTGAGTCTTATTATCTGTTGCTCCCTTAGCTGAACTTTTTATGTTTTTATTACTCTATCATTGTGTATCATTTGATTTTCTCTCTTTCTTTGCTTTCTTTCCCTTTTCATGCGTTCTTCATTGACTTCTCTTTCAATTATCAGTGCTTTGTTTACCACATCTGCATAAGTTGTCAATTCATATGGAACCACTTGTTTTCGAATCTCAGTTCTCAATCTCATCTCAAACTTGTGAACACGTTCTTGCTCACCATCCACTAATCTCGGAGCAAATTTTGCTAACTCTGTAAATTTTGCTTCATATTCAGTCACACTCATACCCTTTTGCTTCAAATAAATAAACTCTTGCTCTTTCTGGATCCTTATACTCCGAGGAAAATACTGATCATAGAATGCAATCCGAAATCTTTCCCAGGTAAGTATTTCGCCGTCTTGTTCATACTTGCGCTGTAGTCGCTGACACCAGTTGTATGCTTCTCCTTGTAGTAAATAAGCTGCATATCGAATCTTTTCTTCATCAAGACACTCTTGGACAGCGAAGGCCTTCTCCATCTCCATTATCCAGTTATCAGCCTCCAAAGGTTCAGTAGTCCCCTTGAAAGCTGGAGGAGCAAGCTTTTTAAATTCTGAAATGTTGTTCCGTTGTACTGGTTGCTCTCCATGTTGTGGTGGTGGATGCTGATGTTGTTGTGTATCTCGTTGTACCTGCTGTTGTTCAAGCATTTGCTGCTGTATTTGTTGTTGTGCTTGTACCATTCTGATTAAGGTCTGCATTAACTGAGCCATATCTGGTTCTTGACGTGCTCTCGAAGTACTCCCATTCGGATCTACGACTCCCTCCTCCTGAGGGGTGCCACTGATCAGATGGGGAGTGCTACCATCCTGTGGTTGTGATGTCTCTCTTGCAATTCCTTGAGTAGTTCTTGTCATTCTATGGGGAGGCATGATAACCTTGTAGTAGTAAAACCTTATTATATTCATTTATCTATTTGTTAGGATGGATTTATTATGATGCTCATACTTTAACGTCCCAATATTTCTAATGTTTACCCACCTACACTCATACTATGTCAAATTCTATGTGTCATAATTTATCCACTTATGCTCAGATACCATATTAATTGTCACGCCCCCGATCCGAGATCGCGAGCAGGAGGTCGCGGCAACCGCCGCATACTTATGAAGAACTCTCTCCATAAGCATGCAAGGCATCTCAACACGATATCAATTCATCACAGCAGAATAAATTTAAATAATTATTATTCAACTTTAATTCAAGTAATTAAAATAAATATCTTACATCCGATAAAATTTTACTAAAAATAAAACAATAGATCTAAGTTCAATGAAGTTGACAATGCTAAATCTCGCTGCTAAAAGCTCTGTCCCAATATTTCTTTTCACGCTCGAAATTAATTATCTGAATCTGAAAAATAGAAAGAAAGGAAATGAGCTAGACAGCCCAGTAAGTAACAAATATCTCAACTAGATATTTCAGATATTATCTAATTTCCAAGAACAATATTGTAAATAAACATAAAAATATATTTCATGCTGATTTAATGTAAATCCAATATTTTCAAATATTCACATATAATATAATCATAAATCCGATTTGATTTAAAACACTCGTAACTCAACAGCCTCGACTATGATCAACGTTTAACCCCCATTGGCGGGGTCACAGAATACCAGTACACAACCCCCACTGGTAGGGTCCACAAACACCAGCGCACAACCCCCACTGGCAGTGTCCACTGAGTACCAACGTATAATCCCCATTGGCGGGGCCCACTGAAACATAGTTAGGCTGAGAGCATAAATCCGATCTGTATCAAAATACTTTTATATCATAATATATCATAATTTTTCACTGAACATGTGCATAATCGACGTACTATAATATTTCAAAAGCACTTTTCTTTCAAAACATAATTTCATAAATCATGCATAATTTCAAAGAATAATTATTTATTTTCAGAATAAATATGAAATATCTCGAGAAGATGATTCATTACTTATCTTTTACGGAGCACTAAATGAATAGATCGACTAACTTATTCTTCCGTGCCTATTATCCAAAATTATATTTTTACATTAATTTTTATTCAAAATTAAATCTAAATAAATCCAAAATCAAAACCTCACTTAAAATCAGACTCTTCCCTAAACTCGATCAAAATCATCAAAATGAAGCCTTTCACTACGCTAATCCTAGAGGAATAACTTTAGAGAGAGAAATCCATCAAGAGAGAGAAAATTTTAGAGAGAGAAAGTAGAGAGAGAAAGTCCAATTTCAGAGAGAGAAATTAAGGGTTCAGACTGAAAGAAGAGAGAGAAGAGAGAGAAACTCTCTCTCATTTTTTTATTTTATTTTATTTATTTATATATATATATATAATTTATTTTTTTTTCTTTTTTTCTCTTTTTCTTCTTTTTTTTCTTCTTTTTTTTTTCTTTTCTTTTCTCTTTTTCTTCTTTTTCTTCTTTTTCTTTTCTTTTCCTTTCTCTTTTTCTTCTTTTTTTTTTCTTCTTCTTCTTCTCTCGGGCTCCTTCCAAGCCAAACAGGGGACCAGCAGTCCCCTCCTTTGCCGGGCCATTCAGGCCGCGGCCGCCACGGCGGAGGCCGGCGGCAGAGGGGGGCCACTCCCTCGGTTACAGAGAGACATGGCCGGTGGTCGATTGCGATCGCCGGCACCGGAAAATCCAAGGGAAAAGAGACCAAAATCGGGGTCTCTTTTTCCGATCAAGAATCGGCGACTCCCGTCGCCGGCAGTCGCGCACAAAGGCATGGGAAGAAGGGGAAAGAAGAGAGGAAGAGAAGGATAACTCACCTCGGCCTCCGGTGACCCCCACCGGCGAGCAATCACGGCGAGAACAAGATGAGTGTCCGCGACTCCAATCGGGAAAAACAGGAAGAAAGAGAGGGGTAGAGGGCCGATGTTCGGTTTCTAAGGAAAGGGGAGGTCTTTTTATAGAGGATCCTGGGACTTCCGATTCACCCAGGTCTCGTCGGAGAAGAAGACTCCTATCGGGAGTCTTCTTTCCGATTTTTTTCCTGTTTTTGCTTTTTTTTTTTTTTTTTTTTTTAAGCTTGGGTCTTGCTAGATGGGCTTGGGCTTTGGGCTATAACAGAATCACTCAGGATTCGATCCGACTCAACCCATTTACAAGCCTATTAGCAACAGCTGACAGTGTTTGAAAAGGCTTGCTGGACTTATTTACAACCTTGGAACTCCTTTCATAGCTTTGAGTTTCTTGTTCTATTAAGCTAGATTCGTGTCCTACTCCACCTAAAAACTCAATTCTTTCCTCTTGACTAAAACCATCAGTCCTACTTCTAACCCAGCATGATAGACTCGCACCTTCACCATGAAAGAGATTCAATATAAACCATTAAAAAGCATCAAGGCCAACACACATCCCAACCTCCAACAACCATCGCATCTTCTGAGTCATCTCACCCTCTCTTGTCCTTCAAAAAATAAAAATTAAAAATTAAAAAAGTGAACCAATGTTTGGAATAAAACTATGGATCAAATTGTCGAATGGAGTGAGGAAGCGCCATTTCCAATCACAGGCACATCAGTAAGATGAAACATAGAAGAAAAATGATACTGATAATGTTCCAAGTTTCCCTTTCTCGATCATCATCCCATGGCTGCTTTGTGAGATCAACAATCCATAAGAAAGCTTCTCAATTCTCTTTTTTTATGTCTATAGATTGCCCTTAACAGAATATAATGATGGAGAAATTTTTTGTGCACCATAGATAGTGTGAAAAATCTGACATAGAGTGTACCATTTCGTTCGATTGATCCACATAGTCACCACATTCTAATATGCATTTAATATCTGCAGATCGATTTTTTCATTTAAAAATTTTATATGATAAAAATACTTATATTTTTTGAAAAAAAATTATGACATCCTATAGCGTAATACAGTCTAGGATGTCATAATATAGTCTAAGATATTAGAATATGATAGGGACATTTTTATCTAAGCACTTTTCAATGCGCATTTAATACCTCCATGTCAGTTTTTTCGTTGAAAAATTTTGAATGACGAAAATATCCATATTCTTTAGAAAAAATTATGATATCTTGTGCATATTATGAACGTGGGATGTCATAATATGGACATAAAATATTATATTTTTTTCAAAGGATAGGAATATTTTCGTCATATAAAATTTTTAAATAAAAAAATTGATCTGCAGATATTAAATATGTGTTGAAAAATGATGACTACATGGATCAATCGGACGAGACGGTGCACTTCATATCGGATTTTCTACACCGGCCATGGTGCACAAAAAATTTTGCTATTACGGTGCCTCAAAAACTGCCTAATGTGTTAGATTTAAGGAGTTTCCAAGAAGAAAACAAATGGAATAGTAAGGATAAAGTTTGATTACCCCAGTGACTCGGGATTTTTGCGTATCCACATTTTCACCCACAAAGATAATCCGCAGGAAGTGCGTTGCATGAGGAGAGAAGGCAAAGCGCATGTTATGCATGGTAAGGATGCAATTTTTAGCTACAAAAACTAAATCCCATAAGCTTAATCAATTAGAACACACATAACCATAGCATTTATAGCATAATATATCGAATCTGGCATTTCTTTAGCAGAACTACGTCAAGTTTAAAACTTTCCTAAAATAACCACACACAGCATATTAGGTTTCATATTCTATTGACCAAAAACAGAGCCACTACTTATAAACATACAATTATAAAGGAACTCGAATAGATCACATAGCATGCACACAACAAAAGCTAAAGCAATGAAATTATCAAATCAAGTATAAAGTTGTGCAAAAAACATTGAATGTAATCAAATTGGTGCAGTCCATATAAGCTTCAGTCTACCTATCCAAGGCCACAAATACGCATATAACTTTATCTATCTAACAAAATAAACAATATTGCCGGCCCTGTGGGTGTTTCAACAAAATCTAATTGCAAAGTAGACCAGAACTACGAATTCCATCGCTCAACACTTTCTGTCATCGACGAAAATTCCCCATCCAATCTAAGTTGACATTCATATAAAAGCTTTATCAACAAAAGAAGGACATGCATATACAAGCATTCCCTGTATCAAGGACTTTCTTCCAAGACCTTTAAAGCAAGTAACCTATAAAGTCTTAGCTAATTAAAACACTTCCTGTGACCAGATCCTTTTTTTTTAATCAAATAATCCCTTCATGCATTCTAAACCCAGCCATGTCCACGACCAGCACCAAGGCATGACGTTCCAAAGGCCCTCGGGAACACTACTTTTATCAGCCGCCATCTAAAAGGTAGAGGTGGCAAAATATGATCCAATCCGCAAATCTGATCCATATTGGATCCACTGTAAATAAATTTAAATTTAGACTAAATAGATTTAGATCGTAAATAAGTCGATCCATTTGACTTGTTTAATAAATGGATCAGATTCAGATTTCAGATGGCCAAATTGTTTAATCCGTTTAACCTATTTAATTTTTGGGTTGGATCAAATTAGCTGGTGTATGGGCCATTCAAATAAATTGGACTAGTGGGCAACTGGGCTCAGCACTTATTCCCATTCCAAATTTCAATTTCCTACGGTACCCACCACCTCCCCTCCATAATCCGCATCAAATGACTCAAAAGTCAAATCCGATGCGGCTACTGGGGTTTTCTCATCCCCTCCAAGGATTCGCCGATTGGGGGGCTTCGTGTAGGGTACTGCCACATGGATACCAGGCCAGTGTGAGGACACCGACGGTAGCATCAGAGGAAGGGGAGGCAAACTGGAGGGGGAGGTGGTGGTGGAGGAAAGACCAATCGAGAAGGGTGAGAGAATGATGGAGACGATCGAGAAGGTGAAGCTATCACTTGCAGACGAGGGAGGCGGGGCTGTGGAGGGGATCTGGGAGGGTACTGATGATGTGGAGGAGAAGCTCATCGGAGAGGAGGGCAGTGAGGTCAGGGCCGACCACCACCAACAGCACTAGGGAGAGGGATCTAGGGTTAGGGTTTCGGCAGTGGCACTGGGATAGGGGGAGGGATCTAGGGTTAGAGGGTTTTCAACAGCGTTAAGGGTTAGGCCACGGGTAGAGCTGGAGGTGAGGGCTTCCATTCAGATCGTGGGTGGAGCTGGATGCATCTAGGGTTCTGATCAGACTACGAGCGAAGCTGGAGGCAAGGGCTTCCAGTCTAGCGAAGCTGGAGGCGATCGACAGCACTACGGTCAGGCGGAGCTTGAGGCAGTCGATAGCATGGTGGACGGGCGGAGAAGGATGCGGTCGACAGTGTGGTTGTCGGGTGGAGTGGGAGAAGGGTGGTCGAGCAGAGATCCGACAGGGCAGAGCCCTTTCAGGTTTTTATTTTTCTTTTAAATGGATCCGGTTGGTTCGGTTAATTTTTTTTAATGAATTATTATAAACGGATAGTAAACAGGTCGGGTCGGACAATCTGTTTATTAAGTAGGTCGGATTTGGATTTTAAAATCTGATCTGTTTAAATAAACAGGTCAGATTCGGGTTCAAAATTTTTTGAATCAATCCGTATCTGATCTGATCTATTTATATCTGATCCGAACCGATTTCCATCCTCTACTGGAAGACTAGAATTTGAGCCGAAACTTGCCTTTGCATCATCGTGTAAGAGCCTTGTATCCAGCCCCATCCATCCACAATCAACCCTTCCTCTTGCGTGAAACAACCTCAACCACATATCCCATCTGTCCCCACCTTGCCCATCCTTTCTGCCTATAAAATTTCTATATGGCAGCCCTCCACATGGATCCCTCCTCCAGAACCATCCGGTGTACGAAGGCAAAGAGCACCACCAAGACCGCCGCCCGAACGATCCAAAGGCCTTTCGCAGCCCACTGCATGGCAACCTCGGGGATGAGGTGCAGCGCCAATAGCTGTGTCCTAGTTTCACCCCTGTCATCCCTTTGTCAGCAGTGATCCCTTCCTTCAATTCTTGCATCAGGAATGGCCTACATTTAGCTTGGCCACCTCTTTGGAAGGATGCGTTGGATGGAAGAAACAGTAGAGCGAGGAGGAATTGGAGGAAAAATAATAAGCAATATTTGTAAAACCAAATCTTTATTATTTTTTCCTTAATTGAATAAGCGAATGAGTATAAGTATCATCATTCGGGATGCTGAGAATATTAATTTATCAATTGTGGGCAAAAACCTTTGCAGCGGAGAACAGCCAGGAAATGGGAAAGGCTAGAGACCCAATGGAAAAATTTTTCAATGAACATTATTGTGTATAAAGAGGGCTTCTTTAATCCTACATCGATGATGAGTCAAGAAAAAATATGGCTTATATGGATTGGAACCTTCTCTCCCAACGTGAGGTGCCTTTTAAAAGACAAAACCGTGAAGCTCTAAATGATCAAGACCCATTGAAGTCTAAAGACCCACTGAAGTCTAAAGATGGTCATGATTCAAAGCGGACAATACCTCACGTATGCAGAAGTGGAGACATAAGCCAACCATCTAAGCCATTCGATCCCTTGACCCATGACCACAACAAATATGAATATAAAAATTAAATAAACATCAAAATTAATATCCATATTTGTTCTACATGAATATGAATATAAATCAGATATTAGCCATATCCATACTTCCTTTAAACCAATGCAAATACAAATCAGATATTATTTTATCCATTTTCGACATCCAAATATGAATATAAGTTAAATATTATTGGAATATAAATTGAATTTCAATAAAATATGATAATAAAAACTAATGTAAATGATATAACTATAAAGGATCGAAACAAAGTCTGCTATTGAGATCGTAAACTACGCACAATAACTAGGTAATGACCTAAGGTGTAATCATTAAACTTGCACAAAGATTGTTTATACAGCTACTATTACTGAGATGGCCTGATCCAATTAGACCAGCCTATTAGAATTTGGCCCAAAACCCCACCCAAACAAAAAAAATAAAAAAATGCCAGCCCTCAACTGTCGCTATCGATCTTCCGACTGTGCTGCCGCACCCCACCGGAGCACTAGCCCTCACTCGTGTCCCTCTCCTATTCGGCCAAGAAAATAGAGAAGAAAAGAAGAAGAAAAAGAAGGAGAAAAGAAAAGGAAAGAATAGAAAAGGAAGAAAAAGAAAAAGAAAAGGATAGAGAAGGGATCTCTCTCTCTTATCTCTCTCCTTCTCTCTTATGTCTCTCTTTATCCTCTCTCTTTCTCTCTCTATCTGATCCATGAGCCCAGTACAAGCCTAAAATGAAAACAAGATGATCCTAAATTGCTTCAGTATTCATGCAGCCTGTCGAACCGATTATTCCGACCATATCTAGTATTTTTGAAACTCACTATTGATGAGTCTTGTTGATCGATCTTGATCTTGATTTTAATTCATACTTCATCATTTTTTGGTTAAGTCGCTTAGATCTGATTCTCGACTAGGAGGCTCTAAATTATCCCGATATCCAGATAGTCTGTCGAATAGATCACCTAATCTACAGTTTTCTTTTCTTATGATTGAATTTATCGAATAAATTATATTTTTAATATATTAAATAGGTTAGATAAATTTATCAGCGAAGTTTGAAGAGCTAGGATAGAAGAGGTAAGTAACCCTGATACTTTTTACTTATTTTTAAATTATCAATTATTTATGATAAAAAAATTATTCTATATTTTCATAAATAAGGATCGAGCATATGTATTATAAAATTCATGATTTATTGCAAGATAGTGATTTTATGAATATTTTAATATGAATGATTTGTTTATAAAATATGAACTTCACATTTATGAAATTGATATTTTGTTAAGAAAAAAATGATTTAATGATTGTTTTACTATTAAAAAATATTTATAGACTATAAGCTCTATAAAATTATCTAATATTTTATTTAGGAATGATGGAAGAAAAACTAATTTGATTAAATATGATTTAAGAATGCTTATTTTAAGAAATATAGAACGATCCTGCCAATGGATAATAGCAATTGGCATATGACCCTATCAGTGGATAATAGTAATTGGTAAATGACCCTACCAGTAGATAATAGTAATTGGTATACGATCCTATCAACGGATAACAGTAGTTGGTATACGACCCCGCTAAGAGATAATAGTAGTTGGTATATGATCACAGTCCTATCACGAATATAATAATGGCCTTAGCATTTAGTGAGAGAGAATTATTAAAAATTATGATATGACAAAATGATAAATGATTTATGACTTTATATACAAGGTTAACATAATTTATGAATTTATTTATGCTATACATTGAAAAATATATTTATATAAATTGCATGATTTATGCATATGCAATAGTATCATTGATTATGATATATTGTTATTATGCAGATTTGATGTTTCGATGATGATCATCTTCTCTAAATAATTTATCAATGCATATATAAACTTATGCTTGATCTGGATAAGAATGTGTAAGATTTACTTACTGAACTGGTGTAGCTCATATATATTTTTTTTCTTTTTCTATTCAGATGAATAAAATTAGGAATGAAGGATGATCCAGACTTGAGGATCTATGCTGGCGAGTTTGGAGATTTTGCAGCTAAATCGTAATTTATAAGATGATTATGGATTTGTGATGAATTATTTATGCATTGTGAGATATGAATTTGATATTGGATTTTGGATTTAGATGCTTTACACCAATATTAATTTAATTACTTAACGAGTGATGAGAACCTCTTATTATATTTTATTTATAATAGATTTTACCTGATTATGAATGATAGGCTTCGTATTATTGAGAGTGATACTCCTCAATAGTATGGCCGTGTTATATCCCAAATTTGGAGTGTGATATTTTATAATCTAAAGTATGGTAAATATGATATGAAGATAAAATATCTTCACCTATTTAGAAATGAAGGTAAGTCAAGTTTCGAGGATGAAACTTTTTTTAAGGGGGAAGAAAGAGATGGTCTGGTCCAATTGGACCAGCCCATTAGAATTTGGCCCAAAACCCCACCCAAATGAAAGAAACAAATTAAAAAACTGCCAATCGTCGACCATCGTTGTCAATCCTCTGGCTATACTGCCGTACCCCACTGGAGCACCAGCTCCCACCTATGTCCCTCCCTATTCGGCCAAAAAAATAAAGAAGAAAAGAAGAAGAAGAGAAGAAGAGGAAAGAAAAGAAAAGAAAAAAAAAGATTGAGAAGGAATTTCTCTCTCTCTTGTCTCTCTCCTTCTCTCTTATGTCTCTCCCTACCCTCTCTTTCTCTCTCTATCTGATCCATGAACCTAGTACGAACCTAAGATGAAAATAAGATGACTCAAAATCGCTTCGGTATTTATGTAGTCTATCAAATCGATTATTCCGATCATATCTAGTATCTTTAAAACCCGCTATTGATGAATCTAAGAATCTTATTGATCGATCTTAGTCTTGATTCTCATCCATACTTTATGATCTTTGATCAAGTCGCTTAGATCTGACCCTTGACTAGGAGACCTTGAATTGTCCCAATGCTCGGACAGGCTATCAAACAGACCATCCAATCTATAATTTTTTTTTCTTATGATTGAATTTATCATATAGAAATTAACTATATTTTTAATATATTAAATAAGTTTAATAAATTTATCAGTTTGAAGGACTAGGATGAAAGAGATAAGCAACCCAACACTTCTTACTCATTTTAAATTATCAATTATTTATAATTTTTTTTATATTTTTATAAAATAAGAATCAAACATATGCATCATAAAATTTATGATTTATCGTAAGATAGTAATTTTATGAATATTTTAATATGAATGAATTGTTTGTGAAATATGAACTCCATATTTATGAAATTGATATTTTATTATGAAAAAAATAATTTAATGATTATTTTACTATTAAAAAAATATTTATGGACCATAAGCTCTATAAAACTATTTTATATTTTATTTATGCACAATTGAAGAAAAAATAATTCGATTAAATATGATTTAAGAATACTTATTTTAAGAAATATGATAAAAGACTCTCAGATAGCTATGTACGATCCTGCCAATGGATAATAATAATTGGCATTTGATCCTATTGGTGGATAATAGTAATTGGCATATGAGCCTACTAATGGATAATAGTAATTGATATACAATCCTGCCAACAGATAATAATAGTTGGTATACGATCTTGCCAACAGATAATAATAGTATCTTATCATAGGTATAATAGTGACCTTAGTATTTAGTCCGACAAAATTATTAAGAATTATGATATAGCAAAATGAAAAATGATTTATGACCTTATATACGAAATTAACATAATTTATAAATTTACTTATGCTATGCATTGAAAAATATGTTGATGTAAATTGCATAATTTATGCATATGTAAGAGCATCATTGATTTATGATATATTGTCATTATGTAGATTTTATGTTCCGATGATAATTATCTTCTCTAAATGATTTATTGATGCACGTACAAATTTATGCTTGATTCGGATAAAAATGTATAAGGTTGACTTACTGAGCTGATATAGTTTATATTTTTTTTTTCTATCCAGCCGAATAAGATTAGAAATGAAAAATGATCTAGATTTGAAGATCTATCTAGCGAGCTTGAAGATTTTGCAACTAAATCCTAATTTATAAGATGATTATGAACTTATAGTATATTATTTATGAATTATAAGAAATGATTTTAATATTTGATTTTAGATTTAAAGTGCTCTGAACTAATTTTGATTTAATTACTTGATGAATGATGAAATTAAATTTTTTATTATATTTTATTTATGATAAATTTTAATTGATTATAAATGATAGATTTTGTGTTATTAAGATTAATACTTCTTGATAGCATGACCATATTATATCTTAGATTTGGACGTGTCAATTATTATTTGTGTATAATTCTTGTTTATACAAACCATCTTTGGCATAATTCTTATTCTGTGTAATAAGAGTATGAGATTATGACCAAACTAGAGATAGTTTAGACATTTTATCCAGGAACCATCAAAGTCTGAACTACTTGCTTTTAGAAGTATTATAGATTTAAATCTCAATAGTTCCTCACGCCTAGTCATAGTTCCTCACGTCAAATGCCCACTCATAGTTCCTCACGCCTACTTTGTCACGCTTTCATAACAGGGTATGCCGGCTTAAAACAGCAATAAATTCTAAAGAACACTTCACAACATTTTTTCATCTAAACATTATTATATAGAAATCGTAGTAAAAAATTAGAGGCATCAAAAAACTTGAAATTTTGCAAACATGGGAGAGTGATTGTTTCCATCACTATTCAGTGTCACTATAACAATGACTGCTAATATATATTTATGCAACATTCCGAATGCTTGGTGGAGTAAAATGGACCAAAATTTATCAGTACGCTCTTTTAAAAAAAAAAATACAAATGCCATGCCGCGCAGACTAAGCAACAGGACAGAACAATGCAAACTGACCAATTCGTATGTCAGTTGATTGGTTGTACATGAGTTAGATCTTTCTTTTCATCCAAGCCAGATGACCAGATCATCTAAACTTCTGAGAACGATGTTCACCTTAACCAGAGATGCAAGCAAGTGCAGAGCACTCTTACAAAATAGCAAATACTCTAATAAGGTTAAGGTTGCCGAGTGTCGGTGGAAGAACCGTATCCCAAATTAGCCACGTCCTTCCCATTCAGTTCAAGTTGATGAACCTATATGAGATCTAGGTGTTCAGTAGAAACATGACGGATTCTGGTAGGTGGTCGGAAAGCAATGCAACATATAGGTGTGAGTCAATCCCATCTACCTCAAAACAGGTCAAAAAAGATGTTCAAAGCTCAGCAGAGAGTGCGATTAAGGATTCAAAGATCTTTGGAAGCAAATCCACAAAATAAGTAGAAGCAAATCATACAAATTTTGTTGATCTTCTCACTGCCCTTTCTTCCGAATCCTAGAAGTAGAGTTCTGCTCTGAAAGGATCTTCAACACATTAACTAGTGACCGCAGCCTGTCCCATACATTCGAGCCATAAAGAGCTTCAACAAGTGATTCCTGAAACTCGAAGCCATTCTCCGCAACAGGATACTGTTAAACAAGTTAGAAGTGCATTAGCAAAATAGAACCCATACTTTATTTGGGGCAAGTTTTCTAATAGCAGACCTGGATGGGCTTCGGGATCTTTGTCTTAATGTACGGCCACCATTTATCCTCAACGACCGACTTAACAAGACAACAAGCTCGCAACCCTTCCACACCCGCAAATCTTCCAAAGCCGCTGTGCTTTACACCACCAAAAGGCAAAGACTACATTGAAGAGGGAAAACAAGTAAGCAGCCAGTGGTGTTGACTCCTAGATCTTCCGAGTGCAATGGAGGGAAATTAAACTAGATTTACAGCCATGTAAGATCATTAACTGGCCTAACTAGAGGAAAAGGTAAATATGTCACTACCACGCTAAGACTATGGACCAAAACTTGCTCCAGGGAAACCAAATATGGTACTCTTACCCTTGTTACCAAGTGCAAATCCATTTGCATACTGATCAACCACTTGCCATTGACACATTCATAGAGGAAATTTTAGTAATGCAATGTATCTACAGTGATAGAGGACCATCCAATATGAAAGAACACTTCTGTTAGGCACAAATGTAGAACTTAGGAAATTTTATTTTATTTGAGAATTAGAAAATTTTATTTGTATGTGGACTCTAGGACTAGAATTTTGTGGACTCTAGAATTAGAATTTCATGAGAACTCCAATATTTTATTTTTATACTGACTCTTATTAGGGTTTTGGTTTGTCTATACAAACCCATTACTATGTCAATTGAAAATATAGCTTGCACTATTGAGATTAGAGAATATTGAGAATGCCTCTTTTCTCTCTCCGTCTGCCTTCTTCTCTCTTCTTCTTTTACTTCTCCTCTTCTCCTCCTACTTCTCTTCTCTCCCTTCTTATTCTCCCTCTGTCCTGCGTCATATAAAGCTTTCCATAGAAACCTTATAAGGAGACTCATGGTTAAACTGATGTCCAACAGCATTTTCTGCAGCCAACAGCACATATCTACGTGAACAACCTCGGATTGCCGCAGCCATAAGCCACCAACCTACTGATTGTGCATGAACAGTTCATGTGACTTGATAAAATAGATACAATGCAGACAGCAGGAATAATATTTGGATTCAAAAAATCTGATTGAAGTTGATATTCCCTGTATCTAAGCAATGACCTATACAGAATAACATCAAAGCAAGCATAACCATAGTGCTACCTTCTGATAGCACAAGATATTTCAAAGGTGGAAAAACAATGTTTATAATGGGTTCTTATATTACAAAATTGCTGATTCTTAAAAGAAATATTTGAATTGAGGAATATTCTGCAGAATAATATAGTTAAAATAACATACCATGTATGTAACTTTAATATGTTCTGTTTTGTACCAATTCTTTAACTTTTTAATAAACCGCAACTTATACTACTAAACTTTAATAGCAGAAAGACCAGGCCACCACATTGAATGGAGCAAAGGCATATGCAATAAAGCTAATTCTTTTTTTTTTAAAAAAAGCAATATATCAAAGTTAAACACTTACAGAAATAATGGTGAATAAGGACCATATTACTGAACCCAAATGGTAATGACAAGGCTTAATTTATCAGAAGAAAATTTTACTGTGCTTAGTTATAGGTGAATATAGCATCATTGTGAATGGATTACTAGATTTCAGTATTGTATCTAGCTCAGGAAACAAGGCCAAACATAACAGACTGCATCTTTCAATTACCTGACACATATATGTTGATGCAAAATCATTGATTGCTGCAACTCCGCAATGCAACTGGGAAGCTATTTCAATGGCACGCTTCTGGTTGCTAGAAAACACAGCACAACCAAGTCCATATTTCGAGTCGTTTGCAAGTTTAATTGCCTCTTCATCAGAACTGAATTTCATGATTGGGATGATTGGTCCAAAAGCCTAAAGATCAAACAAATATGACTTTACAAAGAACATCACATGGAAAAAGTAATTTTTAAAAGCTTCACAATTTCTCAGCTACCTCCTCTTGCATCAATCTCATGGAGTGATCAACATTCACCAGAACAGTTGGAGGAAAGAACTGATCAACTGCATCTTCTCCCAAACTGCCAAAGCTTCCCCTGCCAACAATTTCAGCTCCTTCTCCAGTGCATCATTCACGAGATTTTGAAGTTTTTCAGCATGTTCTTGCATACATATTGCACCCATGTCATATCTGCCAGATAATGGTGGACCCTACACATACAAGATGGTCAACTAAAGATGAAATTCAATTTTATTTTAGATTCAACATTTCAATTGAATAACATGAACAGCTTAATTCAACCACCAACAGATTTAATGTGGTCTAGAAAATGTAGACACTGACGGCATTACACGAAGAAGCATTGACTCACCTAAGTATTTCTCAAAGGAAGCTTAGGTGCCTATCGTAAATGAAGGCAGTTAAATCCAAGAAAATGATAAACAAATCCAATTTTGAAGCCACAAAACATCGTTAAAATCTTGCTATCGCATGACTATGACATAAAGTGATTTAGTGGCAATTTATGCCTTATAACTCATTATCTACCAGTACAAGAACTGCCAAAAAGGAGAAGCAAAAGAAAATAAAGATATTTCAAATTGAATTCACCAAAATCAAGATAACTCAGTCAAGCAGCTGGAAACAATCTTCCAATCTCCTCAAATCATTAACTTCTTCAGCAACCACTTCAGAAGCAAGCCAACGTATGATATTTTTGTAGTAAACTACCATTGCAGGAAGGCTGGCGTTATTAGAAAGCATGAATAAGAACATATACTACCCAACGGTCATCTCTCTCAATAATACTGAGAATTAATATACGGATGGCTACAATTATTGACCTATATTTCATGTTAGTATTAGCGGTTTGACTTGCAGTATGACATCTTTAGAACATATGATGTAGAACATTTTAACATCAGCTAAGCTAGATGGATCTACTTACAACGGAAATGGATTTAACAAGGTTGACTACTTGAGCAACAAAAGTAGAATGGATGTTTCTGTGGACATAGAATCTTTCAGCACCAGCACAGTTCTGTCCACTAGATTGGAGAGCACCTCTAATTGCAACTTGCACAACCTACAAATGGAGAAAATGTCAAGCAACAGATCAGCAGTACTCTTCAAAGGATGCTTCACATAACAAAACGTAATACAGAGTTTATTTCAAAAGAGAAGAAAGCCAATAGAATACAGCCAATACAAAATGGTACAATCAAAAAAAAAAAGAAACATCAATACATGAGGCACATCTACATCCTCGCACACAATAAATGCATCTTTTCCACCAAGCTCCAGGGTGACAGGTATCAAGGTCTCTGCAGCCTTTTGCATGATCTGTAATATATGAAAAAATAAAAAAAATAAAAACCCAGCAAATAAAGACATGAATAGGAAAAGCAAAGTAAACAGATCAACAGTTCATAATGATGACAACTGATGGTGTTCCACAACCCTTAATCCACTGAGCCCAAACAACTATGTGAGGGTTACATTAATGAGATTAACTTTTATTTTTTATTTTTTTAAAATCCTCCAATGTTTGTTGTTAAATATCTTATAACCCTTCTCCAAGGGATCATGAAACATGAGATACTACTAAAACTAGGTTTTGGTACCCTTGAAGCTCTTCCCCGCCTTTATCCAGCCCAGAACTATATAAGTTCAGTGGTTCTGAAGCTAAGGGGAAAAAGAAATGAAATCAAATACTTGTAAAGATGTAGTGAGATACCCTCAACTTAAACTTCACAGTTTATCAATTAGCATAACTTGTAAATATTTGGCTAGAGGAAAACATATTCTCCATCTTCATAGAACTCTGAAGTCAGTTATTTTTGAGAACTGCAACAGCATGATGAGAATGCATTTCCTTATCATCAAAGTTAATGATCACAACTGAACAAATTGAAACTGTGGGCATCAAATGTAATCTTTAAGGAAGCTTTAGCTGACTCAATGGTTCAGAAAAACAAAAAAACGTTAACCACCAGGCAACTAGCCAGGAAATGATGTAGGCAATACCATTTTGCCCACTCCAGGTGATCCAACAAAAATGATTTTGTCAACTGAAGATACAAGAGCCTGTCCTGTTTCTGCAAATCTGCCAGGGAAAAGCAAAACATATTATCAAAAACAATTTCCTAATAATTCATTTGCAGCACAAAAATGAATTCTGAAAGTCTATGTATACCCTGTTAATAGATGAACCAAATTATCTGGTGCTCCTACAGCAGCAAGAGCTGCTTGAATGATTCGAAATAAAAGCACCCAGACCAACTTGCATGCTCTGAAACCTATTAAAAGAATGTCGTTCCATCAGATAAGAGGTCATGAACAAAAATGACTAAGGAATGATACTTAGGGGTGATAGAACTCCTATTAGAACATCCATGTAGAACATCCATGATGGAGCCAGTAATGTACCAGACTTGAATGACTACCTTTTAGGATATGCATCAACAAAATGAAATTTGTAATAAAGATATTTTAGATCGCCACTCCAGTATGGTCATGTAAATGGAGACAATAAAACTAACAATCAACAAGCCATCTGCATTTAAGATTCTGCATGAGCATGGACAGGACTGATCTGAAAATTTGCAATCCTGACCTATGCTATCAGGTTTCTGGTTCAAATGTAAAACAGCAGTAATATGCCTAGAAATGCAGAACCAACCAAACAATGAGAAACTGAAATTAAACACAAATTTGTCTAAAATCCAATACAAAGATCAATCAGAGCACTGCAGGTAGAGTTTCTTTTCCTATCTCAAGCTCATCAAAAGTAAGAAGCATCGTGGACTGGAAAAGGTTATCATCCTCAGTGGGCAGGATGTCATTGCAAAAGCCTGGCCAAAATGATCTTTTAATCTTAAATTTAAAAAAAATAAAATAAAATAAAAAATAAAAAGGCCCAAACCAAGCCAATTTTCTCTGCTTTGGGTACATTATTGGCTATCCCAGGTGCAGCAAGATGGCCATACTCTCAAAGAAGTATCTCAGCAGCTCCAGCACTGTAATGAAAAATACCTATTTAAATATCGTATATTTCCCACTAAAAAAACTGGTACTGTATAATGTTCACCTTGGGTGCTTGCTTCCTATTTTTTGAATTCATAGATAAGTTATTTTTAACACATCTTCCTGTGAGATGGTCCCAGATTAGAGTAAGCTGGTTTCTGAATTTCCACATGTCACATACTCCTTCAATAACAAATCAATCAGAGAGCTTGCATAGCAAATTTTATTCATGAGTCCAGCAGCAGAATAACAGTCCAAAACAGATAAAATAGGCTAATATCCCAAGGTAAGGCACGCTTCTAGCATAAGTGCATAACGAGAAACAAGAGATAATACCAAGGAATTTCCTTTATTATGCAGAAGTTTCGCGAGTGACTAACTTAAATCAGAGGGAAAAGCAAATCCTAATTGAAGTAAGATACCTTTATAACTGCAGCATTTCCTGAAAAGACTGCAGCCAGCATTGGGTTGAAAACATTGTGAAAGGGATAATTCCAGGAAACAATTGCCCCAACCACTCCTAGAGGATAAAATTCCACCTTTGCTCTCTTGTGTAACATCGATCTTCCAGAAGATCTGGACACCAGTGATGTTTGAAACAAAACTTAAAACTTTAATAAACTCAAATACACTTACTTATCATGCTAATTCAATAGCTCATTTTCCTTCTTAGAATGGAGAAAACAAGTACAATTATCTCGGCATCTAGAATCTTATTTTCATGATGCCTCCTTGATGAATTGTATGCAACACTGCATATAAGAAACAAACAAAAGTGTGATGTGTGTGTGCATAATGTGGACACAAAACATAAGCAAATGTACATTTTTCCTTTCTTTCATTTGCCTGTGAGTATATTGCTCATCTCATTTTGTAGATCTAGCATTTTTCAAGAAACCAAGCAGAAACTAAGCAAATAGAAGCACAGATTCAAAGATGACCAACTGCACCAATATTTTTAATAAATTATGCAATGTATGATCTTTTCTGTAGGTAGAATTGCAAGAAAATGCACACTTACTTTGAATACAGGGATTGAGGATCAATATCCAAAATCAAAACTGTGAGGTTATTTTCATAATCAGACATGAACTGCCATTATATGGTTGTAATACTAAAAGTTTGGAAAGTGGTTTTACTACTTGTATTGAAGATGGCATCTATATTATATAGATCTAGCATATTCCGATAAGTATCAGCAACAGATGCAGTCCTAGTGGTGGACAGGCAGAACTACTGTTAGCACTAGTGCATCTATATCAAATATATCGTAGATGTCCACAATAGTTAGCAGGACATAGTCATACCATTACACACTGCTGTCTTATTTTCATTGTCCCAGAAAACATACAGATGGTAGTAAAGGATGTACAATCTTTACTCCACCTGAAGGTTGGCACAATTGTAAAGAAATGCACTAGCGCCATGTTAATTTTGAGACAACAAATGTTTCTCCATTTGACTGAAACTGCAAGGACAAGTGAGTGCTTATCTGGTCTATGTTTATGTCTATACATGCATAGATTTATTCAATGCAAGCACCAAACTTAGGTTTCGTTCTAATGCAAAATAGCCTGCTACATGTAGGGACTAGGGCAGGTCATTCCATTGATTCCTTAAGATCTAACCATGATCAATTTATTTAGGAGTTCAGATGGACCTACATCCTTTTATTCCTTTTTTCATTTGACCTGTCTTTTACAGTTTATCTACTGTGAAGCATGGAGGGCTGTTTGGGGAGAGAGAAACGGCAGAATCTTAGAAATGAAGAAAATAAGGGAAGCCATCTAAGAAGACATAAGCAGAATTGTGGTCTTGTAGTCTTCTCAACAGGAGATTGGGAATATATCAAGTAAGTTCACAACAGATAGATAAGTATGCTTCCAGTCCCGTCCATGCAATCTTGTTAAAAAACAGAATGCAACCTACTCTTATTCTCTGAGCAAATATTCATGATGCCAAAATGAAAGATTATACGGATTAGGCTATCTTCTTTTGATCTTTAACCTCCAAGAATTTTAAAATGTAGTGTTGACTTTGAGCCTATAACCACTTTTGAGTAATTACTCAATATGGTGACATAGGGGCTTACAAGAAGAAAAATTGCAACTATGAAGTCACAGAAACAGGTAGTTTAGAACTTAAAGAGAAATTACTTAATACACAACCCAATTCAATGATGTTAACTGTCGATGAACTGATGTAGATGATGCATGCATCAAATAGGTAGTAAGACTGGAAGCAGATAATTACCACAAAAATTCTAAATATGCATTTTTGAATTAGAACCAGATTTTCCACTGAACCTGTATTCAGGCTTTAGCCACTTCTCACCCTCTGCTAAAAGCCAAGTGATCTTCTCACATGTTGTCATAATCTCTCCCAACGAAGCATCCACCATTGTTTTTCCTGTATCCCGAGAAGATATCCTATATAACATAAACGAGAATTGGATTTCTGCATCTTTGATATAGATACATTGGCATTAACATAAAAAACCACACAGAGAGAGAGAGAGAGAATAGATAGAGAATAAAGGTTTTTTAATGCATTAGTTTGTAAGCTGAAGAAGGCATTCATAACCCAAATGGAATATCCAAGAAGGCAATGGTATTGACAAGATAACAGTTGACAAAGAGATCCAAGAGAACTAATGAAGCAGTTGAAAAAAAAGGAAAAATGTTCCTGCAGTCCCAATTATTTTGGAAAAGAATCAAGGTTTGAAGTCCCTGAAAACATATATAGTTCTTTTCAAAGAAGAGAGTCAGCTACACATTCAAAATCAAACCACAACAAAAAGAGTTCTAAATGTAATCATAGTCCTTACTCGCATATAAGCTCCTGGTGCTCAATGATGTATTTCAGAAGGATTCGCAGAAACTGACGTCTTTGCTTGAAGCTACTCTCTGCCCATATCTTTTGTGCTTTTCTGGCTTGTGCCACATGCTCCTTAACCTATTCAAATGGATTTCAACCACACTTGGCACTTTCGAAAAATAAAATTGGAACAAAATATTCATAAACCAAGGAAAAGGGTGACTGTGAAGCCAAAAGAAATAATATTTTAAGGAAACAGCAAGAGAACTAGGATATGATATCCATTAGATACATAGGAGGATATTAGCTTATGCAGATGTCATTGACTATTTTGGTTGCAATTATTAGGCTCATCCATTTTTGCATCCGATACACCAGCTACATATTGGATGATTATCACATATCCATAATAAATTTGTTATTGGTATCACCATACCAGGCCAATAGACAATTCGTAAACAGTTTCGATGAAAAATATATATAATTGTTCTAAACATGAGATTAACTAAAAGAACCATGCCCCCCCCCAACAAAAAAAAAAAAAAAAACCGTGGGGAGAAAAAAGCCGGCAAAAGAAAGGGCTAGTAATGAAAGTTTAAGCTAATGTGGCTGGAAAAATAGAGTGATAACCATCATAATGCAACTCCAATTTGGTGGGTTGTACATATACTGAGGATATTACTGCCAGGTTTTAAATCCGTGGGACAAAGGTATTCTGCTATCTTCATGGAACAGGATGCACCGCTATCCTGTCCCGTCCCATAGTGTCCCGATCATGTATCCCGATAGATTTTTTCCATCTCTCTCCCCTTCTTCTTCCTTTCTTTCTTTTTTTCTTTCTTTTTCTTCTACCTTCCTTTCTTTTCTTTCTTTTTTCTTTCATTTTCTTATCCCTTTCTTTCTTTTTTCTTTTCCCTTTTTCTTATTCTTTCTTTCTCCTTTCTTCATTCTTTCCTTTCTTTTCTTTTCCCTTCCTTTCTTTCATTCATTTTTTTTACTTTTTATGTCATTTTTTCTTTTCTTCATCTTTCCTTTTTTTCTTTCATCTTTCTGTATGGATGCATTTCGGAGTCCCAATCTCATCCCAGTCCCATTTTCTCATAGAATGGACAAGACAGCTGGGATGCCCTCCTTTCCACCGAGATGTAAAATCTTGATTACTGCATGACTAATATTTTATTAGATGTATGCCTTAGAAGTCAAATTGGCCGACACTTGTAAAACTTTATTAGGACATATTTTGTAATATTGACTTATAAATTAATAAAATTGGATTTTTCTCCATTCATCTTGGGTTAATTGTGTTTATGAAGCGTCCATTGAGTTAATTGGAATAATAACACATGTTCTCAAAAGTTAAGAATTTAAGATAAATATCATTATAATTAATTCATAAATTGCTCTCGATCGTAGGATCATCATGGGACGGTGTTTGATCCGGAGAAATTGGTGCACGATTACTTTTTTAGGATAGATGAGCCTTGAATTTACAGTGTAGAGACATCGAAGCGAAATACAGATGCTTGTTAGGAACAAAGGTACCAAGCGCGATCAAACGCGAGTAGTCACTAGGATATTACCTTCTCATCGGTGACGTACTCGATGCTATGGTAGTGTAAATAGTTCTTATACCTGCGGTACCTCGGCTGTTCACAGTGAGGATGCTATAGTTTAACTACATCATAACTCATCTCCAACCATATGGAGCCTTGAGGTGCATGTTAGCTCCAATAGATTCATTGTAAGAATAGAGTGTGCACCAAGATGGGATCTATCAACCTCAGTAGATGAGGAGAAGCCCTATGTAGATCATGACACTGAGTCCTGAAACCCATGGCCATGGTAGTGTGAATGATGGAAAGACATTTCCATAAGTTTCACAACGGACTCGAGTCCATTAAATCTAACATATGACAATAAAGAGGTTTGACGAGTTATTCTTAACCTCCATTTTCTCGGGACTCATGATAGAAAAACCGAATCACACGGCAATCACACCTAGAGATTCATCCATTCAATTCTGATGGATTACCACTACATACTGCTAGATGTCACTGGTAGATTGTGGGATCAATTAGAATTATTTCGATGATCAATAATTCTAATTGACTGAATTGGAAAGAGTTCCAATCCATTGAAAAGAGTTTTGATGATGTTGATGATACAAATCACAATATATCCCCTACCAAACAGAATTAAACCTATGGAGTCATACAAACAAAGATTTTGGTCTAGAATTGCACAATTGAGCTCGTGTAGTCTAATTGGATTAGAATTAATTAAATCCTAATTTTGATTTAAGAAAATCATGCTAGCATATAATTAAACCCAATTTCTCTTTGATTTGGGTTCCCTATTGGATAGAGCTTGACCAAATCAAAGCAAGCTCGTTAAGACATCAAAAGTTGGAGTTCCCGAAGCCTTCTATGCGAGAATTAAGATAGGGCGCCCCACTTTTTCTACGTGAAATACTCGGGAGAAAAATGGGGCACCCAAATTCTTGACTGTGTCAAAGGGTGGGATGCCCAAATGGATGAAGATAGGGGCTAGCACTCCATTTAAATTTAAATAAGGTCCCATTTAAATTTAAATGAAACCCCATCTGAATTTAAATTTTTATTTGAATTCAAGAGAGTTCAAATTTGAAATGAGGGAGGATAAATGGGGTGCCTACAATCTTTGATCCCATCAAAGATGGCGCACGCCCCAAGTGATTTCTCATAAGTTTTATATGAAGAAATGAGAGGAAAAGGAAGGGGCGGCACCTAAACAGAGTCCTTCTCTTTAAGACGTTTGATCCGATCAAAGTCTTAAAGCTTAAGGACTCCTAGGTCTCTAAAGTCTAAATAAAGGCCGCCTGTCAAAGGGTTTGGCATCAAAAAATTCAGATCTCTCCTCTCCACTCTCCTCTCTACTCTATTCTACTCTCCCACACCCAAAGTAGTTGGGCTAATCCATCTGGTACGCTCGAAGAGTTGAGTACTGGTGATCTACGGAGGAAGAAAAAGACTGTGATCAAAGATTGATCGAGATTTGCCGAAGATCAGATCGAAGGCAGATCAAAGGAGCTTGCTGATCCATTTTGATGAAAGCAGATCGAAGTTAGAGAAAGCATCTTAATCCGAGTCCAAGTGGATATCCATAGAGGCCAGACACTTTTGCAGCTCGATGCGACACGATCATCGGACAGCGATGTATTACTATCTGCACAAAGGTGATGATGCGATCATCATTAGTTAAAATAGTTCTAAAATATACTTGATCAATCTGGCATAGATCGAGATGCGATCTCGATCGGATCACATGCCAGATAAAATTTTTGAATTCCGCTGCACCTTGATTTAATCGATCGGGTGTGCGATCTATCATTCATGTTTAGCTCTGAATCAATTTACTAATGTGGCTATGCTGAAGACAACCTTGATCATCATCAAATCCAAACATGCTTTATGTGACGGAGAATAAACAGAAATGACAAGCCTAATCCCATCTTATATATCCAGCATTATTAAAGCAAAAGGTCTTAATAACATTGCTGCACAACTGCACAAGAAACAAACAATACAACAATTATTAGTTCCCTTTTTCGATATATCCCCCAACCAGGGAAACATGTTCCAAGTCATCCCTATGTAACTAGATGAGCTTAAGAAGAGCGACCTCTTATAGATGTCAATAATAGTCTCTTCCTATGTATCCTCCTGCAATACTTATCTAACATTTCTTGCCCTTTATTAGTTACACAACCATGGCAATAAACATTTGATAAGAATATGTATCATTGATAAGAATAGTTCATAAGCTGTGGCATAGTGTTGTTTTTGATCAATCAAAAACCATGAAATTGTTTAACAACAATCTGATTTGGCACCTAAAAAAAAAAAAATGAAAACAGCAAAAACCTAATATATGGCCCAAGAAATAGGAGCTAGTCATTGGAGGAAAGGCAAGGCTCATTCCGTGCGACTCCACAGAAGAGTACATGCACCACAAAATGCAGCCAGCCTAAAAATGCTAGCTAGCTACCATAGTGGTAGCCTTATTTAAACGAGGGTTGCCTCTGCTTACTCTCCGGTGCGCTGCGACAACACATTTATCTCCCCTGCTTGCTTCTTTCCGTTCGACACTCCGCTCGCAGCCTCCCCACCCTTGCTTAGCATTCCACTGGTGACGCTGGAGGATTTTGAGAAATGCGCCCAACCGAAAGAAAAGAAGAAAGGATTTCTTCTTTTCTTTCATGTGAACGGCCCTATCTTGTAAAAGCAGTGAAAAAGGTAATGGTGCCCTTCATTTTATTCTCAATTTAACTCTTTATGGGATAAAACAGAATATAATTCTAAATGAGAAATCAAGAAAAAAGAATATTAGGATTTTCAAAAAAAAAAAAAAAAAAAGGTTGGGTCCAATCCAAGCAATGTACAGGCAGCTTTTTTGTTGAATCCATCCACGAGCTTACATGAGGATTAAATCAGTTCTGCAGTTGATTTTCTTGTGGTGGAAATTTTGCAAAGTTATTCTGATTCTCTTTCCAAACGTCCATCCAAACTAGAAACATAACTTAGAAAGTAAAGCCCATTAAATCAAGTTATGAATATCGAGAGATGAAAAAATCACCATCAAACAACCTCATCAGGTGTCAGTGCCGGAAAATACCCCAGGTACTTCATCGTTGCCGGCTCATAGCACTGCACCTTGTCAGTCTGCGCCATTTTTCCCTTCCGTGGTATCTACAACAAAACAAACAAAAAAATTCAGAAAAAGAAAAAAAAAAAGGACATTCAGGTAACCCAATTTAGATGCATTAACAATTTCAAAAAGAAAACTCGATGCAACCAAGAACATTCAGAAGAAATGAACATTAGGAGACCAAAAACATGAAATTTACAACATACAATAAATTCACATACTGAGCAACTCCTAAATTCCAGTAAAATCAACGCGACCAAAATCCTAAATATGGAAAGGTTATCAACCCCGGTCAACAACAATCTTATACTCCCGATCATAAATTTCCGGCAAGGAACAGCTCATGCCATCTTGTCACTTTTACTAGTTTAATCTCGTTTCCTCCTTCGGTGAGAGCTTAAATGCGTCCAGAACCTCATCTATTTATGCCCCGATGTTTCTATTTTCCATCAAAGAGCACAGAATCTTCGAAACTACAAGAAATGCTAACCAAACAGAGATGCGATCAAAACAAGAAACCCTCGAAACAAAACAATCAAGCAGCACCAGGGGCTACTCACATAAATATAGCTGTTGTCCTTGCTCTGGCTCCCATCTTCCAACACTGCCACAAATTCAAGCTGATTAACCCTCAAAAATTCCCCCAAAAGGACCAAGTAATCAACAAAAAGACACAAAAGGAGCAGAGCAGCGACAAGATCAGTTTTGGAGTACCATCGGAGGCGTCGACTTCGATGGAAGGGACGTTGGGGGGGATGAGCATGAGCAAGAACCGGCAGACCGCGAAGGCGATGCCGAGGACGAGTAATGGCCACCAGAATGCCATTGCCGGAACTCGGATGAGAACAACGGAGCTCTGGAATCCCGCTAGAAGGTTTAAAAAAAAAACTAGGGTTTGGATTTTGGGTTGCCGGGAAATCGAGGGAAGGATATCAAAAAAGAAGGGTTAGAAAAGCGCTATACGCGTCGTCATCTTCCTTTGTTCTTGTGTTTTTCTAGTCTCTGTTCTGAGACTCGAATAGAATGGTAAGTAACAGAGAACTCAAAGAAAGCAGCAGAAGGAGTGGCACAAATGGTAAATTGGGAGAGAAATATGGGCAACTTCAATTACGTACCAACGTTTTTATTTTTTTTAGTATTAATTTTTTCTTTTTTTTAAATCTTTTGTGGTAGAAAGGAGCCGATAAGTAGACCATTTTTTTTCTTGTTGAATTACGCAAGTACCCTTCGGGCATGCGGTTCCGGGGGTTGCTGGTTGGTGGGCGCATCTGGCGAGAGGGCAGGAAGGCATCCCGACGCGAAACAGGGACCAAAAACTTTGACGCCAGCAGATCCCAGGCTAGTTTCTAGTCTAGATTATAAATTTTGTTTTTTTTTTTTTTTCGATAAAGAGATCATAAATTTTGTTGGCCTTGCGGTAGGTTGCAAATTTAACTGGAGCTTATTTATAACCATACTATTTGAGACCTTATATTTTTCTTGCCTCCTCTTGCCATTATTAAAATGAAAAAAAAAATGAAATCAGTAATTTGAACTAGTTCTTGAGCTCAGACTACATAGATGGATAGGTACATGTCATCCATTTCAATGAATGATGACTACCATCCATCAAACTGGTATGCCATATTACAACAGGTTCAGAAATGATGACAGTCTTCCATCTCGTATAGGCGACATGTTGCCCATCCAAATATTACACCAATATTATGATGCAACATCATAGGATTATGTCTCCTAATACTTAACTTTTTTAACTTCATAGATAAGCATTTGTATCTCTGGTAAGATTCATATACTTTCATCACATTCATTGTATACTCTACTCCCAGACACCCTATACCTCCTATATGACGAAATAAGAGGTTTACAAACAAATAAGAGGTCTAGAAACAAATTCACCGGTAAAAATTTATATATTTATCACTGAATATATTCTTTGTTCAGCAGATTAGAGGTTTGCATCAAGGAACCATGCTCAGAGATTGTAAGGCTCCTGCTTGTTATATCATAAAATGTTTTATTACGAGAGAAACCACTCGTGAGATGTATTTCCTAATGGTCCTGCTCTGAATGTAGACTCAATAGAACAACTATCAACTGATGGAGGTCACCACATAAATACTTCATATGACTACTTCATTACAGTCGCATAGAATATGAATATGATGAAACTGCCCACAAATGTGGCTTGGGATTTCTTAACTCTTCTCCCTAAAAATGCGAAAAAATAACTAACAATAAATTGATGTGCATCAACAATTTGTAGCTTTATATGTGAATAAGATTGAACCTGTCCAATTCTTCCCTATACCATCAAGTCTTCAAATCACTCATGTAGCACTAGTAAGAGGCCTAAACATGGAGAAACTCACTATTTAATAATAAAAACTTACCAAAAATCTGCATAGATCCAAATAACTAAAATGCTAAGGGTCTATTTGGATAATCCAATAGAATTGGGCATGATTTCCTACTGGATTTGTGAATTATGCAGCTCTTTTGGACGTAGCCCATCAACCCTATTCCCACTAGCTTGAATCATACAGAAGGACCAAAAAAAAAAAAAAAACCTCCGTGGGTCCTTTTTTTTTTCCTTGCATTTTCCAATGCTCTCTCCTTATGGTTGCTGATCCTCCACCCTCTCCCTCTCCTCCCTTCTTCTGTTCCCTCTGTACCCCCTCGCTCCCCAAATTCCTACACAATATTCTTGCAAGAATACCTAAAGAGGCCCTAAGAATTATTTCCCATATCCATTTCAAGCCCATTAAGGGGAAGATGAATTGCTGATCAGACAAGAGGATCATTTTCGACATATGAAGTAACGGTAAAATCCAGGTCAAGCTAGCTTTGTGGTCTGAGAAAAAGGTTCAACTAAGCCAACTTTTCCTATTTTGTGCATTTTATTATTAAATCTGAATGAAGAATGATGAGGGATGTAATCTCCAGCATGCTATCAGATATTGCAGTATTGTAAGTTGTAAATAAATAGTATGTAACGGTTGACCTTGATGTTTGACTTATACATTACGACTTATATCAAGTATCTTGTAATTTAGTCCAACTTTGAGATTAGCTAGTTTCTGAATTACCTCAAGTGGTTTTTAAATAATGAATCAATCCTGAGTAGATCTTGCACGCCATGGTTCACTATACCAACCCAGTATTAGATGGAGACAGATAGACACATAAGAATTTGGAGGATTAGTTTTTTAAATACTTCTTAACACCTTGGTTAGGAAAAAAGAATAGAAGAGAAAAAAAGAATGAGAGAGAAAGCATTAACTTTCTCTTGGTTGGAGTTTTTTATAAAAGAAAGAAAAAAAAAAAAAAGAGAGAAACGGGGGAATATAAATCCTCTCAAATCTGTAATTTTTTCTCCTCAATTAATCTAGCAAAGTTGAAAGAAAGAATTAAGAGTTAGTGAATTTTTTATAATTTTTATTTATCCTTTTAATAATGAAGATAAAATTAATATTATATTTTAATTCTGAGATTTATTTCAAGCCTCCACCTAAGTTTTCCATCCAATTGAACTCCTGTGGATGAAAAAACTCAACGAAAATAAAAAAAAAGATGAAAAAAATTAAATGACAAGATGTTTTTTGGATTTATTGGTTTCTTTCAAGATATAATAGTAAAAAAAGATTGTGATATTTTATTTTTTTTTTTTTTTTATTTCAATCAAGAAAAAAAAATAATTTTTTTCTTCCTTTAAAGTTTCAACGAAGAAGAAAAAAAAATATTTTTTTATTAATTTTTTTTTTTCAAACTCCAAGAACCAAGACGTAAAAGTAGAGAGAGATCCACTTTGTTTAATTCAGTTTTCGATCTGATCGCATTTGTCTACGATCAATTGTTCTCATGATGCATGACGTGTCCTTTTTAAATTTGGATACTACCAATAGGTTTTATGGAGAGTGATGCATCAACCAAGCCAAGGCTACTTGGCTACATGCAATATTATAATGAAATAATGATAATATAGGTCTTCTTTAAAGAAATAGAAATGAGACAATATATAGATTCATCCACTAAAGCCAGTGGCATTACATTAGCAGCTATACGTACGAAAGAACAAATCTTTAGGTACACTGTCTGTATCCATCTACCATCAACTACTTCAAAAGGAGGACCAGGTTTAGGTCAAGGCCCGTTTATTAGTTATCGGAGTCATTCATTCATTCCACGCGACAGCGAATGTAATGCGAAGTTCATTGTTGGCTCCACTGCTTTCAAATTCTTTGGTAGTTTCTTCATCTGCATGAACTCAAGAACACCCATCATAGAATTGAATCTCATATCTTCATATATAACTCCTCCTCACTAAAGATACCCATATTTTTTTTTAAATCAGTATACTCTAAATTTGTGTTTTATGTCTATTTATCCACCATTGTACATGCAGTGATTAATGGCAAGTGATTGAAGAGCGGATGCACAAAAAGTAGGACTGACCCACCAGCATCATCTGTCCTAGAGATGATGAACCTCTCGTTCAATAGTATGAATTAGAGTGAACTCGAATTCTTATATGTTGAGTGCCATTCTAACATTTTGAGTTTGCCCAGAACTTGTAGAAAGACAAGTCGAGCAAAGTATATATGCAAGTTGAAGAACTACGTATAAAATAAAAGCATGTATATGTCACTGTAAATATGTCAGAAATCCTTCAGTATCGGCAAATGACACACTCTGATGTACTACATAAAGGTATTATTTAGTATCATCTCTGAAAGTTTCCGGAACAAGTTGAGTGTTGAAGCTTGCTAGACAATTTAATCATTAAAGTGGGGGCATCATCCTCTTTGTGACTACATACATCTATCTTTTTAACGACTCTGAGGGTGACAGAGATTGGAGAAGGTTGTGATTCAATCTCTTGATAAGAAGAATATAAACTTTTTACTGGCTGCAGATCATGTATCATTCACCTTTAAAGATGCATTAGCAGTCTTGAGGCTTCTCTATCTCATTGGATTCAGTACCTTCTGATGAAAAAGAGAAGGAGAGATTTATTTTTATTTTTCTTCACACTGAATCAAAAGTGTGTACAAAGACCTATAAATACAAATATGTAGACCCAAATATAGATAGGGAATAACAAGAATATGCCAAAGAATAATCAAGAATATGCTACGAAATAAATCCCTGGACCTTTAATTAGATTTTTTCCAATTAAGCTCAATCCTTCCAATACTCCCCCTCAAGATGAGGCGAAGATATCTCGAAGCCCCATCTTGTCAATCAATCCAGAAAAAGACAATGAGCTAAGCCCTTTGGTTAGAATGTCTGCCACCTGATCAGAAGATCGAATATAGGTAATGCAGATCTGACCCTGATTAATCTTTTCTTTGATAAAATGACGGTCAATCTCGATATGTTTGGTACGATCATGCTGTATCGGATTGCTTACAATCTCAATCGCTGCTTTATTGTCACAATATAACCGAAGAGGAAATTTATTTAGAAGTTGTAATTCCTGAAGCAGCTTCTGAAGCCAAAGAAGTTCACATATGCCTAGAGCCATTGCTCTATATTCAGCTTCTGCTGATGATCTAGCCACCACTGACTGTTTCTTGGTTCTCCAGGTAACTAAATTACCCCCTACATATGTACAATATCCAGAAGTAGATCGCCTATCATCCAATGATCCAGCCCAATCTGCATCAGTAAATCCCTCAACCTGGAATGTGTTGTGTTGGGAGAACAACAAACCACGACCAGGACATCCTTTCAGATAGCGTAATACTCTGAAAGCTCTCTCCATGTGTGATTCTCGTGGATCATACATGTATTGACTGATGACACTGACAGCATAGGCTATGTCGGGTCTTGTATGTGAAAGATATATCAACCTTCCAACTAACCGTTGGTACCTTTCTCGATCAACAGAAGTTCCACCATCTGTCACTGTTCGATGATTCTGATTTATTGGAGTAGTAGCAGTTTACACCCCAACATCCCAGTCTCAGAAAGCAAATCTAGTACATACTTTCGTTGTGACAGAAAAATACCTTTGGATGATCGTCCAACTTCTATGCCCAAAAAATATCTTAGTGGACCCAGATCTTTTACCTCAAATGCTTGCTTTAGTTTTCCTTTGAGTTGTTTAATCTCATGATGATCATCTCCTGTTATTACAATATCATCAACATAAACCAAGAGTATAGTTTTCTTTCCCTTGAGATGTCTATAGAATAGAGTATCATCTGCATTACTCTGTTTATATCCCATTCCTTTTACAGTCCGACTGAATCGATCAAACCAGGTTCGAGGAGACTGCTTAAGACCATAAAGTGAACGCTTTAGCTTACAGACTTTTCCAATTGTTGCTTTAGTCTAAAATCCTGGTGGTATCTGCATGTATACTTCCTCCTGAAGATCTCCATGAAGAAATGCATTCTTCACATCTAACTGATGTAATTCCCAGCCAAAATTAGCAGCACATGATATAAGTGTTCGAACAGAGTTCATCTTGGCCATTGGAGCAAAGGTTTCATCATAGTCTACTCCATATATTTGAGTGTATCCCTTTGCTACTAACCGAGCTTTGTATCTTTCCACCTTGCCTTCTGGAGTCTGCTTTATAGTGTACACCCATTTACACCCTACAGGATGCTTCCCAGCTGGCAGAGTGACCAGATCCCACGTCTGATTTTTGGATAAAGCAGTCATCTCTTCTAACATTGCTTCCTTCCACTTAGGTTCTGCCATAGCCTTTTGCCAGGTACTAGGAATACAGACAGAGTCTAATGCAGCTATAAAGCTTTGATAAGATGGAGACACATTCTTATATGAAACATAATTAGTGATATCATAACGGTAACGAGCAGGAGGAACAATTGAGCGAGTACCCTTCCATTTTGCAATAGGAATATTAAGATTAGAAATGGAAGAAGTAGTAGAAATATTGTTACCATTAGGAGACTCTGGAGAAGAAGCTTCAAGCGGTGGAGATACATGGGCAATTGGTGGTGAATGCACACTGGACTCTTCTTCTTTCTCAACACTAGGCTCCCTCTAAACATCATTCTCAATACTAGGCTCCCTCTGAACATCATTACTATGATACTCCCCCTGGGCACCAGAATTTGGTGTGTATAGAAAGTCACCCGGAAGAAGTAATTCTGGTGTCTTATTATCAGATAGACGACTTCCATAATAAGCTTCAGTTTCTCGAAAAGTAACATCCATAGTAATAAGCATTCGCCGCTCAGGGGGATAATAGCACTTGTATCCCTTTTGAGTAGCAGGGTAACCAACAAAGACACACTTTAATGCTCGTGGATCTAGTTTTCCTACTGAAGGTCTATGATCACGAGCAAAACAAACACATCCAAAGACCCTAGGAGTGACTACATAATCAGTAGACCCTTTCAAACATTGTATGGGGGACTTAAACCCGAGTGTTCTTAGAGGCATACGATTGATCAAGTAAGCCGCGGTCAAGACAGCCTCACCCCACAAAAATTTAGGAACTTGCATGGTAAAAAGTAAGGATCGGGCTACTTCCAATAAGTGTCGATTTTTTCTTTCGGCAACTCCATTTTGAGCAGGAGTATCAACACAAGTGGTTTGATGAAGAATTCCGTGAGTTTGAAGATACGCACGGAACTCCTGATTAATGTATTCTGTGCCATTGTCAGAATGTAGAATTTTAATTTTAACACCAAACTGAGTACCTACAAGTTTATGAAACTCTTTAAAACAGTTTAAAACTCTCATTTTTTTCTTCAATAAATAGACCCAAGTTACTCGACTAAAACAATCAATGAAGGTAACAAACCACCTATGGCCCTTGAGAGTATTGGTACTACATGGTCCCCATACATCAGAGTGAATTAAAGCAAAAGGTTGAGAACTTCTAATTCCAGATATAGAAAATACTGCTCTGGTGTATTTAGCCAATTCACAATGATCACAAACTAACAAATTTTTATTGCATTTAGTTGATAAAGATGGAAATAAGCGACTAAGAATAGAAAAAAGAATGTGACCCAGCCTACGATGATGTAACATAAGTTCTGAAGTGGCACCTTCAGCAGACAATGCATACCCCATCAAAGAAGAGCTCATACTTTTCTCATCAGTTGATAGATAATAGAGTCCATTGTGCATTCTACCACCCCCAAGTATCTTCCCCGTTCTCTACTCCTGAAATAGACAATGTGAAGGCCAAAAAGTGACAGAGCAGTTCAAATCTCTAGTAACAGAGCTGATAGAGAGTAAATTTGTAGGAAAGGATGGAACATGCAATACTGATGATAATCTTAAGTTAGGAGTACAGTCAATGGATCCTTTTCCTGAAACAGGAGTAAAAGATCCATCAGCTATTCTGACTTTGTCATGTCCTGAACATGGTGAATATGAAATAAAACTATTAGGTGCCCCTGTCATGTGACTGGATGCTCCTGAGTCTATTACCCAGGAGTTAGATGTCCCGCAAGTAAATGCATGTGATAACTTATATGAAGTACCTGAGTGTGCAAAAAGAGAGGAATCAAGATATTCATCCTGGTGGCTAGACTGCTCCAGAGTAGAAGGTGTGGTGTTAGAAGATGATTCATACTTTTCCATCATTCGTCGGAAGGTCTGATACTCCTCTGTAGATAAGCTGTGTATAGCACCCTCGGTCTCTTCAGAGAGATTGGCTTGGGCAGGTCCACGAACATGATTCTGTCCTCCAGTTCTTCCACCACTACGACGACCACCATGGCCCCGACTACCACGCCCAGGCTGATTTGGGCGGCCATGGAGATCCCAGCAAAATGCCTTAGTGTGCCCAGGCTTTTTACAATGAAAACATACCTTCTCACCTACTTGCTGTGGCTGTACGGTAAGGGCTGATCTTATAGAACTATTGGAGTCAGAAGTCACTCGTCGCCGTGTCTCCTCGCTTAAAACAGTAGAGAAAACTTGACCTAAACTAGGTAAAATATCTCTGGCGAGGAGCTGAACTCTGACAGATTCATATTCCGGATTCAGACCATATAGAAAGTCCTGGACCCGTTCTTCTTCTAAATATTTCTGAAATCCATCAACATCGATGGAACATTGTGGAGCAAAATTTCTATAATGATCAGCTTCGGACCAAAGACGTTTCAACTCGGTGGCATATTCAGTGATAGATAAATCTCCCTGACGAAGCTGACGCAATTGAGAACGGATCTCAAATGCTTGAGCAGAATTCTGCTTTTGTAAGAACATTTGGGCCACCGTCTCCCAGACTTCCTGTGCAGTCTCCAGTAGTTGCACACTTCTTGCCACATTTGGTGTCATGGTATTTAGAAGAAATGCTAGAACAACAGAGTTCTCCATTCTCCATTGAGCCATATCCTGCTCATTATTAGCAGGTTTCTTCTTTGTGCCGGTGAGATATCCTTTCAAGCCTCGTCCTTGTACAAGTAGACGAGTGCTCCTCTCCCATTGTAAATATGTCGTTGGGCCATCAAGTTTTACAGCCACTTGAAGAGCATTCAGCGATCCACTATCTCTTGACGAACCCCCTGATCGAGTGGCAACTGTAATAAGCCGATCCAGCAGACCTTCAAGATCTTGCATAGTAATTGGATTGGCCATACAAACAAAATGATAATCTCACTGACACACTATCAATGAATCACCAGACACACGAATTACCGGACACACCGTAAACACAGGCTTCTAAGCATAAAAATTCTCCATTTTTTTTTCTTTCCTTTTTTTTTCCTTTTTTTTTTTGGTAAATGAAATAAAAGAAAGTGTTAAAAAAGGAAGCTGTGGCTTTTACCAATTATGTATCCCGTGAAGCACGGGATTGCTGCCGCTACCTCGCCGGCGATGCCGTCGGGGGCTGGAGGAGGAGGAAGAGAATATATTGCAGTGGCCACCACGACGCCAGCCGGGAGGTGGAGAAAGGGGTTTTGGCCGGGAAGGAAGGGGTTTCGGCCGGAAAGAAAAGGGGGGTTGCGGTGGCGATGGCTGCGGATGGACTTGGTGGATGCGGAGGCTTTGGAGGGGCTTCGGCCGGGGTGCGGATGGACTCGACAGATGCGGAAGCTTTGAAAGGGCTTCGACCGGGAAGAAGGTGCTCGGATGGACTCGGCGGATGCCGGCGAAGGAGTTTCGGCCGGGAAGAAAGGGTGCGGTGGCGATGGCTACGGATGGATTTGGCGGATGCGGAGGCTTTGGAGGGGCTTCGGCCGGGAAGAAGGGGCTCGACGGAGGCTCGACGGAGGCGGCCGGTGAGAAAGAGCGCTGCGATGGCTGTGGTGGCGACAGGGAAGAACGTTGACGCCGGGGTTTCGAAGGGGTTTTGCAGGCGCCCGAGAAGAAAGATGGCAGCAGTTTGCTGTGAAGAGAGAAATAATAATAATAATAATGGAAAACGAGGGCAGAGGTGGGCGGAGGAAAAGAGGTTTTTTTTTTTTCTTTAAGAAGGGGAAGGAAGAAAGAATGGATCAGAACCCGGAAGCTCTGATACCATGATGAAAAAGAGAAGGAGAGATTTATTTTTATTTTTCTTCACACTGAATCAAAAGTGTGTACAAAGACCTATAAATACAAATATGTAGATCCAAATATAGATAGGGAATAACAAGAATATGCCAAAGAATAATCAAGAATATGCTACGAAATAAATTTTTGAACTTTTAATTAGATTTTTTTTAATTAAGCTCAATCCTCCTTATTTAGGAGGCACAGGATTTCAAGCCCCGCGACCTGCTTGGAATTAAAAGTGTGGCAGAAGGGATTATGTTGGATCTATGAGGCATTGTGTCCCATAAGATACATTGCAAGGAATATCATATCCATGTTAATAAACTACAGATATTCACCTAACCCAGCTACCATCCCACAGGTAAGTTATGGTGGATAGACAATGATAGCGTGCCTAGTCTACATATATTATATGGTAGTTGACTTTTCTCTCCTTTTCCCTCGGGTGGATAAGAAAGAAACGAGTTGACTGTTTCCCCATGCCATCCATCGTTCAGCTATATGTAGGGCCTTCCCTTCTGCAATCATTCCAACACAAAACTCAAGGGAAAGAGTCAGCCCAAAGAAATGGCACAGGATCAAGAAGCCATAGCCATAGATGTCGATGATGCCATGGTGAATTCCATCAAGCAAAAGCTCCAAGCCTTCGTTAATGGTGAACGGCCGTCAGCAAACCTGCCCTTCCTCTTCCGAGTTCCCGACCACGTCCGCGAGAGCAACAAGAACCACTATGAGCCCCGGGTGGTCTCCATCGGCCCCTACCACAGGGGCAGCAAGCGCCTCCGAGCCATGGAAGAGCACAAGTGGCAGTACCTCCGGGACTTCCTCGCCCGGAACCCCCACATCGGCTTGAACCACTGCATCCGCGAGATGAAGGCATTGGAGACGTGGGCACGTCGCTGCTACTTCGAGAGCGTCGACCTCAGCAGCGACGAGTTCGTAGAGATGATGCTGCTCGACGGCTGCTTCATCATCGAGTTCGCCATTAAGTTTAAGTACAGGGAAGGGAATGCCTTGAGCAACGTCAGCTGGGGCTTTCCCCACATAAGGAGTGATCTCCTTATGTTTGAGAACCAGATTCCCTTCTTCATACTGCTGAGGTTGTTTGACCTCTTCTTCATGGGTTTTGACACCAAGACTACTACTCCGGTTTGTCCTCCAAGTTCCAGCGCGGATCCCCCGGATTCCAGAGATTCCGAGGGGAAAAGACCTTCCCTCGTTGAACTCCTCCGTGAGTATCTGATGCGACACAGAATAGAGAAGCCGGTTACATTACACAGCCATGAGATCTATCACCTGCTCCATCTGTATCACCACTGCTTCATATCAAGAAAGGAGCCAAGCGATCCGGATGGCGAGTCTCTCAGGCCACTAATTCCATGGATAAATCCTTCAACGATGCTCTCTTCGGTTCTCTCCTATCTCCAACATACGACAGAAGGATCCCTGTCGACAAGATATCCGAGGACGATACCATGCGCCACGAAGCTCCAACAGGCTGGCGTGGTGTTCAAGAAGAAAACCGCCGTTAGCTGGCTTGATGTAACCTTCGAGAATGGAGTTATGGAGATCCCCTTTTTGTCTATCGAGGATACCACCAAGTCTCGCTTCGTGAACCTCGTCGCCTTCGAGCAATGCTATCGTGGGGGTGCGGGGGACTTCACGAGCTATGCGACGTTCATGGACTGCATCATTGACACGGGCAAGGATGTAGCTGTGCTCGAGCAGAGTGGGATCATCGAGAATAAGTTGGCAACTGACGAGGATGCTGCTCTCTTCTTCAACCAACTACGTGAATGTGGTTATCTGGACTACGATAAACACTACCTCGCTGGATTGTTTGCAAAGGTGAACAGGTACTGTGAGTCGGATTGGCACAAGTGGAGGGCCAAATTGATGCATGACTACTTCGGCAATCCATGGGCGATCCTCTCGTTGGGGGCAGCGTTGGTTCTTTTGGCTCTCACTGTAGCACAGACGGTCTTTGCGGCTTATCAGCAGTTCCATCCTAATAAAAATTAGTGCTACACTTGCTTTTATGCTGTAATATTATTTTATCTATGTAATAATTGTGATGCTTGTAAGTAGCATTTTTTTTTTTAATAAGATGATTTATTTAAATAAATCTTGTATAAATATAATCAAAAAAATCAAAAAACAACATATTTCAAAATTATCCCGAAATAATCCTTCACAGTCCAGAATATTTCTCCAATGTTTTCAGCTATAAATGATGACATCCAATCAGCCACCGAGTTTGTCTCACGGATGATGTGTCTGATGGTCAGCATAATGCACCCTCTGATGCTTGTAAGTAGTGCTTGTCAGACTTGAAACTTATGTGTAGTAATGACCTGTATATACTCTTATTTTGTGCTGTTGGCAAATAATAGCAGTGTGTTATGAATTATGGTATGGATTTATTGTATTGCATGTCTCAAGTGGCATTTAAGACTAAATAATATTCATACATATGACATAAACATCATTGCTTTAGGTGGTTTTCTCTTGGAGGAAAGAAAGGACAAGAAACATGTCCCTGCAAGCTTGCTTTTTGGATTTTGATTAGAAAAAAATGCCGCTAGCTTTGGTTTTTCTCTTATGTTGTAAATATTAATTTTGAACTAGCTTCTCTCTTGTATTGTAGAGAGAATGTTTAGACGGAGTTTTTGATTTTTACTATGTATGGAAGCTATAGCTAATCTTGAACAAAATATTTTCTTCCTTGGAGTGATTTGTTTCTTTGCTATAAGCCTCTATTTAGCTGCCTAATTGGGCTTGAGTTGAAGCCTTCCATTTCCATCCTCTCGATAAACCCTTCATCTAAACATTCTTGCATTTTTTTTTGGTAAATATTCTTGCATATTGATTAATTAGTTATAATAAAATGCTAAACTAGCATGCATCCAAATGAATAACCCTAAGAAATTACTAACATTATTAGTTTATGATTTATTATATTTGATTGGAGCATCGTTATTTGAAACCATGCATCATAAAAATTACATTTCTTTGGAATTATCTAACAGAATCATACAAGATAGATTCGCAAGCAGCCAATCACTGTCGATGACCTGGCTAGTATTTTTTATTGTGCTCTCACTATCACTATCACCATGACAAGTAGCTAAGGTTAAAAGCTAATGTGGAGTAGACCAGACCAGTCAATGATAGGTAATTATCTATAAGGCCTTATTTCTAGATAGATTTATCATTTAATTTAGGCAGTTGGTAATCTTAGCGATGCTTATTCAAATATTCTATTCTAATTTATGATTATAAAATTACTTTCTTTTAAAAAAATTGAAATAATTAACTGAACAAGGTCTTAATTAACCTTGAGTTAACCTGGCCCAACTTGATCATCTATCAAACTACTACAATAGCCATAATACTAATTATTATTTGTTACATTATAAACATTCATTTCTTTTATTTTTATCCTTGATCCTTATCTTTAAACCATATAAAAGACGTTTATTTTTTATTTTTAATTTCAAAAATAATCATAATCGCTTTTTTGAAAATCCTAATTAGATTGCCCTATTAAAGATTTAAAATACTCCCATGACAACTGTAATCAGACTTCTCTCTTAAAAGGTTTAGAATATATGCTAAATATCATAGAAAAGGCGGTTGAAATGTTGTTGGATTTTTGAGAATAAGAAGAGCAACGACAGTATTTAGGAACATATCCATTTTTACTAACTTTGAAACTTAATAATTGATAAATTTAGAATTTACTTAAACACCTATCTCAAATCTAAAACCTTTAGCGACTATAATTATCTACTTGTGCATTTATAGCTAATTATTTTGTCTCTCTATATTCAGTGATTCGAGGTTGGCTTCTATTTCCAAAAAGAGAGAAGTTTTCTGCCATTAAGGCTCTGCTTGAAAAGTTTCCCCAAACCTGGCGGGATCGTCCAAGAAGAGAGCACCGAGATGGGAAAGGGGTGGGGAGGGGAAAAAGTCTTTTTATTTCCTATGGTGATTGATCCCAGCAACCCCTTGCTCTCATTTCCCCAACCCCGTGTTCTTTGCTAGGACAATCGTGTCAGATCCGACAGAAAATTTCCAAATAGTTCCTGAATAAAATTATTTTTTAAAGAAAAATTATCTTTATCTCAGGAAAATTAAGTTATTAGGTTCGTAAGAAAAGCAAGTGTCCTCCTGCTAAATAGAATTAATTTTCTAAAGTAAAATTTGCCACTACCTAAAGAACAAGTAACGCATTAGGTTATTTTATATTATTTTATGTCATAATAATTCAATGAAGGAGCGCCCTATTACAATGGTTTTGCTAGAAGTAATGACCAAACACCATGTTTAGATTTGCTGTCTACTTTAATATGATAAAATTCAAGAAAAAAATATCTATTACAATCCCTTATATCTAGAGATTACCCACTCGAAAAGATTATAGATGAAGGTGGCAATCTGAGGATTGGGTCGGGATTGCTTCAGGTTGAGCTTATACATCAAGGCTCGTAAGGCTTGACCCAAACCCAACCCAAGCCATTATATATGAAATTTTAAATATTTATAAGAATATACATGCAAAAAATATGATATCAAGATCAGACATATAATAAGAATAAATTTAAAAAATATATATATACATATATTGGATATATAAAAATATTCATAAATTTCAAATATTTATAACGAATATACATCCAAAAATTTAAAAGATATATATAACTTAATTAAATTTTATCCCATGTATCCTGTTATTTCTTTTTTTTTTTTTTTTTTTTTGCCAAATCAGATTCATACAACACTATCTGCAATATATATTGGGTACTAAACCTTTTCTTGTTCTGATGGTACTGTCTCAGTCAAATTTCAGTCTCATGCAAAAGTAAGAACACAAATTCGTATTAGGAAAAGCAAATGTAAAAAAGG
This sequence comes from Elaeis guineensis, assembly GCF_000442705.2. NCBI lineage: Eukaryota > Viridiplantae > Streptophyta > Magnoliopsida > Arecales > Arecaceae > Elaeis > Elaeis guineensis. The sequence continues at coordinate 16,333,007 of NC_025997.2, forward strand.
ATATGCCCATTTAATCACATACTTCAAAACATAGCCACAGAAAAAGGAGGGGAAAAAAAAACAATGTTCTTATGGAGATAAACCGCACAGCTATCTGGGTGTAAGAAAAATTGAAATATACAATCAATATGCTACCAAACAACCTCTTTCAATCTCAAGCCATCAATCCAAGACCTTGCCTTCTTCATATAGTAACACCTGATTTTTATATTGCCATATTGGCAATCTAGTTTTTAATGACCAGAAATATTGTTCTTGACTCTCGATCCTTCACCGGCCTTCATGAAGATCTTCCGAGAACACTGCTGTTCTGGAGATGTTGTCATTGTCAAAAAGGCTTAAACCTGAGACAGGTCCAGAAGAGAACATTGAGGAAGTGCCATCGGACTCGTAGGTCGTTGAAGACTGCCTAATATTGGGGCGGGCAGATGGGGTTGGCATGGTATCCTGATACTCTGTGACACGCTGCACCATTTTAAGGGACTGAACCACTTCACCCATTGTGGGCCTCTGGTTCGCCTCAGATGCAACACAGGCTGCTGCAATTGTGCACACTCGCACAAAGTCATCCTTTGGATACTTACCTCCAAGCCTTGGATCCGCAAGCTCTTCTAACCTATCCTTGTCCCGAAGAATTGGCCGAGCCTGCAGATTATAAGACCAAGTCAACCCATCGTCCTAATCCAGTCAAACTAAAAATAAGCAGAATGAAATAGCACTGTCGCATATTGTTGGGTAATATAAGATGATGATAACAGAAAATCAGACGTGAAACTACTCAAAAAGAAAACTCATCAGGGAACGTTGAAGCAAATGAAAAACTTGATGCATACATGTGCCTTCCCTTTGCTTTTAACTTATATGCATTCTCCTGGATGCCCATGCGTCATTTTATTCCAGTGCATGCCTTAAACCAATGTCCAAGAGTGCAATTCTGGATTTATGCGCATGTAAATATCGTGACATATAACTCTGATCTTAGAAATGATCAAGATAGTTAATGGTATAATTTTTGAAATATCAAAGAGAGGAAATATAGGTCTCACCCAGGTTACGAGGTTTTCCTGGCCAGATGGTTGCGACATATCTACAGGCCTCCTCCCTGTCAGCAGTTCAAGTAGAACTACTCCATAACTGTATACATCACTCTTTACCAAAAGATGTCCTGTCATGGCATATTCTGGTGCTACATACCTGAAAAGACCACTAGCTTAAGTTTTGGCAACACCAGGAGCAAGGTACAAGAAAAGAAACCAATTCAAAAGAAAGGAAATAGACAACCAACCCAAATGTTCCCATCACACGAGTTGAAAGATAATTTGTCCGACCTTCAGGTGCCTGCTTGGCAAGACCAAAATCAGAGACCTTGGCATGAAAATTGTTCTCAAGCAATATATTCGATGCTTTGAAATCTCTGTGGATCACACAGGGTTGGGAGTCCTCATGAAGATAGGCTAACCCTCTAGCAGCATCAAGAGCAATCTTCATTCTAGTGTCCCAATCCAAAGGGCAGTTAGCTCCCAAGGGACCTGAAGAGAATGCAGTCCATGTCAGCATCATATTAGGACTTTTATTGGGCCCCAGTGCAAATGTCAAATGGGATCTCATCAGCAAATGGAATTTTCAGGGTTGGTCATAAGTAAATACCATGAAGCCAGGACTCCAAGCTTCCATTTGGAACAAGTTCATAACACAGAAGATGCTGCGATGAATCACGGCTACTGTAGTAACCAACCAGTTTCACAAGATTTCGGTGATGCAGCCTGCTCAGCATCTCAACCTCAACCAAGAATTCTTTATCTCCCTGGTGTCCTCCACTGCTAAGCTTTTTAATGGCAACAGCAGTGCCATCACTTAAAACACCCTTGAAGACACGGCCAAACCCACCCTCTCCAAGCATACTTGAAGGCTCAAAGTTATTTGTTGCTTCTTTGAGCTCTTCATATGTGAGGAATCGTGTACTGGTGGGATGTGGAAGAGACCCTTCTAAAGAAACAGCATCTGTAGTTCTTGGCCTTGCTGCACAATTATGATGCACTGAAAGCACTAGTCAGTGGATAAAAATCATGTCAAAGCATGAGAAAATCAAAATCTAGTTACTGACTAGGTTCACTAGTAATTGTAAAAGGAGGGTTCCTTGAAGTCTCACTAAAAGCATGAGGTTCAGATGCTAAAATGAATGGCTACCACCATCCCTTTTTCCATATGACCATTCTCTATTAAAAAATGTCGGAAATAAACAGAATACAGTACAGTAGGGTGGGTTGTTACTTTGAACTGATCATGATCATGATTAAGGTCCACAAAATATGATCCAACCCACCAACCTAACCCATGTTCGACCTGTCATAAACAGATTTGGGTTTAGACTAAATAGGTTCGGATCATAAACAGATCAACCAATTTAACCCATTTAATATTTAGCTCAAATTTGGCTTTCTGATATCTGATCCGTTTAACCCATTTAATATTCTGGTCGGATTAAGTCAGATAACGCATTTAATCCATTTAACCTGTTTCATCCGTTTAACTTGTTTAAGACTTATTTAACCTATTTTCTGACCCGTTAATCCGACCTATTAAACATGTTTAGCCCGTTAAAAATCCATTTAACCTGTTTAACCCATTTAACCTCGTTTGATCTATTTAATAAATGGATTAAGTGGGTCAGATCGGGTTACATGTTTGATAAACAGATCGGGTTCAGATTGATATTTTTTTTTATCCGACTTGCACCAATCCGACCAGTATCCTACCCGACCTGACCCAATTGCCACCCCTAATCATGATACTCCATATATTGCATCACAGCATCCTCAGTTAGTTCATGACCTTCTGAGAGGTTGCTTCTTTGTCATGGCCCCTTAAAGATCCTCTCCACCTAGTTATTTTGGGTTCTTCCTTTATTCACACACGAAAGTGAAGAAGTATGTTCGCATTTTTCCCCCATTAGCCCATTAATTATTAGAAGGCATAGATGGAAGGAGAAAAATACTTCACAACTAGTGCTTTTTCCTTGAAACTGAAATGAGAGCGCACCATCAGGTGGCTTGATTTGACACTAGCCTCCCAGTGTGGGCCATGTGTTGGATTCCTGTGAGGTGAGTCCAAAGTCCACAGAATTTCCAAACATCTTTAGGCATGGTGTTAGCAATGGATTTTGACATGATAGTCCCTTATTTCAGGTTTAATGATAGTCCCTTATTTCAGGTTTAGTCCCAACTAATCCCTTTGTTCATAATAAATACATCTAGCCTTGTAATTTCAGGATGTGGATGACATAGCCCCATGTATTCATTAAATTGATCACACAGGCAGCTATTTTCTTCAAATGACCATAGCATGCTTAATGATTTTTCTACCCTGGATGTTTGTATTCTTTCTCATTCACCTTCCTCTCTTTGGACCATCTGCTCCACTCATTCCCCATCTTGGTGCCAGCCAACCACAAGGTTGTGAACCTCTATTATTAGACTCCAGCCGCTCCTTGGCAATTAAAGTGAAAAGATTTGTTTGAGGTGAACTTTATACCAAGTAACGTGCTCCAATCCCAATATTGTATCCCTCCATCATCCAAACTAATTAAACTACTTGAGACAACAATTTATATGAGCTGGCAGGATGTTCTATTTTATTGTGAGCATTTTGTTGCAAGAACACCTGATCTGTGGTTAGATATAAGGTTTGCTGCATGTTCACAGAGAGGAAATATTGGCATAGAAAACAACTAAAGCTCTATCAAGAGAACCAAGCCACATGTGAAGGTACTTATTCCATGAATGAATACAAAGGGGGAACTACTTGACCTTGGCATCCTTTGATGAAAACTTTTATGTTAGTGAGATCCTACTACTTAAAAAGTGACCCTTACCCAATCTATTTTTTTCTTAGAAAAATAAGTTCTCTCACATCTCCACCATCATTCCCATCTTATTGTTCCTCAATTATGATTGAGCTAGATTCCCAACAAGGATTTCAAAATCAAGATCCCCACATCAAATTTAACCCATTTTGCTAATTCTTTTACTCTTTCTTCATGGGACTACACAGGATTCCCTAGTATGAGTTGGAGCAAAACAAGCCTATGCACTAGGTGAGATCATGAAGTTTATTTGCTTGTGGGCTGGTGAAGATGTAATCTAACTCCACTAGCATGATTGGATGGGATGAGGGTGTGAAAATTAGGTTGGGTAGATTGGAAGTGGGCTTTACTGGGCGATCAAGTTGAAGAAAATATGCCCTTGAAAGGGTGTAAGGTCATTTGATAAACTTAATGGTGTGAGCCATGATTTGCAGAACTGGGCCGAACTAGACCGTTCAATTACCGGCACAGTTCCTGCGTTGATTCGAAACAGAGGGAGAGGGAGAAGGAGAGAAAGAAAGAGAGAGAAGGAGGGGAGGAGGAAGGAGGAAGAGGGCTCAAAAGCCCCCTCTGTTTCATCTCAAAACCAGGGGAGCTCTTTATTATTTGCCGATTTTGTATTGAAGTTGGCAAATGGTATTTGCCAACTTCACTAGCATTTGCCAACTTCACTAGCATAAAGTTTGCCAACTTTGCTATAGTGAAGTCTACAAACCATTTGCCGACCTTAGTTCAAAAAATTCAAATAAAAAAGTTCACTTCGAAAGTTCAGCACGGAACCGCACTATACCAGGCCAACCACCGACCGGTATGGGCTCCAATATTGGTTAGGCGAACGTTGGATTATGAGTTGTTTGGTCGATGGAGAGGGCTATTTGGTCCATTTCATGAACACAAGAGTCCTATTTGTATTTATGGTAGAAAATGAAACTAACATGGGATGAGACCAAAACCAAGGGATCATTATATCAAAATCCCAAGAGGCAATACACAGTGTGATCAACAGATGTTTCAAAATCATGATTGGATATAGAAGCAATATAGTGGGCACAATTATGAATACCTGAGGCCTATGAGGTGCTCATCTAGTAAGACTCAAATAGACATGCGGATATATACATACACGAAGAGTGAACAGGAGAGAGAGAGAGGGAGAGAGGGAGGGAAACAAATTTCTACTATGATTTGGTAAGCCATGATCCCTTGAAACTGGTAAGAAGCATTCAAATATGATGTGATGAATGAGTAAAAATGTGAAGATTTAGCTTGCTGAATCTTAATGAGAAAAACAAAGTCCTAAGGAGCTTTTGTACTGTGGGTCCAATGCTTATTTTGATTAAGGAAGCACCAACTTAAGACACGTTACAACAATGAAAATGTTGGATGAACGAGTTACAAGAACTCCTTAGAAATATTTATATTGAGAAAGCTTATGAGTTGCATTCATATATGATGTACTGATGGCTAACTTCAAGGAATAGGCATGTGTGTTAAAGACTTGCAGGAGGTTTACAAAAGGCATCATTTTATTTTGGGTGGTACTAGCTATCAAGCACATGCGATGCACATTAGAGGGAAGAGAGAAGAGAAAGTGATAGAGTCCAATCTGTTTAGCAGTCGAATCAAAGAGTCCAGACTCCAGACTATATGGGAGTCCAATTAGAGAAAAACATGAAGTCCAATTTGTCTAGGAATTCTATCCAAGGGCTCTGATTTTATTGGAAAAGGAGAGAGAATGTTGTGGTAGTTAAACATGGGCAAAGTTAGTGGGATAATGAACATATTTTTAAGATAAATGCGAGGGATATTCTCAAGTGACAGAGAATCACAAAGGAATATTTCCAGATTCCAAAACTGTCTTTTTTATATATAGTATAGATAAAGAGATGAGAGAATGATCAAAAAAGGCGGGGCAAGAAATTGTGATAGAAGATATATAACTCTTGCCTAAACAAGGAAACAACCCTTGATAGAGGTGAGCTCCAAATTCATGTATTATAGGCCATCACATTCAAAGGTTGGCACAATATGCATACTGTAAGTTTCATGCTTGGAAAGATGATGGCATCATCAAGATATGGTCAAGGTTTGCATGGATACAGGAAGAAAGCACAATAATCTTGTATTACCTATTATTGTTTGCTTTGGTGGCAGGTAGATAAGTTTTGAACGCTCGATCCAAAATTCCAACACTTCATTGCATCATCTTAAGTCAAACTACCTATGTTGTTTCTGATGAATATAATCCACTTGCGTATTACATTGTTTAACAAATTCTAGCAAAACACAAACAGAGATATGGAACAACAACTAGCTAACCTAGTTCATTTGTTCTTTTTGAAAAGCAATTTTGGTAATAAATTCTTCATGTGAAATGTGTAATATGTTAAGAGGGAAGACAGATAATCCATCAACATAAATTTACTGTAGTAGCATACCAACCTGAAACACTATGACACAGGCTGATACAGACCAATACTCACTGCTACATGATACATACACATGCATCATGCCAGTAACCTTGCAGCATAGTATATATTGTGTGGCAAGGTGTGATATGTACTATCTAATTTAAATATGTGTGGGTGAACACAAGCATGCAAGTTTTTCCTGTCAAACTTTTTGGCACAAGTTCCTGATCATTTTTGTTCAAAAATTCCAAGTTTGTACTCCCAGATTGCTGATATTGTAATAGTCCTCTTTTTCCCTTTTCTCATTTAAAGTAAAAGTAATGTGCAATATCATAAATGTCAAGTTCTAAAAACATCAAAGGAAATGCACAAGGACCACTGATCAATGCCTTCCTACAACATCACTAGTTATATAAAGCCTCAACTAAAGTTTACCGGGCATAAATTTATGCAAAAAGTGAAAAAATCTGTAGGTAATAGAGATAAATTTCGACAAACAACTGGAACTTGGCATACATAATTGACCTGCTGATGCTTCATAACTATATGGAGGAAGATGACATAGCTACAGGTGATAAGTTTAAACAACAAACTGAAGCCTGCTTTAAACAACATAACTGAAGCTTGAAGTGCATACCTGTTTCTTTGACTGGTATCCGTTTCCTCCCTTTGCCAGACATGCATGAACAAATTATAAGCACACTTATGAAAACAATGATCACAACACCAACACATATTCCAATCACTATAATGAGACTTGAATGTTTCTCATCTCCAGTATCACCATTTGGCTTAGGCAAATGAAACATTGCAAGTGGTGAAGCACTAGGTGTCACAGTCAGTGCTGGAGCTGGAAAATACAAGTGATAGAGAAGCAACCATTTTAGTAAAAAGTTGGTTATTATTAGTAACACAAATAATATAACAAACACAAGTAACTACCAGGGAGTTGATCATAGAATTTGAAAAGGAAAAAACAGGCAGGGTGGATGGAGATAAGCAAAGAAAACATCTACCAAGGTAATAAAGACTCATTTCATATAGTCGATCCATGCCCGCTGTTATCTAATGACCATAGTTCTGCCTCTAATATTTTTTTTTTCTAAGACTGAATTTATTTTAATCCACTATAGGGGATTAAAAGCAGACAGAACCCAACATATCCTAAGTTGGATTTGTAATGTACTAAGCTAGTCTAGCTTCATTTAATCCTTTTGAACCTAACAAAACCACCTAGCATATAATTTTTTCTTCATGTAGCTTGTTTTAGCCACTAAAGAGAGTAGATGTACACAAGAAAACCAATTTTTACCTCTTTTAAATTAGAAATAACATATAGATATGTGAAGAATGATGGGCTTGACCTTATGTTCTTGCATGTATTCATAAGCATGCAAGATAAAATTGATTATACCAAGATTCGCCATCTTGGTACCAAACCCCGTACCATTACCATTTTATTACAGTATTGGTATGCAGTTTTATGTGGTATAAGACTGCATACTGAGTGTCAGTACGGTATAATACAGCATACCAATACCATCCGATATACTGGTATGGGGCGGTATGACAGACCATGGATTATAGGTTGATTTTTATAAGGTTAAATATTCAAAGAGAATTCTCAAATCTATGGGTTACCAAAATATATAGAAAAACATCAATTGGGTGTGCTATGAGTTCAAATCATTAAATATCCCTTTTGTGCATTCCAACAATCTACCTGCTTCCAGGCTTAAATTGTTTCTTAACTTGAGTTTTGACATTTGAATGGATTTCTTTTAGCAATAGTGTGATATGGTTGGGAAAATGTTCAAGGCAAGAAAAAACCTATGCTACAAAACCTAAGTTGATGTTTTTCTCTTATATTTCATAACAAGAACATGACAACGCAACCATCAGGATATCATAAGAAAAATGATGAAAAGACTACAACAACCTTTTTATAAGTTAACAATGGATTGATTCATTGTTAATATTGTATAAAATGTGTGGCATAAATACCTGCAGGATACATTTGTGTTTCTACAATAGATTATATTCCAGTAAAATCAATTTATATTAAGGCATATATTTTATAGTGGGGTTCATAGGGTTTATTATGTTCAAAATTTATACTTTCTGATGAATTTCTTGTTTATCACTAATTTTCTGCTCTCTGCTTATTCGTAATGCACTTGTTTTACCAAAAATATATCTGGTATGTGTAGTTGCATATTTTGTTAAGACTTAGAGAGAATGATGTACATGTAGCAAGAAAATGATGTCAAAAGTGCAGTTAATCATCAACCAGTTTCTGGAATAAGTTCATATCTCACTGCAAGTAGACAAACTCAAGTAACAACCATGATTTTGCCTCAAATGTCTCATATCATGATTTAAATATTTTCCAACACAATGATATGAAGCAAATGTAAAACAAGATTACCAGGAGAAGGAGCAAGTGGCCTGAACCAAGTTAAATTAAGAAGCTTGTAGTTTCCAACCAGTGCAGGGTTAATACGAACCCTATGCAAGGCAAGGGAAAAATTCATTGCATCAACTTGATACTTGGAGAAACTTATCCCAGTAAGTGGGGCTATATTCATTGTGATATTTAGCCCCGATGCACCAACAACATAGAAGTTAGCAATCTCAAATTGAGTAACTTGCAAACTGAGCTGAAATGCCAGTTCTTCAAGAAATTCATTGCTAAAATTTGAACTCAGAGAAACATTCAGGAGAAACAGCTCGACTTTCACTGGGTATACACAATGACAATCTTGGGTACCTCGTCTCTGCACCCTGTCCGGTCCACAACATCCTGCCCCAACAAAAAGACCATCACAAATGCTTAAACTTAAGGTAAACAAACTCAAAGCTAAAAGATCAGTATTTGAACAACATTAGTTGCGGATGAGAAGTAACCAGGATGATTAAATGAGATTCAATAGCTAAATATCCGACTTGTACCAAACCTTATCACCCACCCAATCAGCCAGCAGTGACCAGGAAACCTCCCCCATAAACCAATATGTATTTCAGGGTTAAATTAATTTTTTTAAAAAAATCAAACAATAAGGAGTAGAGCTATTAAATATAAAATTTCTTTCAAATATAGCAATCTGCAGAAAAAAAGGTTATGACCTAATATAAAGCTTTACTGGAAGTCGATTCCCTAAATTTTATAACAAATTGGAAGAGGGATTGGAGATAAAAATATATGATGCAGTCTCGGTGAATCCAAAAATCTTTTTTTCAGAAACATGAAAATAAGGATATATTAAATTCTTCTGTAATTCATGCATTTGCACTTAAAGTAAACATGTTGCACGTTTCATTTCCATGTTTGTTATACGTTTGCTATATTAATCACCTATAAGCAATCATTTCCACTGTGAAGATGCTAAAGTGACTTGTACTTAGATATAAGGTCATGCATATTAATCACCTATAAGGCTCACAACAGAGAGAAAAGTAGTACTACTGCAAGATTTTTTTAAATTTTTTTTTAAAAAAATCAGGAGATCACTCATCTTATAGTCGTAAAGCTTTAACTGCCTCAACATAAATATCATCAATCTTAGTAACTGATGAAATACTACTCAGCAAGAATGGAAATCACTAGAGCTTTCAGAGTAGAATGTTAGACTAAATATCAACTCATTGTGATTTCAACTTACCAGAGTGAGAAGATGGAGGTTCTGCCAGACCAGAAGGAACTGAGCTAGAATTGGAATATCCAGGAGTAGAATCCCCAACAGATGAAGGTACAAGGGCCAATCCAAGTGCAGGATGCTCATTGTGCTGCACTGAAGGATCTGATAGACGTGATGAATTTGATGAGGGATGATCCTTAGTTGTTAGTGAGCCATGATCTGGAGGAGGAGCCGGGGGCAGCACTTGTGAGGGAGAAATTTGCAATGAAGAAAGCTTCCTGTATCTTTGATCAACCAGAGGAAGACTTGCTGGCAAAGAGAGTTCGAGCTTGGCCGGTGCAATCCTGGAATGGACTGGATTCCATGCACCTAAAGGAGAAGCAGCCGGAGCTATCACTGTTGCTTCTTTTTTATGACTGCTCAGTTTTGCCTCAGCAATGAGCTCCAAATACAATACAATCACCAAGTAATTGAACACTGAAATTCTTGACAGTCTTTTCAGTAACCCTGTGATTTCAAAATCAAGAACAATATGTATCACCAATCCGTACAATGAGAACAAAGGAAAAGCAAATATCTCAACAAGAAATCTGCTTCTTGATTATTGTTTGACATAGCATGGAATGAACCAGACAAAGGAAAACCAAATCTCTCTCTCTCTGTTATCCTTCATAACTAGAAGCAGAGCTAAGTGTCACCTTTCTTTGGTCAAAACCAAAAGGAAACGAAAACTTCGATAGCCTACTTAAATCTATGCAACAATATTTCTTGAAGTTTTTAATAATTTTCTTTTCCCTGACCAACCAGGAGAGGTGGCAGTTGGGCTTGGAACCACTTGTGTTAAGTTCTGCCCTTAAGAGTGATATTAGATTTTTGAGTAAGCTATTGAGAATTTCCATATCCTGTCAGTTCAAACAGAGCTCAGAGAGACGGCATTGCAAGGCACATTCCCAAACAACAAGAACAAGCTCACGTAGGGGTTAAATCTCCACAAAGATTGCTTCTCTCTGATCTCTCTAAGCAAGAACAAAGCCCTAAGCGAGAAATACAAATTAAATCCCGAAACCCTAGCTCAAGAAAATGGATTAATTCATCAAGAACCACCAATGTTCACATTCACAGATTTGCAACACTCTAAAAAGGAACTTTTGATCAAGAAAACGGTCGAGATCAAATCAAATCTTTCCACGAAAGAAGCTTGAACAGTACCTCTACACTGACAAATCCAGAACACACCCCCGAAACTCCTCATCCCCGATCCCGTCCGAGGACGAACGACACGGATCTACCGAGCCCGGACAGATCGATTCGTCGAAGGGTGAGAGAGGGCATGGGGCGCGGTGGAGCTCGGGAAGAGGCTACGAGCGGGGGCGGGCGATGTCGGTGAGCGGGGAGGGGTCGAGAGGAGGCGAGATCACGCGAAGCAGAGCTCGAAGCAGTGGATTCGGCGACGCGGAACGCGATGATCTGAGAGGAAACGAAGATCTCCAGTCCATGGGAACGGATTTCGAAGCGGAAATGGTGAGGGTTTTGGAGCTTTTGGCCTCGAGCTCCGTCACTTTTTACGCCTGCGCTTTTCTTTTAGCTTTCTTTTTTTTTTGTCTTTTTTTCTTTTTTCTTGATTTGGGTCGGCGAAACGGGCGGACGATGAGGAAAAAAAAAAAAAAAACTGTTATTGTGGGGTAGTTGATAAAGACACACCACTCTTTTGTAAAATGCACCTCCATTATTTCTTTCTCTTTGTACCATATTGGACAGAAGAAAGAACAAACATCTGTACTGTATCCTATAGTGGAAAGAGGAAGGTAGTTTTTAATACCAAGCTTTCCTAATCTTTCTGAACAATTAATACCTTACCATATAGAGTGCAGTGTGATTCAGCAACATGCATGTTTGGTGTTGCCAGGGAAAAGTTATGTCAAAAATACCTTCACCAAATATATATTCTTTTAAATTAAGCAAGCTGAATACTTGGTGACCATGATACACAAAAATCAAATAGTCATGAAATTTACGGACATCTCACTTAGGGCATCTAATTATATCCAGATTTCCCAACTTTAAGAGCATTTTTGGATGTCAATATAAACTATTCAGTGAATTAAATCCTTCTGACATCAGTTCTGAGAGGAGCGCTGGAGATTAGGAAAGAGGAAAATTATCAATTCAAGTGCTCCTGATCATAATATTTTTAAAGAAATAGAAATTATAGAGTTCTTTGAAAAAGTGATTTAAGGTGGTCCTATTTTTAAAGAACGTACTTAGTCCAATAACAGAAAATTTAGTTTCCCTCAATGCTTGAAGGTTTATATTTGGTTAATCTTAAAGACAGCATCAACCACAATATCTAATGGAATAGGCTGTGATACAGCTTTTTTTCTCACCATGACAAAGTAAGTCAACATGAGTTTGGTTATGTTGTTCTAGAAAGTAGAGTATGAATCAAGTAATAAGCTTTTAAATATTATGTGATCATCATTATAAAAATATTTTACGCGTAGTCACTGCAAGCCATCTGTTTAAACCCTTAAATTTTAGGAATTTTTGTCAAAGAATAGTTAGTCGAATAGAGTAATATTACTTACTTTTAGATCTTTCAAAATTTGAATCATAGATAGCATTCATCAAGGTGGCGACCAACAATGATGACACCCAAGTGTCGTGTCCTTTAATTCTTCTTATCATAATCCGGGTATTTAAATATATAGTACAAATTATGGCATTTTTTTAATTTACTCTCATCTTAGACGTTGGAAAGATAGAGTGCCCTCCCTTTTCTCGTACAATATATTAATATATTATGTGGCCCACGCAATAAAAGCCAAGCGTGGCCTTCGTTTTCATTTGCCATCAGTGCATTAGTGATGCCTAGCTTGTGGCACACGAGGTGACCGGTGATGTCACTAGAATGGTTGGGACTTGCGAGAGGAGCCAGTGTAGGCACATCAGATCGTTTCTTTGGATATTTGAAAAGTATACAAGATAAATTATTATTTAGTAACTAGCAATTATCCATGAAAAAAATAAATAAATCCATCCACAGCTGACCGTATTACAAGGACGCCTTAAATCTCCCGCTGCCATGGATAGAGAGGGATTCAGCTACTGTGATCAACGGGCTTAATAATTCTATCGCTGGACACCATTCTTCCCATCCGTTACTTGGGACCTACAAATATAGAAGAGAAGATTGGGCGCCACTCAGGCATTCCATATTTTTTTTATTTTTGATAAGTTGAAGAATTTATACACAATGTGTTTGAATATAATTTAAAAAATCAGAAAGAAAGATTTTTCAAAAGGATATCCTTTCAAAATGATGTGATATAAAACTTGTGATCTAATCGGTAGTGGAGTTCATATCTAATATCCACGAAGACGCACTATTAGCTCCAGATATCTTGAACCAACGGATTGAAGGTAATAGCCCCCATCTTCAAATCTAACTCATTATCATAATCAAATCATCCTCCACCACCAACTGATCAGTTTTGAGCATCAGAAACATGAAGAAGATGCCCTCCCAAGCTGCTCGAAACTCTGCACCGATAATGAAACTTTCAAATAAACTAATCCCTCCCAAATGAACTTAGAATCTAGGTCTCTGATCAAAAAATCTACATCATCTCTATCACTAATCGCACTATTATCAAAATTAACTTTGAGAAAGATCGGAGATGATGGCTCTCAAATAATATAAATCTTATGGGACGCTGTAAGAACGAAGAGGGGATCCCAGACATCCCACGTATTCAAAGAAGACAATCAGGCTGCAAAGTAGCGGTTAGCTTGAAAGGCAACTTAACGGAATTTCATGTTCAGATTGGGAGACCACTTATCCCGATAATTAAATCAAATTTTCTAATACGATATCTAAGGCTTGCATATATGGGACACTAGGCTCCAGAAAACCTCGTCTGGGGCCTCTTTGTACGATAATTAAATCAAATTTTCTAATACGATATCTAAGGCGTTGCATATATGGGACACTAGGCTCCAGAAAATTAAACCTCGTCTGGGGCCTCTTTGTACGTGTGTTTCTGAGTGGTGTTCCAGAAAACCTCGTCTGGGGCCTCTTTGTACGTGCGTTTCTGAGTGGTGTTCTGGTTGTCCCATATATATATTGTTACTTCAACAAGTTTTTCTCTGTATTCACTGACTCTTCATTTAGTAAAAAAAAAAAAATAATACTCTCTATGCCAATGGATTAGATCCAGATTTCACCACGTCAGTGCCTCGTGATTTATATTTGCATGGGAATTATAGGAGATGCAACTCATAGGAATGAAAGTGTGATTTTTTTTTCACCATGATAATGCGAGAACTTATGAGCTAAACCACAACCTTCTAACAATTGGATACAAACTTAAATAAGCCTCACATGTCAATGAGAAGATAAAGAGTACTGGATTGTCATAAATTGATGTCTTGAAAACTTCTCTTGATCCCATCATTAAAATAAAAAAGAGAAGAAAAGAACATGGAATAGCCACCACAACCAATTGGACCGTGACCTCTCATTAATAATTGCATCAATTAATGTGCTACTTTTAAGTAGGGATGTTCCCTGTGTGCAACTAGGCCAATTATCGACCAAGTTATTTTATTTTTGGCACATGCTATTCGAGCCTTCATCGACATAACTATCAAATGAAGCAAGCTGGCTCCGGTGCACAAATAGGACTACTTTATTGCCATGAAAGGGCAATTTTGATATACCAAGTTATGGTGTTGGAGTATGGAACATGAGGCACTTTCTGAGCGTTCTATGGAACAACTGAATAAGTTGTGAAAAATCTCATTGAAATAATGTTGCAAGCACTGATCTCAATGTCAAATATCATGCTCCTACAATATATAGAACGGAACGTTAGCTATGAAATGAATTTAAATTGCATTGTTTTATTGGTAATAGGCATATGATATGAGCATGAAATGCACAAAAAGTTATGGACAACTTCGAAAAATTAGACTGTCAGCATGGAACTCATGATGGATGAGCAAGATATCACAAGGCAGTGCTTGCAAAGAGATTGAAGCAATGATGGAAGATAAGCATATGCCATGAGAATAAGTTGCTTGATAGCTTGGGAATACTAGGCCTCAAATAAGAGGGTGCAGATTTATAAAAACTGAAAATATAGACACAGAAAGAGGAAAGATGGGCTTCTCAAATGAAAATAATAAGAAAAGAAAAAGTGAGGTTAGGGTGTGGTTTAAGGATCAAGGAAGAGGATTTAATTTGTTTGCATTGTAATTTCTTTGGGAAAAGAAAAAAGGAGATATGTTGGGGGATGCTTGCCATATCCATCCGCATGCTTTGAGCCCAGGTAATTCTCACCTATATCTTTAGGACATAAATGTTAGTTCCTACTAATTCAATTGGCATCACTATCTATGAGGTACAGCTCTAGTATCAGAAGGCTTTCTTGCATCACTGATATGTTGCATAGCACAAGAAGGCCCCTGATAAGTTGCACTTATCCAATCTCATGCCAAGCGCTATGCCATCCTTGTGGGGGGAAAAAAAAAAACATTTTGGATATGAGAGTTTGACTTACTTTATTGCCTTTGATAATTTTTAGATCCCAAATGGGACGATCGATACATCATAGGTCTTCCCCACCAACCAAGGGTATGCTGGGAACTCCAATTTTACACCCATATGATAATTTGTTTCACAGCTCCAATTTGAATATGACTTTAAAAATAAAAATAATAATAATAATAATAATAATAAATAATAATAATAATAATAATAATAATAATAATAATAATAATAATAATAATAATAATAATAATAATCAATCCCTTATCTTATAAGTATCGGATTTGAATTTTTTTTTTCTTAAGTACACAATTGGTTAAATTATCCATCATTTACGAAAGCCATCTTCTTGTTATATGTTAGTAATATGCTGTTGGAGGACGCTTGTTGGCAACATACGTTATAGTCTACAAAATCTCTTTTGCCCCACATCTGATTGGTGAAAACTCCACTATAATGGACTCAATCTCTTGGCAATTAGTATCTAAAAGCTGCGATATAAATCGGTAGGGATGGCAAAAGTTGAGCCAACCCAAAAACTCAACTAAATCCTACTCCATTTGAGTGGGTTTGGCCAAGGGCACTTTTGTTGGAATTTGATATATCTTAGATTTTCTAACTCAAAATATTAAATGAGTCAAATATGGATCAAAGCTTTAACCTGACTCTGATCATGAAGATAACGTTCCATTTAGACCAAGATAATTAGATTCAGTTAAGTCATGATTTTGGATAAGATTTTCAGTATGATTGGTCTTTCTCTCAATACCAGTTATTTAAATTATTTTGGAAATTAACCGGTAAGAAGCATAACTATTGGATTTGATGGACTAAGTTAGATATATTAAATATCTAGTCTTGTAAAATAAATTAAGTTACATTCAAATGGATTGCTGAATTGACTCATGGATGGGTAAGGATTGAGAGATTTTGACCTGATATTGGCCACATCAGGGTCAAAGTTTTATATCCTTCTGACTTTACTGGACCCAATCCTGCCCAAGCATTACCACCAAGTATAATTCATACATAAAAAATATTAAACCAGAATCTCTTTCATTTATATTTTGTTTTATGTTTCTCGAGAGTCGATGTTACCACTGATTTTTTTTTTTTTTTGGTTGCAGATGTTACCACTGATTAAATGAAATAAATCTGTAGGTCATTTCGCAGTTACATGTGATCAATCCTGACCGTTGATTGGTCACCATCAATCACATCTGACAAGACCACATGTAGTTTCTGGTGTCTTGTTGCTTATAAACAGTCCCATGCAGCAAATCTATTTATAGAAAAACCAAAGGCATTTCATCCAGGTGCGAAGGGAATTGATTTTTTTCTTCTTCTTTTTTTTTTTTTTCCTGGTTAGGAACCACCACAGCATGAAGAAAGAATTGTCGGTCCAAAAGGTCTTGCCTGAGGACAAGCACAACAGGACGAGATCTAAAAGAAAAAACTTTGATATACTGAAGGAAAGGCAACTTTTTTCCGTACAATATTGTGAAGCCTCTCTGGAATGGTGGGAAATTTCTTGGTTCTAAAAGGTTTCAGATGACTTAGGTAACTCAGTGGGACCCATCTTGCTTATCGAATTAATTTTTGATTGTGTAGTCTCTCAATAAGAAGAACCATAAGGAAGTAGTTATTTGAGTTAAATTAGTAGATAAAATAGATCAAAGAAGTCGGCCAGGAAGTTAAGGGGAGGATGCAGAGTGAAATGGCCCAAAAACCTTTGTTATCAGATGTGATAAACTGCTGTAACACTTCAGTGATGCAAGCATTCAGTAGAAATTTGCCTAAATAATCAATTGTTATTTCTAAATGAAGCAATTTTGCCAATTAGATAAGTGCGATAGTAAATCATTTTAATATCTTAATTCTTTTAGTTTCAACATTCTTGAGTTTCTTTTTTTTTTTTTTTTTTTTTTTTTTGTGATTCTGTATTTTGTTGGACCAATTATGTTGCCATAAGGCTTCTTAAAACATCTTGCTGTTGTAATTAATAGGTGGATTTCCAAGACAATTTTCATTCAATAAATAGGACTTATATTTATATGAGCCTTTCTGGTTTTTCTCTTTTTGTTACTTCTAATCTTCTTGAAATCAAAAAGCATGACTATTTAAGAGTGTTGTAAATATTCGATAAAAGAAAAATTGTGAATATGATCCAACATGAAGTCCTTTCTCTAACATTTCCCTTTCAAAGTTTCATACAAAAGGGACCATGCTTGGGCACTTAAAATTGGTTTAACTACAAATTTAGCTACATCTAATATCCATATGAGTCTATTATAGCATCCTTTCTCAAAAACTAACTGTTTCATTATTACATGGGGCTCTACGTACCATTCTTTCATCCTTTCTTAGTGATATTATTCGCATCATGGCAAATCAATTTGTAGATAAGACTAGATTTTTATTTTTTTGAATTTTTGTTGACTCAAATCATTGTCTATGTGATTGCTAATTAATGTAATTAATCAATGACTATCCATGCATCTACAAAAGAGTGATTAATCTATATACCACATTGCATAGGCAGGTTGGTGTTTCGAACGAGTGAACTACTACGCCATACATTGGGGGCAATTGTTTCTTATTGCTCTCAAAATATTTTCACTTGCAAAAGGACCTTCTGCTCTAATATGTTACTAATGGTTTATAGTTCATGTAATATTTGCTGTTGCTTCCTTAGTTTCATCATCTAACTTTAATTAATTTACATCATTGTGTAGACTCAAAAAATAAGGTGCAAAAGATGAATGATTGCCAATATAGCAAGCATGGACTCGGGTTGTAGGATTGTATCTAAGGGTGGTGATTTATGATCGGACCCATGAATGATCTCCTTTAAATAGGTTTGGGTTTAACATAAATGAGCTTGAGTCATAAAAATGGATTGTCTATTTAGATCTATTTATTAAATAGATTATATTCAAATTTAGACTTTCAACCCATTTAATCTGTTTTAACTCGTTTGATAATTGGATTGGATCATAACCTGTTTTAGACCTATTTGATATATTTAATTTGTTTAAAATATACTTAATCTATTTATGACCTATTTAACATGTATAATTCATTTAAGCTAACATGACATATTTAATAAATGAATTTTATTGGTTGGATCGGATTATTTGTTTAATAAATAAATTAGGTTCACATCTGAATTTTTTATTCGTTCAATAAACAGGTTGGATTTGGATTGATAAATTTTTTATCCGATCGACATTCTAAGCAATCAAACCTGATTGCCATCTCTAGTTATATCTTTGCTTGAAAGAATAATTGATCTTTTTATTTTCATATTGGACTGCATAATAGCTATTATGAAGCCTGTGCAAGTAGATGAAAGAGAGAGTTTGAAGTATTTTGAGATATATACAAGATATGCTCCAATAGTTGATGTTAGGAAAAAAGAAGATCAATCATTCTTTTCGCACAAAAAATACAATCTGAACCCTGCAACCATTACATGTTAAATAATGCAATTGTAGTAGAGAGTAGCGCAAGCATTACAGTTTCAAACATGAGGCCTTCCAACTACTTCGCCATCTGAACTCCCTCTACCTCATGTCCTTTCCCTGCCCTCCCCTCTTATATCCTTCCCCTCCTCCTTTCCACTCCCTTTCCATCCTCCTCTGGCCTCACTTACCCTCTACCCATCAACAAACCATGAGGCCAGGAAATGCCCTCCTCCTCCTGCTTGCGAGCTCCTCCTCTCTCCTTCCCCTCGTCTCCCCCGTCAGCATTCCTGATTTCCGCCCCTTCCACCCTCGTAAACCCCTTCCCCCCGTCAACCCTCTCATCATCCCCTTCTGCAACAAGACCGACTATCCCAAAATATGCATCAACTCGGCTCGCTATTTTAGCCATGAGTTTCCATCTATTGATATCACCAACATGTTCAACATCATGGCTAGGGCTCTTAAAGATCGCATCAGATTCATTCAAGAGAAGGCTCTCGCCATGTCCATCAACCAAAAGGATGCTTCGGTGCGTGGGAGCATTAACGAGTGTATCATTCTGTACAACAATGCACTTGATGACTTGAGCACAGCGATGGTGGGATTCGTGACACGCGACAAAGGGATGTTCGAGACCAAACTCAACTCGGTGATCACAATATTCAAGACTTGCAACAAAGTCTTCAATGGGAATCCCCATCTGCTGTTGAAGGAGGATGAGAGGTTAATAAAGATGGCGAGCAACAGCATCGCCATCGGTAAATTATCCTTTTAAGGAAGAGTAAGGTAGGAAAGCTGTTTCTATCTGTGTGCTTTTAATTCTTTCACGCATCTTTTTAGTGCTTCATTTATTTATACATATTTATATATATGTAATTAAAGAGATGGAAAGAAATGCTTGGAGTTTATAAGATTATGAGTTGAAGAAGTGGATCATAGGTGGGCTTTCGTTGCATTCTATTTTCTTGTTTAATTTCCTCCATTATTTAAATTGCAAGGGTTATGGGTGTTTGCGGAGTATAGGAGGACAATTGCTTCCCATAACCATAATTTTTCTCCTACATCAATCAATGTATAAGTCGATATGTATAAGTGTTGATAATTTTCATTAGCCTTTTGATTCTCCAAATAACTGTTTGTGTTGATTATATTAGCATGAAAAATACAATAAATTTCTCATATTTTATTATGATATGGTATGAATTTTTTATATTCTTTGTTTGGAGTCAGGCATCGACATTGTTAATTTTGGACTCATGTTGCACCCTTGGTTTGCAGAGGACATTGCCCAAGAACCGATCTCTTGCATGGGTAGATCAATAGTTATGATGGGACAAATTCAAATGTGTCATGTTTTGTAGCAGCAACATTTGAATTTTTATGGGCATTTAAAAGGTTGTCAAGCTTGAATTATGGATCAAGATAGTGGACATGTTATGAAGAGTAGTTATGAGATCCTAGCTGCTTGGACATAGATATACCAAAATATGGGTGGGTTAAGTGGATGTTTAGTGTCATACTCATTTACATCAAGTTCTTGCACTGAAGATAGTGATAGGATGGTCCTTCTTTCTTTCTCCATCCCCTAAACAAACTAACTAAAATGCTCCTGCAAATGGATTGTCACGTTGAAGACAAGCAACCACAACTACTACTTGGAGCCCGTGGATTGAGAATTAAATCTTCTTGTTGATGTTCTTAAGTGTGAATATTTTGAGATGCATGAATGAGGATGATCATGCTTGCTCCTGCCTAATCATGCATCTCAAAGTATGCTTGTGTGGGCATGCATACATGAAAATCATGAAACAGACCTAATTTGACTTGGTTTAATTGTTCATTTAGTCGCTGCTTGAGTTTTTGAGCTGAGGTGGTTACAGGGCATCTTTTCTTTGGATTTTGCTAGGATACTTTTTATAATCTATGTAAGGTAATTTTTTTTTTAAATTTTTTCTTGCCATATATTGTAGAATGAATAGTCCTGGTGTCTTTTATGGTAACTAGCTATAGTTGCTAGAAGGTCCAAATGTGCATGACAAGAACCATAATTTGGACAAAAATCCAATGGTTATAATTCATATGATATCTATAGTAACTATTATAATTTGATCAATATTCAAGAGTTATATTTGATCCAGACGATAGTTTAATCTATTCTACATCTGTTCAAAAGGTAGGCAGCTTGTCCAAGCTTAGACCATTTTAGACAGACCCCAGCCTGATTTTTAAGCCCAATAGGCTGGGTCTGGCTCGAGTTACATCAACCAAGCCCAAGCTAGATTATTTGTAAAAGATATATAATTAGATATAGGCGTCGATCCTGATTTTCATTTTTCTTTTTTTTGGATGGAGAGAGGTGGGGGTTGTGTGGGTAACTTGTGCAGGTTTAATCTTTTCAAATGATAGTCAACATCAATAGGACATCAGGAGATAAGAGGAGTGGACGGCGATCGAGCGTCAGGAGAGGAAGTCGAGAGAGAGACAAGCGAGAGATTGAATAAGAGAGAGGAAAGAGGGAGAGAATACAGAGAGGGGCAGAGTAATTAGTAGTAAGATAGATAATTTGTTAGGAGCAGATTGAGGTAAATCTTGAATACCTATTAATAACCAACAGATAGGTTGAGTCTTCATTTTTTTAATCAAAAAAATTTAAAAAGTAGATTGAGGTAAATTTTGATAATAATCAACAGATAGGTTGAGTCTCCACTTTTTTGATCAAAAAGAATTTAACGAAGCATCATGACAATCCTCTTTTCTTTATATCAGATCTAATTTTTTTCGACGATAATCAGTATCAATAGGACATCTGGATAGAAAGTCACGGAGGGAGTGGGGAGTGGACATTAGGGAGGAAGTTGAGTTAGAGTATGAGAGGGTGGGCAGGGGAGGAGAGAGAAAAAGCAGAGTGGGGGGATCTTTTATGCATTT
Organism: Elaeis guineensis; assembly: GCF_000442705.2. Taxonomy (NCBI): domain Eukaryota; kingdom Viridiplantae; phylum Streptophyta; class Magnoliopsida; order Arecales; family Arecaceae; genus Elaeis; species Elaeis guineensis. The sequence continues at coordinate 16,354,861 of NC_025997.2, forward strand.
AGAGTAATAAGCAAGCATCAGGAGAGGAAGCCATTAAGAGATAAGGGGAGTGGATGATGATCAGGCATTAGGAGAGAAACTCGAGTGTGAGGATTTGTGTAGATGTATATTTAGTTCCATATTGATTATTCGCTAGAAAAATCTTGAGCACTCATACAAGATCAAGAAAATCAAATAATATTTATCGACTAGTCTTTTTGGATGAAGTCCTGGATTATTATAATGGCATCAAAGTAGATCTGCTCCATAATTTGTGAACTAGAGAATACTGCAGTATGAATTTATTAGGCTAATCACGAGTCGATCATGATATTTATGAATGAATGTACGGATTTAACTTTTAGCATGGTGAGAACATCAGGACTTAAATGAAAAAATTATGTGAAGATCCATGCAGATTGATTGTACATCAAGAGAGAGAAACAATGGAGAGGTTGAATGAGAGAGAGGAAAGAGGAAAAAAATAGTAAGAGAGATAAAGTAATTAGCAGTGATATAGATAATTTGTTAGGAGCCAATTGAGATAATTTTTTTTGAATACCCATTAATAACCATTAGATAGGATGAGACCTCAATTTTTTTATCAAAAAAAAAAAAAACAAAGAAACACCATGAAGATCCCATTTTCTTTGTTTCATAGTGTGAGACTCGGCCAACTTGACTCAATCAAGCCAAGTCAACCCACCCTGATAAGGTTGGGCATAAGCTATAGGTTGCTGATAAAATATATTTTATTAGAATATGTACTGCATCACATGCCAACTTATTGATGAGTTTGAAGCATGATATAAAGGTTCTAAACTAACCAACCAAAATGCTCCTCCAAATGCATCTATGATGTGTAGAATAAAATAATCTATGTTATTGGTTCCAAGTACTGACATATGGGCCAGTGATAAAGTATTATTATTGGTGCTTTCTTGAAAATGTAAAGTGAGATCTAACAGATGTGATTATCCAAAAATTTGGTTTCTTCTTTCGCACTCATTCTATTGAGATCTACAAGGACCAGAGGAAGTCAACTACTCTATCCTCCAAATCTAACTCCTACAAACTATATAGAATGATGATATTGTCGAGCACCCCGAGGGAAGGCTAGCGACTTGGAATTGCTTGCTGCTACTCACTTTATAGCATATTGTTAGTTTAAAAAATGACTTCTCGATGGCCCCCTCAAATTTAAAAGTTCCATTGCATATTTGTAGACCATTAGGGTGAGAGGGTCTTTTGTTTTTGAGTGGACAAAGCAAGGCAAATTTTCATCTTTTATATGAAAAATGATTGAGGTGCATGCTTGCATCACTTAGCAACATAGCATGCAATATTAGTCCCTAATGTATCTTCCTAATTCTCATGAGTCACACTAATCAAGTCAGAATGTGAGGCAAAGAAAATTTTCATCTTCATAAAACAAATATTCTCTAGCATCACTTCTTACATATAAAATTTGCATATTAGATTAAATTTCTTCATACACCACTCACATCTATTTGGAGGATGATAAGTATGTGAGTTAGCTTAGAAATTAGAATGCTTTCTAAAGGGCTTGACCTTGTTTAGCTTTTACAAGAAAAGGACAATTACATATATTCCAAACTTAATCAGCTGAAATTGGAGAGAGACAATAATATCATTGTGACATGGGTAGAAATCCCACCACTATATGAAAATTCTAGGTCTGAGTCTACGTTGGATTTATAGAAAATAGCTTTGATTTTGATATGATGCTCTTATATAATATTTTATTAAATACAAAATAATTTTTGATCTTTCATGAACAAGGGTATTTTAGTAAATTATGAAGTTATTAGTTATTGATAAGTTAAAGAGAATAAATCTTGCATGATCTCCATTGGAGCCATATAGGCTGCCCTCCTTGACCTCAGATACCAAGACCTCATTGTCACTGCCACCAAAGAGGACTAATTTGCCTTCTCTCCTCCTTGCCCTCTCTCTCCTTGAGGCCCTAAATCCAAGACAAGGTCTACTTCAATCCCTTCCTCTCAAGCATAGACAAGAGGATCTTCTCCTTGCCGCTTGTGGTTTATTCTAGGTCATGCTCACTATTGATTCAACAATCTCATTATTGGTTATGGTAAGAAGCTTTAAATTGACAATCAAGAAGGAGAATTGGTAGAGACAGAGAAAGAAAAGGGAGATTGTGGCTTTACTACCACATGCTTCTAGGGCCTCCAGTGGTGCCACAGGCTCATGGGCCTCCTGTAGATCTCCTCCATGCCATTGCCTCTAGGTTTCTCTTAGCTTTGTTGATGAAAAGAAGTGAAAAAAGGAGGCTGTGACTGCTCCAAGGGCCTAGCCAATATCGTATTTACTTTTTACAAATGATTGCCTCTTGCTAGGTCAGACTTGATTACAGAATATGATGATTTTCAGAAAGATCCTAGAGGATTATCATTCTATCTCTGGTCAGAAACTCAATCTCCTTAAGTTATATGTATATTTTAACTCAAAGGTCAAGCCCCAGCTGAAACATGCAGTTAGGAAGTATCTGGGGATCATTGAGCAAACTGGAATATACGCACTATTTGGATGTGCCCATCACCAACCGAAGGCTTCACAAATCTGAGTGTGTGGATGTTGAGCTTAGGATCAGGGAGTGACTCAAGGGTTGGCAATCTGTATCTTGATCTATGTTGGGCAAGATGATCTTGACGAGATCTATTCTTTGCTCTATACCGATTTATCTCCTTATCAATATAATCTTGTCAAAATCTTATCTTCTAAAACTGAAGTGGATGTTTAGGAACTTCATTTGGATTTTTCATGGTGGTGGGATGGAGTTCACTTGGTGGCATAGAGAGCATTTTGCCAGCTGCTTTACAGCGAGGGCTTGGGTATTTAGTCACTACTGATCAAGAGAGAGACCATGATTGTCAAGCATGCTACAAGATTCTTGCTCGAGTCAAAGAACTTCTGGAGCTTCGTGATGAGGATGAAATATGGCCCTAGACATTAGATGCCAAGATTTAGGTAAATCTGGAGTTATTCCTTTATGTGAAGAAAGATTTTTGCTCACACTCTGACGGTGATGTCCAACATCGGATGGATGATTGATGATGGACAATCTATAGATGCCATAGATGATGCATAGCTTTTTGATTTCTCCTTGCAGAGATGGCAAACCTTGGTTAGTGTGGAGCTTAAGGTGAGCATGAGGATCAGTGAGTTGATCCATTCCAATGGTAGGAGATGTAATATGACCTTGGTTGATCATTTATTTAGAGATCATCTAGCTGAGAGGGTCTACTCCCTGTCGATTCCTTCTTATGGGGGAGCTGACATGAAGATGTGGAGATATTCTTGCAGTTCGAGGGTGAGGGCTAGGGACCTTTATTATTTATATAGAGATGATTCAGCCTAAAATCTAGATAGCATCTAGATCTAAAGGCTCGATGTCCACCTTAGAGTGCCTAGGGGGCTCTTGACTAATCGTGGATGCCCATCCCGTCGACTCGCCCTTACTACGACAAGGAGGTGGAAATGGTTAAGCACGTTCTGCTTTAGTGTGGGCAAGCAGTGCGGGTGTGGAAATTGGCCAGCTATCCTTGGGCTTCTCTCTAGGTGATGATGATGACGTAGACCTTCCTTGATCCAGTGCAGGATAGTATGAGCAATGAGACGACTAGACCCTAGGGCACAAGGGCTGTCTATATCGCCTATCATATTTAGCTTATCAGTAATGATTGTATTTTTTAGAGGAGTACACAGCCAGTGAAGTTTGTCTTGGAGAGAGCTACGATGCACGTTGGTAAGATCATTCATCACTCTTTGATCGAAGAGATTATGATAGCTCGAGACATCCAGTGTTCCTTCTCTACTCCTGTAGCAACCCAATTGGTTTTCATCATTTAAGAGCCCACACCCTTGAGTTTTTTCAAAGTCAACTTCAACAACATTGTGTCGGATGAAGGTAATAGAGGTGGAGTTGGGTTCATGATCTAAGACCTAGACTCCTGGTTTGTGGCAATGGGGGAAGACACATTATGGGCATCTCTAATTTTGGTGTGGAATTGAAGATGGCCTAAACAGGCATCACTTATACGAGACAAGTATCAAGAGTCAACTTTCTTATCATTGAGGGTGATTCTATTACTATTATCAAGAGGATCCAAGATCAAACGATAGATATTTGACTAAATAGGATCGTCCAATTCCTAAAGAACTTATCAGTAAAATATCCCTAAAATGGAATAGGGCTAAGCGAAGCAAAAATTTTTTTCACAAGATAGAAAATGAAAATTATTATCTCCACACGAGGTTTGTGAATAAGTAATTATCTAATAATAAGCAAGGAATATCAGTCTCTTTGCTAAACAAGATTTATTGAACTCATAATTCATTACATACTTTTTATGAATGTCAACTAAGTATCATAAGTAAATTGATCCTGGTTGTTCAATCATTTGATAACCATAGTCATTCTTTAATAAATGATCACTATGAGTTAGACTGAATAGAATTTGATCAATCTTTTTTTTCTATCGTTAAGATGGAGAACTAAACCAATAGCTATAGAGGTTCATCCATTTCTCCATGATATATAAAAAATATCAAAAAATTAAATCTTCTTGGATGCCAAGCACATCTATCGAGAGGCAATCATATCCTATATGGAGGAATAGACTGATCTGGCATCTATTATAATAGTTTTATGTGATACTAGTGTGTACCCGTGCTTTGCGATAAGATTTAGCTAAAATCAAAGATAAAATTTAAAATATTTCATCAACATATAAATTTTTATATAATATAATATATAATACTTTTATTAACTAACGAATTAATTTTCATGCTAATTTTCATCTTCCATTACCTTTTATTTAAATTAAGAATATGAATACCAAAAAATTTACTAGAGTACTACAGAACTGAGAAGATTCCATAACAAATATAAATCAAAGTCATTAAAGAAATATATGATATTTGAAATTAAATTATCTCTAACAAATAAAGAAAAAAGAAAAGACTAATACTTAAGATATGTTATCAATTATCTTCAGTGATTTTTTAGGAGGTATTTTTTGAAAAAATTCAGTATGAATCATTTTTTTCAACAATTGAAATAATAATTTTTTGTTGAACCTAAGATGAAGAATGATCAGAGCAAAACTTTTTAGCAAATTATTAAGTCCAAATTCACTTATTGAAAATATGTTGATGACCGTAAAATTATACATGGTATTATTAAAACTTTGTAAACCAAATGTAATCTAAAATATGTAAATGCTATTAGGAATGTTCCTTATAAAAAAAAATAGACTAAATCTATCATATTTTATATCTATGACAAGATTAAGTGTTAAGACATCAACTATTTATTGAGCTAATTTTTTAAAAATTATAAATATTATTGTATCTATTTCATCTTCAACAGTACTATTTAATTTATACCTTGAGACAATAGATATATTATGTTTTTAATAAAAATATATTTATTTTTAGTAAATAAAATATAGCATTAAAAAATATATTGCAACTTTATCATGGTAAGGGGGATAATTATCTTTACCTTATTGATTACAAAAAAAAAATATTATTATAATTTTTACTATAATATGCAAAGAATTATGAAAAAAATAATTATGAAAGTAAAATTAGAAGAAAAAAATAAATTTATTTATAAAAAATAAAGATCAAAATCTCACAAAAGCACCTCATGAAAAACCTTTATATACACAAATAATCTCTTCTATCTCTTTCTTCCCACATAATCTTTCATACCCTTCTCTACGTGATTCCACCTATTAAGAAGACACAAAGTTTCTTTAAATAGAGTACATGTGGGTAGGAGTTTGATTCCTATCTTAACTCACCAACTAAAGACCCATTATGATTTGTACAAAAAAAAAGACCCACTATGACACAAATTTTACTAATCATTAAAAGAAAATAATTGAATAGAGTAATAATAGAAATAGAATCCTAAAGTTATTAAAATTAATAATCAACTAAAATAAAATTCTAATTGAAACATGTGATATGTTCAATGATATAAATGATTTCATATGATCAATAAAGATGAACTATTTTCTAGCATAAGTAAGAAACATGGTATATGATCCTTGACTATGCTAGAAATTATATGAATTCACAAATACAGTTTATAGACATAATTTTGATCAATAGATGTTATTTTGTAATATACTTTATATCATCAGCTATAGGAGATGTCAACTAGGAATCATAATTTTAGCTGATCTATCAAATATCTGATCTAATCTGACTATAATGGGATAAAATTTATCTGATCCGATTAGAATCTGAAATGGATATGGGTTCTAAAAAAATATCTAAAATAGATTCAGATCGAATATGGATAATGATATACCCCATCCTAAATCCAACCTGAAACACCTTAATCTAAATTTTTCTTTCAAAATTATAATTCTTTTATAATATTTATATGATAAGTTTATACTGAACTCGATAATCTACTAATTTGTGTCTCTACTTGACTCTACCTAACTCGAGATGAGTTTGGGACAGGTCTAAATATGTGATTTTTAATTGCAATATGGATATAGATGTTGTCTGATTGATCTATATCCGATATGTTGTGATCTCTAATATCAATTTATTTTAAACTTGTCTTGCAAGTAAAATTTTATCTCTTAAAAAATTATTAAATAATTTAAAATTTTTTACATATACAAATTTTTTGAAATAATGAAATATCATTCACACTTGAATTATTACCAACTCAACCCTAATTAACCAATCCTAGTTGAACCAATAATATACCTAAATCTAATTCAAAAAAAAAAACAAACTTCATATTTTAATCCAACTTGATCACTAATTTTTCGAGCCCAATCTCTAGTATAACATTAAATCAATTTAGCCCAACATATCTCAAGCAGAGCCAAGCCCATAAATAGATTATTTATTATCAAATATTAAATCTTAAAATAACTAGTAAATATAATTCATAATTTGCAGAAAAAGATGATGCAAACAATTTTCTCTGGTGTGTTGCCATCCAAGGCTAAGAATTTAAAGTTAGTAGTATAGGTACATGGATGGCGATTGTTCTAATTATTTGAGAACTTATAGAATCAAAAGAGATGCCCTCACGATTATCTGATGGCCTAGGCCGAGTGGAGTTTATTGCCATAGATGCCTTGCTATGTCGATGAAGATGAGCTGCAAGGGTATTTTCCACCAAACTTCAAGTCGATGTGTAGCTTTTGGTTTACTGCTCTTATTTGAACTAGCTAGAGGAGGAAATGATTCTTCTCCAAGACAAGCAGTAGTCCTTGAGCTTTGACTAAGAGCTTGAGCATAACTAGAAGAGGGCTCATATGGCTCCCTATCTGCGGGCGAGAAGGAAGATTCTTCTAAAATTGGGATAGTATGATAGCTTTGGCTCTGTGTCACAGGAGATCTTGAACATTGTTCAAGACCTAAATTGATAAATAATGATTCTAGAGAATCTGTAACTGTATCACCTTGACTTGTCTACCCACACTTAGTAACTGGACAGGGACTAGAAGAAGAATCTATCTACTATTGTTGTTTTAAGGCGGCCTAAAAGCCATAGAAAGTTAGTTGCTAGATGGATCAGGACAAAATCCATGACCTCTTCCTCATCGATGTTCTTATTCATTTCATCGAAATCTGAAGCTAGTAGGTATCTAAATTAAAGAGGTAAACAAAATTAGGACACTGATGGATAGCATGTAAATAGCAAACCTAGCCAAAAAATGGTGTCCTTGATACACATTCGAAAGGCCATAACATCATTTCTATAATGCAAGAAGAAAAAGAACATGAGACTGTAATTTTTGCATACTTAAAGTGAATCATTTTGCTTAGAATGGGATGTGTGCCCCTCATGCTCGATACTATTATGCCTTTGAACATATTTTAACAGCATATCAATTGAGATCTAATATTTAATGCTATAAAGAAAAATTAAAGAGGATATGTTACTAGATATATTCAGTGAATAAACTTATCTTTATTTTAGCTTTAGTTTGAAAGACAACAAACTTCTTTACCAAGCATGCCTCATTCTTACATAGAAATACTCTTGGCTGAAATGCATCTGTGTGGATTAACATATAGCAATACAACCGAACTCTTGATATTAATTCACATAGATGAAAAAAATCAAAAAAGTTCAAAAAGTGATGGCCTGCCTTAGAGAGAGAAGCTCTAGGGATCTTAGAGCGAGAAACCATCCACTTTTCGCCGTTAACCCTTCTCCTCCTCCATTTTCTCTACTCATACACCATACTACCACCATCCACCTACAGCTCATCACTATCCCTCAGTCATTGGTGCAAACAAAAATTCGATAATTTGTTAACAACCTAATGGAGAAGCCAGAACCACTGAGAGCCCTTCCATGGAGCTGAGAGGTGATGAACAGATGGGAAGGAAGCATCTCCAAGAGGAAGGCGAGAGGTTTCTTTTCCAGGAAAATGGAAGTGGGCATGCGGAGAATAGTGCAACTCACAGGTGCCAACGCTATTCCGTTGGACAGAAGTAGGAAGGTTCAGAGATATTCTGATGGAGGCAAAGACACCCATACTAGCAGTAGCAGCTTCGAAGATGGAATATTACCCACTCCAAAAAAAACATCAAGATCACCAAGATTTTTTAAACCTCACACAACAGCTATTGGAGTATGGTCCACCATTTTCGTGCACCGCCCTCCTTTTATCAATTCATCACATGAATAGGGGAGAATACTCCACAAGCATCGCAAAGAAAAAGGTCGTGGAGTCGAGATCAAAGTGATCAGAAGCAGTCAGGAGAGGATTGGGAAGAATAGCGAAGCTGGCCTATTTTCCAAAGTCCTTCGCAGAGGCAATCATACACGGAAGATTCGACGGCCTATGCTAAGTTCATTCTCCACAGTCATCTCTCCATTCTCCCAAAGCGAGCTTTGTACAACCTTTTGTAGCTAGACTTTCTTTGGTCATTCTTCTCATTCGGCCTTTTCAGCCTACACGAATAGCACCCACATATCTTTCCACAATCCTCATCCAAAATCTTTTAATGTCGCAAAGTGCTTCAAATGTGGAGACACCGATCATTTTAAACAAAACTGTCAAAACCCTATGAAATATTTTAAATGCCTCTATTTTGGTCACTCAGCCTGCAATTATCGATCATCCTAACTCTTTCAAAAGCCCCATACAAAATTCTCACCAGGATTATCCTACTCATTCTTTCCCAAAGCATCCAAACACCAACAAACATCTCCACTTTCCAAACACTCTACATCTACTAAAGTTTTCCTCCTTTCTCCAAGGAGATGGCAGGGATCTCTTCCTATCTCAACCAAGTAGCATTAGTGAAAGTTTGTGGTCGATGAATCAAGTTCGAGGAGGTATCAGCCACCCTTGCTCGCAAAGCCCAGAAGGTGGGCTCTTGGACAACTCGTAAGCTTTCAGAACGAAAATCTTTGGTATCCTACCTGAATGCACAAATTATTTTCTCACTCATGGTAGAAGGGCACTTTAGAGAGATGGCTTTTCCCTTATAGTGAACCACTGGGACCAGTTTAAGGGTGGAATACAACACAGTTTGAAGTTCAAAGTCTATGCAACCATCAAGAATCTCTCCCTTCCTTTGTTGGGTGGCTGATGCAATTGCCACTATGATCTCTAGATTTGGAGTGCCTCATGGGGCTAGGCGGCCTAGTCTTCGTTGGAGGATCTATCGAGTTTTGATATTTCAAAGTTAGTTCAGGTAACTAGAGGATCATGCACTTGCTCCACAGATATTATTATCAACTCTGCTCTACAGTAGGAACTAAGAAACCATAATATTTCCTCTTAAGAAGATCAAAATGAAGGAGGTGAGCATGATTGAGAGTTTTGGAATGGAGTAGTTGGGCGATCTCCCTTAAACGGCTCTTGGAGACATCATATCGAGGACTCGGAAGAAAGCCGCTCCGCCTATTATTGAATCCCGAAAGAAGAGGTGGAACCTTTCGAATATGAGAGAACCAATTGACCCAGGGGACAGAAGACTCGTTTGCCACAATCTAGTCAACTCGGATTCCAATCGCATTGGACTTCGAAACTAAGACTGTTCCACTCTCAAACTACCTCGCTTCAAAGCATAGGTAATGGCCTATCCGTCTGTGTGAATCTTGGCTTCTCTTCTCACTTGTGAGGCAAGGCACCATTGGCAAGATACACAGTTCAAATTCAAATCCTCCTAGTGTAAGCCATAAAGTCCCATTGGAAATGGTCTCAACCCTTATGCTTAACCCACTCAAAAAGACTATGGCTGGTGGCTCCTCTTCCGAAGTTGTATCAGTCTCTAAAGTTTTTTTATCTATCATCTCAGCATTACCCCCTCAGCCATTAAGAAATAGTGAAAAGGACATACATAAAGAACTTCAATCATGAGCCCCTTCAATCAGTTCTGTCACTTCAATACCCACTAACGTCCTACCAACTTGCAGCCATGTTAAGAGAAGCTCTCACCTACGTTCAAAAAAACTTAAAACACTGGGCATCTCTAAAGAGGAACTTAGACCTGAAGACACTCATTTTTTAAACTCTTTGACATCAAAGGAAGTGAAGATTCTAGGAGAAAAATGCCAACTCATAATTTTGAGGAATGGTGATGAAGTGGCCCAAAGACTTAAACTGATAGAAATCATCCGATGTGGCCCATTGGAGGTCAACACTAGAAGCAAAAATTAGTTGAAGGTGTCTCTAAGCTAGTTGGGTCTTCCTATCATGTTGCCTAGTAGTGTTTTTTCAATTTTCAAGTATGACACTTGCTCAAACTTTTGATTTTTATCAGCAAGCTCCTCTTCTCCCAGCTATGCAACAGCTGGGCTTTTGGCAAAGCTTTATGCTTTTTGTACCTAGGCTTTCATTATGAGATGGATTCCTAGTCATTGTGTTTTTATAGTCAAAAATTCTCTGATAATCGCAATCACAAACTACAAAATAATAGCTCAGCGCTAGTTTGGTTTGAGACTTTCCTCAAATGTCAATCTTGTTCTGAAATATAAGAGGCCTTGGCAAACCATCAAAAAGACAAACTATGCATGATATAATCTTTCAGTCTAAGTGTAACATCTACTATTTGCAAGAAACCAAGCTTGAATTCATCACTGACAAACTCATCAAGTCACTAAGTGGGAAAAAATTTGATACATGGGAAGTGATCAATTCTAAAGGCTCAAGTGGAGGTATTCTAACTTGTTGGAACTCCTTGGAGGTAACAGGGACTCTTTTCCAAGTTGGATTTTTCTCTCTTAGCACCATATATACTCCCTTGTTGGCTCTTTGAACTCAAATAAATAGCTATTGTCCAATGTTTACAAACCAACGAATCCGCAACCGAGAGCAAAGTTTCTAGAGGAGTTGTCTACCATCAGAAGTTTTTGGTGGACCATAGATAATAGTTGGTGACTTTAACTTAACTCACTTCTTGTCAGAAAGGAATAGGGCCCCTTATAGCAGAGCAGCCTCCACTGATCTCAACTCTTTTATTGATTCTTTTGAGCTCGTGAAAGTAAAACTGTGCCAGCATAAGTTTACATGGTCGAATCATAGGGAGTACCCATCCATGTTGAAGCTTGACGGGTGCTTAGTGTCTCTTGATTGGTTTTCAATCACTCCTAGTATTTGTTTGGTGCCACTCTCCAAGACCACCTCAGACCATTGCCCCCTCCTCCTCAAAAGCTTTTCTACAAAATCTCAAAACAAACCTTGCAGATTTAAGGATTTTTGGTGCATAATTTTGGGCTTCGATCAGCTAATTCATTCTTGGTGGTTTTGTACTCCAAAAAGCACAGATGCAACAGCTAATATAGTGGGAAAGCTTAAGTTTCTGACAGTAAAACTAAAAGCTGGAACCGTAACCATAATGAAAATCTAGCTCAAAGGAAGGCTGAAATTAGAAATAAAATTTTATGGCTTGATGTTCAAGAGGAAACCAAAAACTTATCAAAGAAAGAATGAATCAGTCATACTCAGTTAAATGAGCAATTAAAGTTGATTTTGGCTTAAGAGGAGATAATGTAGAGGCAGCGCTCGAGAATCTAATGGCTGAAGCATGGAGATCACAACTCAAAGTTCTTCTATCTAAGTGCGATTGCAAGAAGAAGAAAAATAGCATCCATATGATCGAGCATCAAGGTGCTATCATAGACAAAGTGGATTTAATTAAAGATGTTTTCTTTCGCTACTATACAGATTTGTTTAGTCCAAATGAGGATCTTTGCCTTGAAGCAAACTGGAACATGCTCTTTCAGAGAGAGCTGACCCAAGATGAGATTTATCCATTTGGATAGCCCATTTACAGAAGAAGAAGTAAGATATGCAGTATTTTGCATGGCAAAAGATAAATCATCGAAACCTGATGATTTTTCGATGAACTTTTATCAAAGATACTGAGATTTAATTGAAAAGATATTTATTTTCTTTTTGATCAAATATCATCAGGCACTGTGGCTTCTCAAGGTTGAACTACTCTTTTATAGAGCTGATACAAAAAAAATAAAGAGCATCAAGGTTCAAGACTTCAGACCGATAAGTTTAATCAATGGAGCATTAAAGATCTTCACCAAGGCATTATCCATCAGGCTATCTAAGATCATGGACTTGTTTCACAAGCACAATCAGCCTTCATCAAAGATAGGTAGATTAAAGATAGTTTCATCACAGCAATGAAAATTATCTCATATTGCTAAAAGCACAAGCAAAAAGGTCTATCTATAAAATAGATTTTGAGAAGGCTTTCAATAATGTTAATTGGCCCTTCCTTATCTCTCTTCTGAGGCTTTGGACAAAAATAATATAAGTGGATTGCAGATATCCTAAAATTTAGCAAATTGACATTACTAATCAGTGGTGAGCCCACCAAATGGTATCACATAAGTAAAGGCTCAAGTAAGGGATCCATTATCTCTCCTCTTTATCCTGATGGTAGATGTATCGGATTGGATGTTGTTTACTGCAGCAAAGAACAAGTTAATCTCAGGCATAGGTCCAAAGAACATCACGGAGGAATCTATAGTATTCAATTTATAGATGATACACTCATACTCAGCAATGAAAGCAGATTTCATGCGGCAAACCTAAAATTCATAATCTATCTTTTGAGATGCTCTCGAGTCTAATATAAATTTTGGTAAGAGTATCCTCATAGGAATTGGGCTTTCCAAGAGACTTTGAAGAGTTTTCAGACCTCATGGGATGTACAGAAGCTAATCTCAAATCAAGTATCTTGGATATCCTCTACACTATAGCAAACCCAGGGCAACTGATTGGCATTTCATTAAAGAAAAAATTGAGAAAAAACTTTAAGCTTAGAAAGGTAAGATCTTAACACTTGCTGATCGGTTAATTTTAATTAACTCCATTTTGAGCGCTATCCCCATATACTAGATGAGTTTGATGCTGCTACCATTAATAGTGATGGAAAGAATTGATAAAGTAAGGAGACTCTTATAGGGAGGAAGTAATCCAGATTGTAGAAACTTAGCTTGATCAGCTGGGAGTAAGCATGTCATCTAAAGGCTTATGGAGATTTTGGCATTACAAACCTCCATTTCATAATCATTATCTACTCACGAAGTGGTGGTAGAGATATCATTAAGAGCCCAAAATCTATGGAGATAATTAGTGAATAGAATTTATTTTAAAACCAAGCCCCCGAGTCAAGTTTCCTATGATCGACTTGTTGGAAAATCGGTAGGATTTCAAGTATGTAATTTTAAAATTTTATGCAGTGAAAAATATCAGATTAAACAATTTAATCTAATAAACATACTTTAGATCATATCTAAAAATTCTACCCTAGGAACTATAACATGATATGATGTATGTATATGATATGAAAATAAAATCTGCATGCATGATATATCATAACATGCATCCATAGATCACATCTACATAACTATCAAGTTTAGAACTTGATACCTGAGCACAGGTAGCAGATCACCACATCTGAATCATGAAGACTTGATGTCTCGCTGGTTGCTCACAGCCACATAGAATCTAAACTCTATGATTGTCCACTCAACGCACTGCACTGATCGATCTCTCTGAAAGTGCTAGCTCATGCGAAGATCTTCTGGATAACTGATCTACTTCTCTCTTCGGATCTTCGAACTCTTTCGGATCTGAAGATGGAACACAGAGGAGGATGTGGTCATAAAGAAGATAAAGATGAGAACTCTCTTCTCTTTTTTCTTTTCCAAAATCCTAGAATTAGATCTAGTTTTTCACTCACCTAAGAGGAGGAAGATCTCCTCTAATCTTTCACGCCTAGGAAGGCCGCCCACCCAAGATCTCATGCCCCTTATGAAACCCTAACTCATGGTGGAATTCCTCTTTATATGATCTAATTTTTATCGCACAAACATCAAGCTTTTTATTAATGGCATGGATAGGGAGATAAGAATCAAGTATGAATCAAATTCGAACTCAAATAAGAGTTAGGTTTGAAGTTAAATTCAAATCTAATTTGAAATTAACTTAAACCAGATTTTATCTCATCCTTTTGGGCATTGAGGTAGGGTGACAAAATATCTTTTGGCATGGAGTTTCTCATGCAAATCAAAATTTGCGTTGAGAAGAGTGGGGCATGCGCAAGGGTGGTCGACAGTAGGGAGGAGTCCAACTTGGTTTGGACTCTTAGATCTCCATCTTAATCAAATTAGGTTAGACCCTAATCAAATAATCTTGGATCTAATTCAATTAGGTACCAAACTAGCTAGATTAAATCCTAATCAAATCAAAATTTAATAAAGCTCAATTTCTGATCAAATCAGAAATCAATCACTCTTAGCAATTAGATCATTTCATAACCTAATCGGATCAAATCAAATTGAATCTAATTCAATTAGACTTGAACCAAATTATATTGCTCAATCAAATTGAGCTTAATCAGTAATCTAATTACTTATCAATCCTCTTTTAATTTACTAATCCTTAGCGAATTAATTATTACAACTTTTGCATCAGATTAATTATCAATTGTATTGATGATTATATCTTTGAACGATTCTCAATCATCGATCCGCCACTTGATCAGACAGAAATTTTTTTTGAGTGTGATCCCATAAGTTGAACCAAGTCAGTAGCATAGAAATAAATTTTTAAAATAATCGATGTAACCATCTAGCAATGGAATCGACGTTCGATAGGTCGAATGATTGCAAAACAATATTCAAGAACCTACTAGCATATGATTACAGTATAATTCATCCTTTGATCCTAATACTTAAGGTGACCTAGAATTTAATTGTTAAGTCTGAAATTATTATCCATATTATATTTCAATCTTTTAAATTCATCACATGGATTATCTTGATCAAAATTTTACTAAATTGAAATACAGTGATGCATTAACTCCTATAATCTCGAGAGGTCAATTCTATCTTGACTCACACACTGACCTAATAAGTACTTGACTGTATTTAAAAATTTTTTATTACTGAATTAAAATACAGGTAGTCCAACATCAAAGTATAGTGAGTTGCTTGCAAGTCACCATGGTGATCTCAGATCGAAGGGATACTTATATCTGTATCCTTTGCGAGCTACTCTTGACAGTAGAGTGATTCGTAGTTGGTCACGTTCAGTGAGATATACTTCTATATTTCATCTGTATGCCATATCAGTGTCTCTATACTCCTTGATTAAGAGGATAACTAATCTACATGACATACAATAACCTACACTTGATATAGCTATCATCCTGATAATAGTATATCGTTTGATCGCGAATATACTTAAGGACTAAATAATAAATCCTCTTTTATCAATTTAAAATAGTTGTAAGGACTTCATCACAATACATGAGTTCATTAAAGAAGATGTACACAACTTTTTGATGAATAAATCAAATATTTTTATTATTAAATAATTCATATATAATTTATAAAATAAGCATAACCATCAACAGACTGATGATTGACTTTGGATACACTTCTTAACAACTCTCACTTGGACTAAAGCCAACTAGTATAGTATCGTATACCATCTTCCATTTATGATCATTAAATTTTTTGACACTGAGGACTTTAGTGAATGAATCGGTCAGGTTCTCCATTCCATTGATCTTCTGAAACTCGATGTCATCTCAATCTCTGGATCAGATGGTAGCGGTGTAGTATGTGCTTAGTGTGCTAATGGAACTTTGGTTCCTTCACTTAAGCAATGATGTCAGTGCTGTCGTAGTACAGCAGGATCGGACCATCGATGAAGGGTGCCACTCTGAGCTCATCAATAAACTTTCACAATCATATAGCTTCTTTTATCGTATCAGATACCGTAATATACTCTATCTCACAACTAAGTCGGTGACGGTGTGCTGTCGAAACTTTTTCAATAGACTGCTCCATCATTCAGGAGAAATACAAATTCTGACATGCTTTTGCTATCGTCATGGTCTGACTGAAAGTTAGAGTCTGCAAATCCATAAGTTTCATATCAGATTCTCTATAGACAAGTCACTGGTCCTTAATATTTTTAAATACTTAAAAATAATTTTCACAGCCTTCCAGTGATTTTCCTCCGATCAGATTGATATCTGCTCACTACCCCTAGTGAGTAGGCAATATCCGATATTGTACATGTCATGATGTACATAATGGATTCCATCACTAAAGCATGTGGAATCTTACTCATATGCTCTCTTTCTTGAGAGATTGTCAGATAATCCCTCTTCGAAAAAAAATTCCATGATCTATCGGAAGATAGCGTTTCTTGAAATTCTCCATACTGAACTGCGTCAGTATGGTATCGATGAATGTGGATTGGAGTAATCCAAACAATCTCTTCGATCTATCTCTATAAATTTTCATCCTTAGGATGTAGGATGGTTCTCCCAAATCTTTTATAGAAAACTAAGATGATAGCCAAACCTTTATTCTCTGTAATGCAAGGATGTCATTTTCGATTAAGAGAATGTCATCCATATATAAAATAAAAAATACAACTACAGAACTATTTGTCTACTTATAAATATAGGATTCTTCTTCATTCCTAATAAAGTCATACATTTTGATCACCTTATTAAAATGCATGTTTCAACTCTTAGATGTCTGCTTTAATCTGTAAATATATCTCTGAAGCTTGCACACCTTAGGCTCATACGTGGATGTGAAATCTTCAGATTGTATCATATACATCTCTTCTTCTATCTCTCTACTTAAGAAAGTGATTTTCACATCCATTTGCTAGATTTCATAGTCCAGATGTGCCGTTATCGTAAGCACTATCAGAATAGATTTGAATATTACCAAAAAAAAATATCTCATCATAGTCAATACATAATGTTGACGATATCCTTGGCAACCAAACAAATTTTATAAATCTCTATCTTTCCGTCTACGCCCCTCTTCCTCTTAAAGATCCACTTATACCCCATGGATTTTATTCCTTCAGATGGGTTAACTAATGTCCACACATCGTTGATCTTCATAGACTCCATTTCGAACTTCACGACTTCAAACCACTTATCGAGTCGGATCTCTGTATTACATCTATGTAGGTGGTCGGATCCTCATTGTTCTCATCGAGTTCAATAGGATTACCATTCGAACTAAGAAACCATAGTATCTATCTGACTGACGTGGTACTCTATCGAATTTTCTTAATGGTACATCTACAATGGGCTTTAGATTTGATCTAATCAAATATTATTATGTAAGTTTACTAGATTATGTCGGTTCTTTTACTTATCGAACTTCATCAAATTCAATCTTTGAGATATTAGTTCCTTCACCAAGGAACTTTTTCTCAAAAAATTATCTTAAGATGGATGAACATCTTTTATTCATTAGCAAGATAGAAGTAATACCCTTAGTATCTTTCAAATACTCAATAAAAAATATTTATCAAACTTAGGTCCAAGTTTGTCTGTTATTAAACACTTGACATAAGCCGGACACTCTCAAATCCTAAGATGTGAGAGAACCAGCTTACGTCATACCCATATCTCATATGGTATTTTATTTACAAACTTACTCAGAATCTATTAAGTACATTGCAAGCCGTCTCGAGTGCATATCCCCAAAAGAAAATTGGCAGACTAGTAAAGCTCATCATAGATCGAGCCATGTCCAATAGGATTCGATTCCTTCTTTTCGAGACGTCATTATGCTATGGTATCTCTAAAGAGATCTATTATGAGAGAATCTCATCTCTCCTAGATATGTCAGAAACTCATGGAGAGATATTCACCTCCTTGGTTAGATCAAAAAATTTTAATATTTTTTTAATTTATTTTTTTATCTTATTATGGAACGTTTGAATATTTTAAATAATTTAAACTTGTGTTTCATCAAGTAGATATACCCATATCTAGATAGATTGTTTGTGAACATAATGAAATAGTGATATCCACCTCTGGCACTAGTATTCATGAGTTCACATACATCAGTATGTATTAGACCTAGAATTTCATTTGCTCGTTCACCTCTTTCAGTAAAAGATGACTTGTCATATTCCTAAGTGGACAAGACTCACAGGTTGGCAATGATTCACAATCATTGACTTCGAAATTTTCTCTTAAGTTAATATGTTCATCCTATTTTATTAATATAACCTAGCCTACAATGCCAAAGGTAGGTATCAAAGACATTACCTAACATAGGGCGATTATTCGAGGCCGTAATATAATGTAAATATCATTATTCAATTATTCATTTATTATAATAATACCATTCAAAATTATATCACAAGAACTTTTTTTTATTGAAATTTCATAACTATCATTGGCCAAAAGGTCTACAAAAATTACATTCAATAAAAATGAAGGAAAGAAGTGACAATCACTAAGAATAACGACATGAGAATTGAATACAAGTTTGATAATTTTTAAAGCTAGAACTAGAACTGATCTTCCATCTTAACATCCAAGAATCTCTTGTCATCCTCAAATCACCTATTGATTTGAAGTCCCTGCAATGAATTGCAAATATTAATAGGACTACTAGTATCTAATATCCAGATCATTATATCACAAATAAAGAAGTTGCAAAGTGTTATTATATAATTACTTTGCCCAGCAACCGCTTGCTTCTTATTTAGCCTGTTTGGGTCAAGGAATGCTATGTATTGAGGATAGTTCTTTTTTCAATGATCTGCTTCTTACAATAGAAGCACTCTATCTAGCTCTAGTCAGACTTGGACTTGAACTTTTGATCTGACCCCCAGCACGTTGCATCTTTTTATTTTTATTTTTATTTTTTTTTCTTAAAGGATGATGCCCCATTAAGGATCGTCCCACTACATTCATCATTTCCTTATGGAGCTGGTGATCTTTCTCAAAAGTCTATAGCAACCA
Organism: Elaeis guineensis; assembly: GCF_000442705.2. Classification (NCBI taxonomy): domain Eukaryota; kingdom Viridiplantae; phylum Streptophyta; class Magnoliopsida; order Arecales; family Arecaceae; genus Elaeis; species Elaeis guineensis. The sequence continues at coordinate 16,374,163 of NC_025997.2, forward strand.
CAGTAAACCATGGTAATTGACTACAGGCTTCGTCATTCTACAATAACTGAAAAAAGAGAGATAAGACTTGGACAGAAAATTTAAAAAATTCAAAACACATCTTTTTCAAGCTGTTCATGTAAGAAAAAATCGAACTTGCTCAGATGCTCGATCTGTTCAATCATATATAATATATGATCAGTGACTGATGTCCTCTCCTTCATTCAGGCATTGAAGACGGCACAACCAATCTTGTATCGCTCAACATCGTCGAGAGTGCCAATGGATTCATTCAACACTTGCAACATCTTCTCTGACTGAGCATCCTCGAACTTGTGACTAAACTCATCATTCATCAAAGCCGCATAATGCAACGCACCATGGTGCGGTCATTGATCCACTTCTGATAAGTATTTCATACCACACCGCATGAGTTCGGGGCAAACTTCTCTGATGTTGGATCTGTCAGCACATACAAGATCCGCTTGTACTCCAGGACTATCTTCAATTTTCGATATCAGCTATCGAAATTGAATCCCGTCAATTTATCACTATCCAACAGTGATCAGAGTGACAATGTAGTAGCCATAACTGCACAAAAAAAAAAAAAAACCTAATCAGTATACGAATTATTAAGCCTAGAAATATAGACTTTTGTCTAAAGATTCTTCCATTATTTTTATGAATCGATAGCCTCTACCACTAATACGAAGAATTACACTAATTTCTTAGCAGATACTAGAATCCACACAGACTGCACATGAGTTCAACTTTGATCGGCCCACCCATGTGCATCTATGGATAGGTTCTTAACAATTATTTCTTCAAATAACTTCTAATAATCAATTTTATCCCAAAAACCTAATCAGTAGGTTTTGGCCTCCACTGAAAGATTGGTTAGGTTCAACCATTAACATGACCATACTTAATCCATCTAACTAACAAATGATCAGGTCGACTTTGATCGACCAACCTAACCACCCATCAAAGAGACACGATTGAGTCGTTATATTATAAATGATAATTTCAATAGCAGATAAGCACCAAACCTTTGGGCCTCCAATTATTATCAAACTAATAGACTCATTATTATCCAACTTAATGAAAGGCTATGATCTAGTTATCATCATAACTATTTCATTTTTAGGGACCTAATAATTTAAAAAATTTGGTTAAATGATTTGAAGAGAAAAGATTGACAAGCTAATCATAGTCCTCCCATTGACTTCACCAAGTCAGATCAAAGAAGATTAGATTGAACCTGATCCAGGCACCTAAATCAGTCAAATTGATCAATATATGCAGCATGGGTTAGCACGAATCAATGAGCAACCGAATCAAAAGCTGATTGACATATTGATCAGATAAGTGAGATCGGTTGGAGAGATATGCTATTAACTTACCATAGACTCAATCTATATGAGTAGCTCCCACTTAATGACCACCAATCATGACTGTCAAACTTATCTTAGATACCAATTGGTTCATCAATTTCAGTTTGATTTACCTAAAGACTCGGGCTCAACCACTGAGCCACGATCAAGGTCCATCTTGATCTAATCATAAACATAAACTATGACCAACTACAACTATTGTATTGACTCTCAAAAATTCTGATTAATCTAATTCAACTTTTGGTTAAATCTGATTATTTAGTCTATTTGATTCTAACCTTAGGACTAACCAATTAAGAGGATCCGATCAAGCTAACCCATAACCCCATGTTTTATGTGAATCTCATTAGATTTTTAATTCATAATTCTAGATTTAACTGATTTCAATCTTAATTCTCAATTAAGTATATGATTAACATGAATTTACTATTTAGATTTGCAATAATTTTAATTTTTAATTTTATAAATAATTTACAACTAATTTATAAAAAAAATTTCAATTCGAAAACTAGATCAACTCATCTCTGGACTGAGCCGGCTCAGTTCAATGGATCAACTAAATCTGCTACTTGATCGACCAACTGATAATGAGCAGTAACTATTACAATTCGACCTAAGACAACTAGATCAGCTCAGTTAGCACTGGACTGACTAAACCAGGAGACTAAATCGGCTACATTCAAACTGAATCGGCTCAGCCTGCATGATAGCAGATTTCAAAGAGTTTCAAATTTGAAAAATTCTACATAAATCAAAATAAAATCTATCATAAACTAACTTTTTAAATCATATCTAAACTTTTTATGATTTATGATTTTATTTTCCATGATTAAAATAATTTTAATCAAAAAATTAGATGATTCTATTTTTCATACAAATTTTATTTTGTATCACATAAAATAAATCTAAAATTTTAAGATCTAAGGTTTTATAGAAAAATAATTTTTTTTTCTTTTGCGGTTCATCTTCATGAACAAACAATACCCCTATACGCCATAAGAGACCCCATAGAATAGGAGAGGGGCATCAAATCCTATTTTCTCTTATGACTGGATGGCTAAGAAAGTTTAATCCGATTACTAGGCTACTAGGCATCTAATCTAATCATATCACATATGAAAAAATTTAGATCTAATCAAAATTAAGAAAAATCAGATCTAACATGCATACATAATCATGTTATAATGAACCTAAGCTCTGATATCAGTATTGAAAAATCGGTAGGGCTTCAAGCATGCAATTTTAAAATTTTATGCAGAAAAAAATATCAGATTAAATGATTTAATCTAATAAACATACTTTAGATCATATCTAAAAACTCACCCTAGGATCTATAATATGATATGATGCATGTATATGATCTGAAAATAAAATCTGCATGCATGATCATATTATAATATGCATTTGTAGATCACATCTACATAACTATCAAGTTTAGAACTTGATATCAAAGCACGGATAACAGATCACCACATCTGAATCATGAGGACTTGAGATTTTGCTGGTTGCTCACAACCGCACAGGATGTCAGACCTCTATAGTTGGTCCACTTGAAGCGCTGTGCTGATCGATCTCTCCAAGAGTGCTAGCTCATATGAAGATCTTCGAATGGCTAATCTACTTCTCTCTTTGGATCTTTCGGACTCCTACGGATCTGAAGACGAAACATGGAGGAGGATGTGGTGATGGAAGAAGATAAAGATGAGAACTCTCTTCTCTCTTCCCAAAACTCTAAAATCAGATCTAGGTTCTTCACTCACCCAGGAAGAGGAAGATCTCCTCAAATCTCTCACACCTAGGAAGGCCGCCCACCCAAGACCTCATACCCCTTATCCCTAACTCATGATGGAATTCCTCTCTATATGATCTGATTTCTGTCGAACAAAAATTAAGATTTTTTATAGATGGCATGGATGGAGAGATAAGAATCAAGTTCGAATCAAATTCGAACTCAGATAAGAGTCAGGTTTGAAGTTAAATTCAAATCTAATTTGAAATTAACCTAAATCAGATTTTATCTCATCCTTTTGGAAGTTGAGGTGAAGCGACAAAACACCTTTTGGCATGGAGTTTCTCACACAAATCAAAATTTGCATGGAGAAAAGTGGGGCGTGCACAAGGGTGGTTGGTGGTAGAAGGAGTCCAACTTGGTTTGGACTCTTAGGTCTCATCCTAATCAAATTAGGTTAGGCCCTAATCAAATAATCTTGGACCCAATCCAATTAGATTAAATCCTAATCAAATCAAAATTTAATCGAGTCCAATTTCTGATCAAATCAGAAATCAATCACCCTTAGCAATTAGATCATCTCATAACCTAATCGGGTCAAACCAAATTGAATCCAATTCAATTATAGTTGAACCAAACTATATTGCTCAATCAAATTAAGTTTAATCAACAATCTAATTGCTTATCAATTCTCCTTTAATTCATTAATCCTTAACGAATTAATTTATTACAACTTTTGCATCAGGTTAACTATCAATCGTATCGACAATTACACCCTCGAACGATTCTCAATCGTCGATCAACCACCTGATCAAACAAAAATTTCTTTTAAGTGTGACCCTATAGATTCAATCCTAAGCTGAAGCATAAGAATAAATTTTTAAACTAATCAATGTAATCATCTAGCAATAAGATCCGATGTCTGGATAGATCGAATGATTACAAAGCAACATTCAAGAACTTACTGACATATGGTTACCATATAATTCATCCCTTTGATCCTAATGCTCAAGATAATCTAGGATTTAACTATCAATCCTGTAATAGTTATCCATATTATATTTCAACCTTTCAAATCTATCACATGGATTATCTTGATCAAGATTTTATTAAATTGAAATACAGTGATGCATTAACTCTTATAATCCGAAGGGATCAACCCCATCTTGACTCACACATCAACTTAACAAGTACTTGATTGTGCCCAAAATTCTTCCATCATCAAATTAAAAATTCAGATAGTCTACCATCAAAATACAGTGAGTTGCTTGCAAGCCACTATGATAATTCTAGATCAGAGAGACACTTATATCCATATCCTTTGCGAGCTACTCTTGACAATAGAGTGCTCTGCAGTATGTCACATTCAGTGAGATATACTCTTACATCTCATCTGTATGCCATATCAGTGTCTTCACACTTTTTGATTAAGAAGACAACCAACACATATGGGATACAACAACCAACACTTGATCTAACTATTATCCTGATAATAGCATATCATTTGATCGCAAACATATTTAAGGGCTAAATGATAAAGCTTCTTTTATCAATTTAAAATAATCCTAAGGACTTCATCACAATACAAGAGTTTATTAAAAAAGATGTACACAACTTTATGATGAATAAATCAAATAATTTTTATTATTAAATAATTTATATATAATTTATAAAATGAGCACAACTGTCAACAGGCTGACGATTGACTTTAAGACACACTTTCCAAAAACTTTTACTTGGACTAAAGCTAATCAGTACAGTATCGTATATCTATCTTTAATTTATGATCATTGAGCTCTTTGACATTGAGGGCTTTAGTGAATGGGTTAGCCAAGATCTCCTTTTCGTTGATTTTTGAAAGCTCGACGCCACCTCGATCTATGACCTTTTGGATTAAATGGTAACGGTGTAGTATGTGCTTGGTGTGCTGAGGAGATTTCGATTCCTTCACTTGAGCAATGGTGCCTGTGCTGTCGTAGTATAACAGGATCGAACCATCGATAGAGGGTGCCACTCCGAGCTCATCGATGAATTTTTGTAAATATATAGCTTCCTTTGTAGCATCGGATGCTATGATATACTCCGCCTTACATACTGATTCGGTCATGGTGTGCTGCTTGAAATTTTTTCAGTAGACTACTCTACTATTCAAGATAAATACAAATTTCGACATGCTCTTACTATCATCATAGTCTGACTGAAGGCTGGAGTCCGTAAATCCCATAAGTTTCATATTAGATTCTTCATAGACGAACCACTGGTCCTTAGTATTTCTCAAATATTTTAAGATAATTTTCATAACCTTCCAGTGGTTCTCCATTGGATCAGACTGATACCTGCTCACTATCCCTAGTGAATAGGCAACATCCGATCTCGTACATATCATAGTGTACATAATAGATTTTACCACTGAAGCATATGAAATCCTACTCATATGCTCTCTTTTTTGAAGAGTTGTCAGATAATCTTTTTTTGAAAAAAAAATTCTATGACATATCAGAAGATAGCCTTTCTTAAAATTCTCCATGCTGAACCACTTCAACATGATATCAATGTACGTTCTCTTTGATCTATCTCTATATATCTTTATCCCTAGAATGTAGGATACTTTTCCCAAATCCTTCATGGAGAACTGAGATGACAGTCAAATCTTTATTTTCTGTAATGCAGGGATGTCATTTTCAATTAAGAGAATATCATCTACATACAAAATAAGAAATATAACTACATAACCATTTGCCTACTTGTAAATGCAGAATTTTTCTCCATTCCTAACGAAGCCATACATTCTGATCATCTTATTAAAATATATTTTCAACTCCTAGATGTCTGCTTCAATTTATAAATGAATCTCTGAAGCCTGCATACCTTAGACTCATCTGTGGATGTGAAACCTTCAAGTTATATCATATATACCTCTTCTTCCAGCTCTCTATTTAGAAAAATAATTTCACATCTATTTATCAAATTTCATAATCCAGATGAGCCGCTATCGCAAGCATAATTTGAATAGATTTGAGTATTATCACAAGAAAAAATATCTCATCATAGTCAATACCATAATATTGACGATATCCTTTGGTAATCCGACAGACTTTATAGGTCTCCACCTTTTCGTCTATATCTCTTTTTCTCTTGAAGATCCACTTACACCTTATGAATTTTATCCCTTCATGTGGGTCAACTAATGTCCACACACCATTGACCTTCATAGAATCTATTTCAAACTTCATAACTTTAAGCCACTTATCAGAGTCGGATCTCTGCATTGCATCCGTATAGATGATCGGATTCTCATTGTTCTCATCGAGTCTAATAGGATTACTGTCTCGGATTAAGAAATCATAGTATTTATCTGACTGACATGGTACTTTATCGAATCTTCTTAATAGTGCATCTACAACGGCTCTGAGTTTGATCTAATCAAATTTGGCTCTGTAGATTCACTAGATTATGTCAGCTCTTCTATCTATCGAACTTCATCAAGTTCAACCTTTGAGACATTAGATCCTTCATCAAAAAAAATTTTATCCAAAAAGATTATCTTAAGGTTGACAAACATCTTTTGTTCATCAGTAAGGTAGAAGTAATACCTCTTAGTCTCTTTCAGATATCCAATGAAAAAAATATTTGTTAGATCAAGGTTCGAATTTGTCTGTTATTAAATGCTTGACATATGCCGAACACCTCCAAATCCTAAGGTGTGAGAGAATCGACTTACGTCCGATCCATATCTCATATGGAGTTTTATTTACAGACTTACTCGAAACTCTACTAAGTATATAACAAGTCATTTTGAGTGTATGTCCCCAAAAGAAGATTGGCAGACTAGCAAAGCCCATCATGGACCGAACTATGTCCATTATGATTCGATTCCTCCTTTTTGAGATGCCATTATGCTATGATGTCTCTGGAGGAGTCCATTGTGAGAGAATCTCATTCTCTTTTAGATATATTAGAAACTCACTGAAGAGATATTCACCTTCTTGGTTAGATCAAAGAGTTTTAGTACTCTTTTCAGTTTATTTCTCTACCTCATTATGGAACTGTTCGAACATTTCAAATGATTCAGACTTATATTTCATCAAGTAGATGTACCCATACCTAGATAGGTCATTTATGAATATAATGAAATAGTGATATCTACTTCTGGCACTAGTGTTCATGAGTCCGCATACATCAGTATGTATTAGACCTAGAACATCACTGGCTCATTCATCTCTTCCAGTAAAAGATAACTTGATCATCTTTCCAAGTAGACAAAACTTATAGGTTGGCAATGATTCACAATCATTGACTTTGAGGATTCTCTTTTGAGTTAACTTGTTTATCTTGTTCTTGTTAATATGACCTAGCCTACAATACCAAAGGTAAGTATTAGAGATATTATCTAGCCTAGGATGTTTATTCAACGTGTACATTACATTAGACCATGATACAATGTAAATGCCATTATGCAATTGTTTATTCATCATAGTAACACCATTCAAATGATAACACAAAAAATTTTCTTTATTGAAATTTCATAACTGTCTTTGGCCAAAAGACCTACAGAAATTACATTCAATAAAAATGAAAGACAGAAGTGACAATCACTAAGAATAAAGACATAAAAATTGAATACAAACTTGATAATTCTTAAAGCTATAACTAAAACTAATCTTCTATCTCCAATATTCAGAAGTCTCTCACCGTCCTCAAATCTCTTATGGACTTGAAGTCCCTGCAATGAATTACGAATATTAATAAGACTATCAGTATCTAATACTCAAGTCATTGTATCACAAATAAAGAAGTTGCAAGGTATTATCATTGTTAGATTTATACCCTAGAAGTCAATTGTTGGCTGACATATTACGTAATTTCAGAGCTTAAAACTTATACTTGTAACTTTTTATTATCAATAAAAGACTTTTTCACTCCAACCATATTATGTGTCCATGATTTATCTTTAAAATTAACAAAGATGATTTTTGTATATTCTTAAAGTGTTAAGAATTTAAGACATATGTTAATTAGTGATTAATTTTTAAATACTTTCGATCAAAAGATCATCACAGAGGATAGTGATCAATCCATTTGAGATTGATGCACGGTTCATCTCTCTTGTGGATAGATGAGTCTCAGATCTGTGGTGTAGAGACACTAGGATGAAGATGCGGGTGATTGTTAAAGAATAATTTACACTGAGTGTGATCAACATAAAAATCATATGGATGTCTACTTGATTTATGTCACAAATTGACATAAAAAGTATCAATTAATATCTAAATTATCTAACTTTATTAAGAAATTGATACTTGTTATTATATTTTATAGAAAAAGAAGTCATCAATAGAAAGAATAAGAAAAGAGGATTCCAACGACATAAATTTTACGCAAAACGGAGTTAAATTGATCCAGAAATTGAAGAATGAAGAAAGAAAACTCAATTGGATCAAATCCGAGTCAAATCAGGTCAAAATTGATCAAAAATCAACTGATTTGGTGATCTGGTTAGCCGTCTGGTCCACAGCAACAAGTGCCTGGACCATGGACCCATCGGCGCACCATAAACCAGCCAATCAGCGAGTCTCGGCTCACCGCAACGCATCGTGAGCCCGATCCACGCGCGCGGTCCAGGGCTCATGAGGAAAGAGAAGAAGGTCCGAAGGGCAACCTGATAACTTCACATCACTCGATGGTTCGATCTTCTCTGATCAAGATCCAACGCTCCATATTTTTTGCGCCATCGGACGGCCACCATCGCAGCCGGTCAAGATCCAACCGTAATCAAGGCAATTGCAAGAATCAATAAACACTAGGACAACACGGGATCCTTCTGCAGTGCGATCCAACGGACGAAATCTTCCAGCACCTTGATCGGACGGTCCGCGATGCATCCGACCTGATCCCATCTCTGCAGCGTGATCCAACGGCAGCGTTTCACCCAGATCGTGATCCGACGGCCCAGAATCGCTCCCGGCTTGATTTATTAGATGAATTGGGTCCTTTAGATGAAGATCGGATGGCTGAAATAATTTCTAGGATTTCTTGATAGATTTAAGTGCTTTTTGAGCGAGATTTGAGTTCCTAAACCCCCCTAATAGCCCTCTAAAATCTCTTAGTCCCACATCTAAAGTTTTGAAAATCTTATAACCCCCAAATGCCTATAAAAAGCCCCCAAAGGCCCTTGTTTTAAGGATTCTTTCCTTCCGATCAAGCTTGTAACCCTAGATAGTGGGGTTTTTAGCTTTATTCTCAAGCCTCGAGCTTTGAAGTTTTTATAATAATTTTTTTTATATATAAAATCTTATTTTTATGTAATTTTATCTCTTTACATTATGCAATTTATTTTTCTTGCAATTAGGATAGTTTAATTTATGCAATTTAATTTCTTGCAATTAGGTTAGTTTAAATTTATGCAATTTAATTTTATGCAATTAGGTTAGTTTAAATTATGCAGTTTAAATTTATGCAATTAGGATAGTTTAATTTATGAAATTAGGGTAGTTTATTTTTCTGTATTTAAATTTTGCAAGTAGATTTAGATCATGTCTAGCTAAGCATCCCTTCTAGGGTTTGCGATGAAGCTAGATCATGAGTAGAAGTTTTACATAGGGTTCTTTCTTTTTCTTAGGGTTTTTTTTCTTCCTCTTTTGCCAAAAATTTTTGATGAACTACAGTTGGGTCAGAGTCCCTTCATAGTTCATGCTTGATTTAGTGCATAGGAGGAGAAAACCCTAAGAGATCCTAGTTACTACTCCCCTGTAAAGAATCTTGATGGGTTATCGTTGGGCCTTAGTCTTTTCATAATCTATGCTTGGGAAAGACAAGAGGAGTAGTCGTTAGGATCAATAAGAAAAATTCTAGGTAGAATTTCCTAATCTAGATCTAGTGGATTCAAAAACCCTAGATCCTTAGTCTTATTGTCTTTAGCAAACAACTTTCGATTTTTGATTTTCGTTAAAGCTCGCTTGAGCATAGATTTGAAAATCATTTTTAAACCAAATCTCTGTGGGATCGACCCGTACTCGCTGGTCGTGCTACTCTGCACACTGTGCGCTTGCAGTTTTATTTATAAATTTTAAGATTTGCACATCACTACTCACTCGTCAGTAGTCTTCTCGATGCTGCAGTGGTGTGAGTGGTCCTTTAACCTGCAGTGTCATTGACTATTTGCAGCGAGACTACTGCATTTGACTGCATGTTCTCTTGGTCCCTAATCATTCAGATCCTTACTATGTATGTTGGCTTCAGTAGGTTCAGATTCATTGTTTGGAGTAGAATGTACTTAGATGGAATCTATCAATCTTGATAGAAAAAGAATAGTCCTATACGATTTACGAGATTAACTTTAGAAAATTTTTGATCAAAGCAAGTCTGAATACTAAAAAAAAATTTAATAGAATTCACAAATAAACTCGAGTCGAGCCAATCTAGCATATGACTGACGATGAGATCTAACGAGTTCTTCATGACCTCCGTCAAGTCAGGACTCATGATAGAAAGACCGAATCATACGATAACTGTACCTAAAAATTTATACTTTTATTCTACTGGATTGTCACTACATACTGCTAGATGTCACAGATGGATTGTGAGACTCATCGGGCATCGTTTTGATGATCGATGATCCTTAAAGGATAGAATTAGAAATATTTCAATCCATCGAAAAGAGTTTCGATGATATTATAATAGAGATCACAATATATCTCACTACCAGATAGAATAAAATCTATGGGGTCACACATTAAGAGATTTAATCTTAAATTTATCAATTGGGCTTATGAAGTTTCAATTGGGTTAGGGTTCATTGAAATCCTATTAGGTTTATAAAAACATGCTAGCATATGGTTAAATCTAATTCTTCTCGAAACTTTGATTTGATCAAGTCCATAGCCTTGAACCTAATCTAAATCTATTTGGATTTAATCAGGCTCTTAATTATGAGCCTAAGAGAATTGGATAATATCAATAAGTTGGCATAAATTATCCTAACATTATCTTTACATTATCTCCTAATTATCTTTAAACGGTGTGTGGAATAAATGGGAAGAAGAGGTGGCACCTTCCTTATTTTTGACAGGACCAGGGGCATTAATTCCTAAGATTTTGCTCGAGGAGCCCACCCCCTCTTATATGGCATGGCATGGAGGAGAGAGAGAGGGGCACTAATTCCTAAGATTTTGCTAGAGGAGCCCACCCCCTTTTATATGGCATGGCGTGGAGGAGAGAGAGAGAGGGGCTACACCCACTCTCTTGATCAAAACCCTAATGTGGGGTGCCAAGAGTTGGTGCCCCTACTACCTACCCTATGTGAGATAAGACGCCCCTTGTACTTGCCTAAAGGAGCTGATAATATGCCAATTATATCTGATTTTATTGAAAAAAAATCAGATTAAAAAGATAGAGTATTCTTATGAAATAAGGATGTATCTTTTTAAGATAATTAAATTCTTCTCTTTTGTCGAAGAAGAGCTTATATAATGAGAAGGTCTTTAGGGTTTCTAAGAAGAAGAATTTTGTGAAACCAAAAGTCTCCCTCTCCCTTCTGCATGCCTCCTCTCTCCCTCTCTTCTCTTCCACACCTAATGGTTGGGTGTCCCACTTTCCACACGCCAAAAGTCTGAGGTGATTTTTCTTCAAGAGCGAAGAACAAGGAGAAGTAGAGAAAAGACTGCAGATTAAGAAGTTGATCCCACAGTCTAGATTAAAAAGTTGATCAGGGTTCTCAAGATAAGATTCTACTTAAAAAAAAGAATCTACTACGAGAAGATCAATTCGAGATGGATCTCGATGGACATCCGTAGAGGTCGGACACGTGTGCGGCTCGAGCATCTACGAATTTGTGATCATCGATAATGGTGAATATCTGTCCGCACTAAGGTATTGAGATTTGATCTCATATTTATTTTTAAATTTTAGATTATATATTTATTTTTTTTTTGAGCTTGGATAGGATTAAATTTGATTTTATGCATGTGGGGTTAAAGGGTTTAACCCATTTATTTTTCACTGCATTCAAAAAGAGTTTTAAAATACACACATGCTGCCTATCCGATTTTCTAACAGTGATATCAGAGCTATTGATTATTGAAAACACATATGATCTAATTTTTTTATTCAATTTAAAAGTTTTAATAATTTAAAATTAATTTTGTGCTGATATAAAGTTGTCCTGGTATAGGGTTTACCCCCTATATTGCAAAGATTGTCCTAGTACAAGATTTATCGATTTTAAAAATTATTTTTAAAATAATTAAATCAATCTTTTAGATCTCAAAATTAGCATATGTAATATATTTAATTCTAAGTTTAGATTTGAAATTAGAATGATTAAATATTCACATCAAACTGATATAAGGTTGTCCTGATATAGGATTTATCTCCTATATTGAAAAGATTGTCATATTTTGATGTGAATCAATTTTTGAAAAAATATGTTAAAATATTTTAATCATTATTTTAGATATAATTTTATATGTATTTGATATGTATAAATTTAGTTTTAGATCTGAAATTTGATGTATATGTGATGCATGTTTAATTTAGATCTGAAACTACATATATATCATATATGATATTAGGTTTAGATCTGAAACAGTTTCAAGATCATAAGTCACTAATTGTATACAATAAAATATAATCTAAAAATTAATTTTAGATCTGAAATTATGTTGTTGCATATGGGTATGGATTGAATAAATAAGGTCTAATGATCAAACTACAATTAGAGCCTAATTGATTAGATCAGGCTAAAACCCATTTTTTGATTTTGAGTAGTTGATTGAACCTAATCGATGGCTGATTAGGATTAGATTAAAGGGGTTCAAAGTTGAGTTTAGTTATAGTTGATCGCATCGATTTATATTTTGATGTGAGTTGATTAGCTCAAGATCGAATTTGGCTCAGTGGTTCGAACACATTTCAATAGATTAATTTAATCAATTTTAATCGATCAATTTGATGTCTAAGGTAAGTATTTAGATGGTGGTTATTTAATTAGTTTTATTGTCTGATCTGATAAATTTTGATTAGTGTATAAGGAAAGCAACGGGGGGACCCTCACATATCTTAACTTATCTGGCCATCTTAGGAGATTCAATTTTATGTTAGGTTACTTGTTGACTCGAGTTCACCATGCCGATTAGGTTGGTTGGATATGTTGATGTGCTAACCTGAATATAATCAGTCGGATATAAAATCTGCTGATTTAGAAGAGATCTAAACCTAAATCTCCTCACTAAATATTAAGTCTAGAGGTCTTCCATCGTTATAGAGATGTGGGTACCTTCTTGGTGTTGATCATTCTCGACTGGTTACAGTGGTTCGATTGCATCGAAAAGGTATAATCACTCTATTGATATTTGATGTCCTGGGGTAGAGATGGGATTGGGTTCAATAACTGTTAGGTGAGGGTCTCAATGATGATTTTACGTTCACTGGTGAACGATCGTTCTGACTTAACTAAGAAAGTGCCAATAACTGTTAGGTGAGATCACAGGACTTAGAGATCAAGCCCACTGTATCTTGCTTAGTGAAGCAATGGATAAAATATTATCCACTCATTGATCTGTATTCATCAATAACTATTAGGTGAGATGTGTATAGGTTAATAGGACCACAGTACCCACTTGAAACTGATCGCGTATAGATTTTTATTTCTCCGTCCGAGGAGTGTGAGAGATTTGAAAAAATAGTAAGAGCTTTTGTTTATTTTTAAATTTTTCAGAACAAATAATCTTATAAATACAAATATCTAACAAGAAACTATTCTCTCTGTAGATAACCATGTCAAATTTCAATCCTTTAGCTCGTATCCTCAATTCTAATAGGTTGATCGGCATCAACTATAAAGACTGGCTCTGAAATCTAAGAATCATTTTCAGCTCTGAGAAACTCACCCATATCCTAAACCAGGATGTGTCTGTGTTACCTGCTCGTCCATCTCCTGATCAACGAGCTACACTTGAGAAATGGATGGACGAAGACAACAAGACAAAGTGTTATATCCTAGCATCCATGTCCAATGATCTTCAGTAACAGTATGAAGACATGAGGACTGTCAGAGAGATGCTGACTCACCTGCAAGAGTTGTATAGTGAGAAGAGTCGCACAGCTTGCTTTGAGGTCTTTTAGAGACTTTTCAGAGTGAAGATGAATGATGGACAGTTTATTAATGATCATTATCTGACAATGATTAAAAATATAGAGGAGCTTCAGAAGCTCGATATGAACATGGACAAAGAATTACAGGTGGATCTGATCCTCCAATCTCTTTCAGATTTATATAAACAGTTCATCATGAACTATCATATAAATAAAATTGATGCTACTTTGCCTGAGTTCTGAATATGCTGGTAACAGAAGAGGATACCTTGAAGAGTTCAAGGGGCATAGTTCTAGCTGTGGAGCAGACTTCCTCTAAATGGAAGTCTTCTTTTAAAAAGAAGAAAAAGCCCGTAAAAAATAAAAGAATGAAGCCAAGCCCAAGAAATAAGTTTCAAAGAAGACCGATGATAAGAAAAAGTATTTTCATTGCAATGTCGAAGGCTACTGGAGGAGAAACTTCCGACCTATCTGACGACTGTCAAGAGCAGGAAGAAGGATGGGCCTTCTGAAGATACGTCTGAATTGCTCATTATTGAAGCTAATCTAACGATTTTTTCTTCTTCTAGTTGGGTTATAGATTCTGAATCAAGTGCTCATTTGTGCACTTCTATGCAGGATCTTAGAGAAGTAAGGAGGCTGAGGAAAGGTGAGATCACTCTCCGGATCGATAATGGAACAAGCGTTGCTATTGTGGCCATCAAAATCTACCCTCTGCGACTACCGTTAGGACTTAGTTTAATTTTAAAAGACTATTATTATATACCTGTAGCCAGTAAAAATTTGATTTCTATCTCTGTGCTGGCACATGATAATTATAATTTTTATTTTAATAAAGATATGTGTTTAATTTATTTGAAAAATAAAGTTGTAGCATGTGTTTTCTTGATTGACGGTCTTTATCATTTACATACGGATATGAGTGTAAATATTAATGAGCAAATAGTGAATGCCATAAGGTATAAGAGACCTAAAGATAAAATTAGCCAAAAGTATCTGTGGCACCTTAGGCTAGGTCATATTGGAGAAGACAGACTCAACAAACTGGAGAAAGATGGTCTTCTCGGACTATTAACTTTCGAGTTTTATCCGGTTTGTGAATCGTATCTTCAAGAAAAAATGGTGAAGCTACTCTTTGTGGGACAAGGGAGAGGGCCACTGAGATATTAGCCCTGGTACGCACTGATATATGTGGTCTATTTAATGTACAAGCTAGGAATAGCTATGTCTACTTCATAATCTTTATCGATGATTATTCACAATATGGATTTGTGTATTTGATGCATCGAAAATCTGAAGTCTTTGAAAAGTTTATAGAGTTCAGACATGAAGTAGAAAAATAGATCGAAAAACTCATAAAGGTTCTTCGATTAGATCGAGGAGAAAAATATCTTAGTAAAAATTTTGAACCTATCTTAAGGATAATGGTATAGTCTCATAGTGGACACCCCCAGAGACACCTCAGTTCAACAGAATATCCAAAAGGAGAAATCGGATCTTATTAGATATGGTCCGATCTATGATGAGCTTCACAGATCTTTCTATCTTGCTTTGGAGATATGCATTGCTTTTTATGATTCATCTTTTGAATCG
The DNA here is from genome assembly GCF_000442705.2 of Elaeis guineensis. Lineage (NCBI taxonomy): Eukaryota > Viridiplantae > Streptophyta > Magnoliopsida > Arecales > Arecaceae > Elaeis > Elaeis guineensis. Next base: position 16,389,949 of record NC_025997.2, read on the forward strand.
GATTCTCTCTAAATCCATTCCTACCACACCATGAGTAATGGCATGGTAAGAAGCCAACTCTTGAGTACCTCAAGATTTGGGATGTCTGGGCCATGTTAAGCGACAGCAAGTGAACAAGTTAGAGGCTAGGTCCTTTAGGACTCGTTTTATAGGATATTCAAAGAAAATCATGGGATACTACTTTTATCTTTCTGAGGATCACAATGTGATTGTAAGCCATCATACCGTCTTCTTAGAAAAAGAGTTTATCCAAGATGGAGGCAATGGGAGGAAGATTGAGCTCGAAGAGAAAATCTTTGAAGAGCATCAAGTCCAAGAATCTGAACCCAATAATGAGCCAATAGATGTGACACCTTCTCCATCTCGTAGATCAAGTAGGATCTTCCATCTTTCTGAAAAGTACTTAGGTATTCTTACAGAGAATTTAGAGAAAGTATTTTTTATGGGAGATAGGAACATCAGGAATGATCACAAAACCTACAATGAGGCAATGTTAGATGTCGACTCCGAAAAATAGATGGAAGTAATGAAGTCAGAAATTAACTCCATGCATTCCAACCAGGTTTGATCCTTAGTAGATCCACCTGAAGGTATTGTACCTATTGGGTGTAAATGGATTTATCAAAAAAAATTGAGTCGGATGGTAAGATAGAGACCTATAATGCAAGACTAGTCATGAAAAGTTATAGTCAACGCAAAGGCATTGACTATCATGAAATTTTTTCACCCATGGTCATGCTGAAATCCATTCATACTCTGCTTGCGATAGCAGCCTTTCATGATTATGAAATTTGACATATAAATGTGAAAACTGCCTTTCTAAATAGATATCTTGAGAAGATATCTATATGGAGCAGTCTTTGGGTTTCACATCCAGTGATAGTGATCACAAGGTTTGGAAGCTGCAAAGATCCATATATGGACTCAAATAAATATCTCGAAGTTAGAACACTCACTTCAATGATGTGATCAAAATATTTGATTTCATCAAAAATGAGAAGGAGCCATGTGTGTACAAAAGGTCAGTAGAAGCACCGTCACATTCTTCATATTGTACGTGGATGACATCCTCTTGATTGAAAATGATATTCTCATGTTAACATCGATCAAAGTATGGTTGTTGAAAGAGTTTGCTATGAAAGATCTAAGAGAAGCCTCTTACATTCTTGGTATAAAGATTTATAGAGATAGATCTAAGAGAATGATAGGACTCTCACAAATCGAATGTACATAGAGGAGGTGCTGAAGAGTTTCAGCATGGAAAATTTCAAGAGGGGTCTTTTGCCCCTTAGACATGGCATTCATCTCTCCAAGAAGATGTATCCTAATATACCTGAGGAGATCCAGCGCATGAGCAAGATCCCATATGCATCAGCAATAGGGAGCCTCATGCAAGTCATGTTATGTACATGCCCTAATATAGCACTTGCTGTGAGTCTCACGAGCAGATATCAGGCAAATCCAAGTGAAGAACACTAGATTACTATTAAAAATATCTTTAAGTACTTGAGAATGACTAAAGATTTGATGTTGACTTTGGTGGAGGATCGGAATCAAAAGTCAAGGGATATACCGTTTCAGACTTTATGGCTAATATCGATGATAGAAAGTCTACATCGGGGTATATCTTCTTATGCAATGATGGTGCAGTCAGCTGGAAGAGTTTCAAGCAGCTGATCATTATAAATTCGACCATGGAAGTCGAATACATCACCGCATCTGAAGTTGCTAAGAAAGTCTTCGGTTCAAGAAGTTCATTGCAGAGCTAGGTGTGAAGCCATTGCATTGCACTACGACAACAACAATGTCATAGCTCTCGCTAAGAAGCCTAGGTCTCATCAGAAATTCAAGTACATAGAGCGATGGTTTCACATCATACGTGAATATCTCGAGAAAAAGTTCATCGAGGTACAGAGAGTCAACTCCATGCTGAATGTGGTGGCTCCACTGATCAAGTCTCTCAGCCAGCAGAAGACCGAAGCTCACCTTGAGAAGATGAGTCTTAGGTATATGGCGAATTGGCTTTAGGTCAAGTGAGAGTTTGTTAGATTTGTGTCCTAGAAGTCAATTGTTGGCTGATACATTATGTAATTTTAGAGCTTAAAACTTGTACTTGTAACTTTACATTATCAATAAAAAATTTTTCATTCCAATCATGTTTATGTATTCATGATTTGTCCTAAAAATTAACAAAGATGATTTTTGTATATTCATAAAGTGTTAAAAATTTGAGACATACATTAATTAGTAGTTAATTTCTAAATGCTCCCGATCAAAAGATCATCACGGATGACAGTGATCAATCCATTTGAGATCGGTACACGGTTCACCTTCCTGGACAGATGAGTCTTGGGTCTGCGGTGTAGAGACACTGGGATGAAGGTGCGGATGGTTGTTAGAGAACAACTTACACTGAGCATGACCAACACGAGAATCACATGGATGTCTACTTACTCGTCAGTGATCTTCTCGATGCTGCAGTGGTGTGAGTGATCCTTTGACCTACAATGTCATTGGCTATTCGCAGTGAGGCTATTGAGTTTGACTACATATTTTTTTGGTTCCTAGTCATTTAGATCCTTGTTGTGTATGCTAGCTTCAGTAGGTTCAGATTCGCTAATTGGAGTAGGATGCATCTAGATGGAATTTATCGATCTTGATAGAAAAGGAGAAGTCCTATGCGATTTGCGAGACTGAGTTCAAAAAGTCTTTGATCAAAGAAAATATGAATACTGAAAAAAATTTTATGAGATTCACAAATGAACTCGAATCGAGCCAATCTAATATATGACTGACAATGGGATCTGATGAGTTCTCCATAACCTCTGTCAAGTCGGGACTCATGATAGAAGGACAGAATCATATGATAACTGTATCTAGAAGTTCGTACTTTCATTTTACTGGGTTATCACTATATAGTGCTAGGTGTCACTGGTGGATTATGAGACTCATCGAGCGTCGTCTTGATGATTGATGACCCTTGAAGGGTAGAATTAAAAATATTCTAATCTATCAAAAAGAGTTTCGATGATATTATGATAGAGATTATAATATATCTTATTACCGAATAGAATGAAACCTATGGGGTCACACATTAAGAGATTTAATCTCGAATTTATCAATTAGACTTATGAAGTTCCAAGTGGGTTAGGGTTCATTGAAATCCTATTAGATTTATGAAAATCATACTAGCACATGGTTAAACCTAATTCTTCTTGAGACTTCGATTTAATCAAGTCTATAGTCTTAAACCAAACCTAAATCCACTTGAGTTTAACTGAGCTCTTAATTGTGAGCCTAAGAGGATTGGATAATATCAATAAGTTGGCATAAATTATCCTAATATTATCTCTACATTATCTCCTAATTATCTCTAAGCGGTGTGTGGAATAAATGGGAAGAAGAGTTGGTGCCTTCCTTCATTTTTGGCAGGACCAGGGGTGCCAATCCCCAAAATTTTGCTAGAAGGACCCACCCCCTCTTATGTGGCATGGCGTGGAGGAGAGAGAGAGGGGCCATGCCTCCTCTTTTGATCAAAATCCTAATGTGGGATGCCAAGAGTTGGCGCCCCAACTACCTGCCCTATATGAGATGGGATGCTCCTTGTACTTGCCTAAAGAGGCTGATAATATGCCAATTATATCTGATTTTATTGAAAAAAAGATTAAAAAGATAGAGTATTCTTATGAGATAAAGATGTACCTTTTTAAGATAATTGGATTCTTCTTTTGAGTCAAGATAGAGCTTATATAAAGAGAAAGTCACTTGGATTTTTAAGAAGAAGAATTTTATGAAACCAAAAATCTCCCTCTCCCTTCTCCATGCCTCCTCTCTCCCTCTCTTCTCTTCCAAGCCCAAGGGTTGGGCATCCCACTTTCTACATGTCAAAAATCTGAGGTGATTTATCTTCAAGAGCGAAGAACGAGGAAAAATAGAGAAAATACTGCAGATCAAGGAGTTGATCCCATAATCTAGATCAAAGAGTTGATCGAGATTCTTAAGGCTGAGATTCTACTTAAAAAAAATTACTATGAGAAGATCCGTTCGAGATTGATTTCGGTGGATACCAATAGAGGTCGGACATGTGTGCGGCTCGAGCATCTACGAATTTGTGATCATCGATAGCGATGAATATCTATCCGCGCTAAAGTATTAAGATTCGATCTCATACTTATTTTTAAATTTTAAATTATATATTTATTTTTTCTCCAGGACTTGGTAGGATTAGATTTGATCTATGCATGTGGGTTAAAGGATTTAATCTGTTTGTTTTCTGCTGCATTCAAAAAGAGTTTTAAAATACACACATGCTGCCTATCCAATTTTCTAACAATCATATGGAAAGATATCTTCCAAACCAGGCAGTGGTTCTATGGTAGTACATATGTAAACTTGGGAAATGGGTGTAGTTCTGCTTTTTGGTATGACTCATGGATCATTAAGAAACCTCTAAAGGATCTCTTTCCATCTCTGTTCATTTTTTCTAAACCACCTCAAGCTTCGATGGCTTGCATATTTAAACTAAATTAGAAAGGAACAAAGTTTTCATGCCCTGAACCTAAGAGAAGAGATTGAGTTCCTAGTCTTAAAGAAGATGTTAAACTCTTTAACCCTGTCAATTGAAGATGACTGGATTGAGTAGAGATGGCATCCTTCGAAGAAGTTTTTAGTTAAAAATAATTATAATTTTCTTAGTGATACGGGGTTACATTCTTCTTTGCAGAAATTGTATGAAAACTTCCACTGCTAGAAAAAATAAAAATTTCAACTGGTTAGCATTCCACAATAAAATTTTAACAGGAGAGGTATTAAACAAGAAAAAGTTGTAAGGGCCAGCTTTGTGCAACATGTGTGCGGAAGCTGAGGAAATAGCAAGCCATCTCTTTGTAAGATGTTCCTTCACTCGCTTAGTCTGGGCTCAGATTTCAGAAGTATTACATCTCCCTCTGATCTCTGATTCCATTGAAGATCTTTGGTCTACTTGGAGAAATACCATGTCAGGTAAGATAAATGGATATGCAAAAGATTGTTTATTAGCTACTGAAAAGAATAATATTTTTAAAAGAGAAGTGACGTCCCCCATTTCTATCATCCATGACACTATTTTTTTGCTATAAAGCTGGACATCAACAAACACAAAGAAGAGTCAAGCCGCAATCCTGGTGATGCTGGATGGCCTTAGAAGATTCAAGGCTTCCATTGATTGCTACAAAGTTGAAAAAAAAATAGAGAAAATAACTTGTTGGAGGGTACAACCTCATTTCGTTTTCTTTGATCTCTACAGTAGGCACATTTCTTGCTTGGGAACTCTGATGTGACCATGTCCTTGTAAGATTTCGCACATTCAGGATATACATGTAAAGATCAAAGCATGCAAATTTTTAACTTTTAAAAATAATAAATACAGTAAATTTGAACTTGACCTAGATTTAAAATAATTTTAAACTAACATGCATAAAAATATGGATCTAATCTACATATGCCAAAAATATTTACATGCTGAAATTAAGATGCTGAAAAATAAAATCAGATTTAGAGTTAGACTACATATGCCAGAAATATTCACATGCTGAAATTAAGCTGCTAAAAAATAAAATCAGATTTAGAGTTAGACCTTTACTTTTGCGCGGGTAGATCTTCACCGTGGTCCAATGGTCTATGATAATCTGATGAGGTTTCTGTAGAACTGCACACATATCTGGCCTCTACGGATATCCACCGAGGCTGATCTGATTAGGAGGACTCGATCTTATTGGAATGCTAGCTCTTTATAGAGATCACTTTTTGGATTGTCGAATAGGCTTGATTTTTTAATTCTCTTCTCAAGAAAATCAATCAAATCTATAGGAAGATGATGAAATTAGATCATATCTATTTTTTTTTTCTTTTTTCAAAATAAATTTCAAGATCTACCAAACAAGATAAAAGATCTAATCTCTTTCTTCTTCCTTTCTTGTCCAACTCTGAGACTAAATCTAAGAAAAGGTAGAGGAGAAGTTTCTATCTCCATCTCATGGATTAAGAAGGAGAGAAAAATCAGATCATTCTGATTTTAATTATATCCAACTCTTGAACATATTTGTAAGAGAGGAAGAGGAGAATTTTGTATCTATCTCATAGATTAATAGAGTGAGAAAAATCAGATCAAATCTGATTTTGTTCATGTCCAACCCTTGGACATCTTTGGAGAAGAGAATGAGGGAGATATGTCTAACTCTTAGACATAAGAGAGAGAAGAAGTTATTGCAACAATCAACTTTGGTTGTAAGAAAAAAGAGATAGGAAGGGAGAAAGCATCTCACTTTTTCTCTCATAGAAATCTCTCAAGCCAACACCTTGGGCATCCCCTTTTTCTCCATGCAAATCTCCACCTTTTAGGGCATCCAAAACTTTGAAGTCATCCATATGGAGGCGCCCCATATCCCCTCCTTTTAAACTAGGTGGTTAGGGTTTGTTGGAGTCCTTAAAGAAGAAGGACTCTTCCATAATGTGCCGCCCCTCTTCCCTTGTGTGCCATCATTATTTGCACCATAAATCCCATAGTAAAAGTAGGTTAGGCATCCCATATAGAAGTGGATAAGGAAGAGAATCTCAGTCCAACGAGACTCTGATTTTTTATCTTAATTTCATCCAATTCGAATCTAGTTTGAGTCAAATCTAATTAGAAATTAAGTTCAAATCCTATTTAGACTAAAAAATTTAAATTAAACTATAATCAGATTAAATTTGATTTAATTCAATCCATATTTATCAAATTAAATAATTACAACAATTATAATTTAGTCCTCCTATAACTTACTAATTCTTAGCAAGTCCTCAATGTAACTTTTACATTTAAGTCCAATCATCAATCAAATTGATAATTAAGATCACTTACGATTTGACAGAGTTTCAATCTAGTGGGACTCTAAAGTCTCAATCCAGTAAAATTCTTTTCAATCAGTCAAGATCTCTTTTATATGTAATCCTATAGTTCTATTCTGTCTGGTACTGAGATATAGTTTCATCTCCATCAAAATATCATTGAAATTCTTTTCAATAGATTGGAATGATTTCAACTCATCCATTGATAATTATTAACTATCAAAATAATTCTCATTGATTTTATAATTAACTAGTGATGCCGAGCAGCATGTAGTAATAATCCAGCAGAACAGAAGGATGAATCTCTAGGTATAGTTACCATATGATTCAGTTCTTCTATCATGATTCCGACAAGATAGAGATTATGAAAAACTCATCAAATCCATCGTCTATTATATATAAGATTTATTCGACTTGAATTCATTTATGAAATCTGATGGAAACTTCTTTCTATCATTCATATTGTTTTGATCAAAGTCTTCCGAACTTAATCTCATAAATCACATAGGACTACTCTTTTACTATTAAGAATGATAGATCTCATCTAGATGCACATCTTATTCTATAATAAATTACTACAGCCAACATATACCTTAAAACTCTGTATTGCTGGAAGATCGAGTTATGGTGTAGTCAAACTACAGCAATCTCATTGTGAACGTCAAGACACTGTAGGTCTAAGAACTAGTCATACTACTACAGCATCGAGAATATCACTGACGAGTGAGTAAACATCCAAGTGACTTTTCGTATTGGTCACGCTTAGTATTGTTGTTCTCTAACAACCACCTACATCTCGCTCCAGTGTCCCACACTATAAATTCGAGACTCATCTATCCTAAAAAAATGATCCATACACCAATCTTATCAGACTAATGACCATCTCCATGATGATCCTATGATCGAAAGTAATTTAGAAATTAATCATCAATAATACATGCCTCAAATTCTCAATTCTTAAGAATATGTGTTATCATCTTATTAATTTTTTGAACGATTCATGGAACATTCACTACATGAATGAAATTAACTATCCTAATTAATTAGATCAAATATAAAATTATATCTTAGAAAGAATTAATGTGTCGATCTAATTGACCTCTAGGACATACATCTAACAATCTTTCACTTGCACTAAAGCCAATCTACCATAAATCTAAGTCCTATCTTCTCAAGATGTGCTAATTCTTCACTGGCTAAATTATTTAGTTAGTAGGCCCACCACGTCTCTGTGAGGTCTACTCTGATCTTCGAAGTCTTACTTTTCAAAATAGTCATAAATCATCATTTTTATGTGCTAAAAACTCTGATGAGACTTAGCTCCTTAGCTAGAGCTATAGCGCTGTCGTTGCCTAAAAATAGTGTTGTGTTATCTCATGACATTACACCTAGTTCTGTAATAAATCAGAATGGTTTCTTAGCTACCTCATAAGCAATGACATATTCGGCTTCTAAAATCTACAATGATCGATTGTTTGAAACTCTTTCAATTTATCAAATCTCATTGCACAAGAAAAACATCCTGATATAAACTCTCTATCATCAACATCAGACTTAAAGTCTGAATTATGAATCCTTTAATCTTCAATTTTTCTTCTCCAAAGATCATGAGCATATCCTAAGTGCTTCTCAAGTACTTAAAAATATTCTTCAAGCTATCTAGTATCTTCAGCTTGAATTCAACTGATATCTGCTTGTGACACTTATAGCAAAGTCTATATCGGGTTGTATGTATAGTAAGATATACATGAGGCTCCCTTTAGCCGAAGCATAAGAGATCTTACTCATGTGTTGAATCTTCTCAAATGTGTCAGAACACATCTTCTTGGAGAGATCAATCTCATGCATAAAGAATAAAAATCCTTCTAGGAGTTATTCATACGAACCCTTTCAGCACTTTCTCTATGCACATTTTCTGTAAAAAATTAGCATCTCCTTAGATCTATCTCATAGACCTAGATCTATCTCATAAATCTTTATTGGATGCTTCTCGAGGTCCTTCATGGAGAGTTTATTTAGATAATCAAATTTTAAACCGATGTCAGTATAGGAAAACTTTTTTAATCAGAAGGATGTCATCCATGTACAATGCGAGGATCGTGACAATATTTCCACTGATCTTCTTATAAAAATATGTTTCCCTCAAGAAATATTTGATTACATCAAATGATTTAATCACATCAAATTCATGTTCCTTATATCCCATGAGGAATACTTCCTCTATGTCCTCTGTCAAAATACCTAAGTATCTTTCAGTAGGACAAGAGATTATAAGATGAAGGGACTACATATACTGGTTCAACATAATATGTTCTATGACTCATGCTCTTAAAAATTTCTTTTTGAGCTTAGTTCTCCTCCCACTATCCCATCTTGGACAAATTATTTCTCCAAGAACATAACATATCGGGCCACAATCACATATTATCCTTAGGAAGAAATTAGTATTTCTAAAACTCTTTAGGATACCTTTAAATGAGTCTTATAGATCTAACCTCTAATTTGGTCCATATGCCAATACTTGATAAGGCTGGACTTTCTTAATATACCACATCTCATATGACATAACTTAGAGAAAATTCTATTCATTAAGTTAAGCATATTCCTAAAAAAAAGAAGAAAAGATCGGTGAAGCTTATCATAGATCGAACTATATCGAATAGAGTCCAATTCCTACTTCGATACTTCATCAAATTAGGATACATCAGGAACAATCCATTGTGAGACTATGTCATTTTCTTGAGATAGGTTAGAAACTTCTATTAAGATACACATTTTCGATCTCATCGAAGAACCTTAAGAATTTTTCAATTTATTTCTTTACTTCATATCTGAATTCTTTGAACCTTTTCAGATTTCAGATTTGTTTCTCACACATATACCTATACTGTAAACAATCACCAATCTAAGTAATAAAATAAAAAGAATCACCCCTTACCCAACTCATCAAATGGACTGCATACATCAAAATGCATCAAGGCAAGTCTATAAGTGGTCCTCATCCCATGTCTCACAAAGCATGTTTGGCCATCTTTCCTTGAAGGTAGAATCCATAAATCAAAAATGACTCGAAAGTCGATGAGTCTAAAAGCTCATATCTTTTTAATTTATTTATTCTGTCCTCTCCTATACGGTCAAGTCTGAGATACCATATATACTTCAGATTTATCTCATCACTAGATCTCTCAGATCTTATGACATTCACCGTCTGCTCAAATACTAATATCGAGCAGATCCAACATACCTTTTGAAGGCATGTCCCTTATTCTTTTCTCTAGATTCATCAAGTATACAGAAATCCTTTCTCTTGAACTCTTCAAGGTCCCATCAGTAGTTACCAACTCAACCAATGTGCAATCGATTTTACTCATATGGTAGTTTACTATAAACTGTCCATATGAACTAGTAAGAAATGCAAGGTCAAATCCATTCATAATTCCTTATGCTTTGACATACTGAGCTTCTCAAGCTCATCCAAGTCCTTAATTATTATCAAACAATGATCATGAACTGACTGTCCTTTGTCAATATCGAACGGCTTGATGACTTAGGGATATCTGGTTAGCTCAACTTCTTGAAACTTAAAATCATTTTAGGTTCTAAGCCAGTCTTCATAACTTGATCGATTAGTCAATTAGTTCTAATTTTATGAGGATTGAAAGTTAATTTTTAATTCTATTAGAGAGTAGAGATTCTAGTTAAATATGTGTACTTGATTTTAAATTTGTTCTAAGGGCTTTTAAAACAAATGTACTCCTATTATTTTTTTGGATTCCAACACTCTTTGGGTTGGAAAGTGGAAACTCCTTCATGAGTTAGGATTTCTAGCAGGCATTGCAATCCCACCGACTGGCAACTACCTCACTTGACAGTTATTGACAAACATATCAACCAAAGTGGATAACTCTTCTCCAATACTTCTCGAGTAAATTAACAGACTTGGTCTCTAGGTCCTGAAACCTCATCTGACAGTTATTAGTCTCATTCTTCTCTAGTTAAGTCAAACTCACCATTGAGCACGAGTGAAGCCGTCATTAAGACCCTCACCTGATAGTTATTGGATCCAACCCCATCTCCATCCCGCAGCATCTCATACCAATAGAGTGTTTGCTTTTCTCTTGATACGACTGAACCACTATATCCAATCAAGAATAATTAACATCAGAGAGGGCACGACACTCTACAATGGTGGAAGATCCTATGACTTAATATTAACAAGAAGATTTTAATTTAGATCTCTTTAATCCTAATTAGTCATAACTGTTATGACTAACCCTAAGGGTATCGGCTAGCTTGAATCATCAAGCAACCACATCAAGATTAATCAACCAAATTGGCCAGAAAAGTATAAGTCGGTGGGGGTCCCCCATTGCTTTCTTTAACATTAATAAATTGATCAGATCAATGAATAAAATTAATTAAATAATTATCTTTCTTTAGATCAAATTAAATCACTTTTCTTAGACACCAATAGGTCAATCAATTTCAAATAGATTAGCTTATGTAACTCAGGCTCGAGCCACTGAGCTAAATCAGATCTTTGAGTTAATCAATCCAATATAAGGTTGTTAATCGATGTGACCAATTTATAACTATTGAGTTAATCTTGAGCACTCTTAACCTAATCCAATCAACTCTTGATTGGGTTGGATCAATTGCTCATCTCGATTGAGCTCTATCATATACAAATTGATTATCCAAAAGTAATCGAGTTACTAGACCTAATTGAACTACCCAAGCCCGAACCCTCATATTTTATGCTTAAGATTAAGATCTTAAATTCTCAATTTCATAACCTTAATTAAGTGTATTATGAACATGAAATAGTTTAGATGTCGAAACTGTTTTCATATCTAAACATTTAATTATGCATCTCATACATGAATCTATGATTTTAAATTAAAAGGTCACATCTCACATCATCTTAGGATAACTATTCAGCATAATCTCCATTATGCCAGGACAACCTTATGTCAGGATGATTTTGATTAACCCAACCAATTTAGATCTAATCTAAAATAGATTTGATCAATTATACATCTCATGTATAAATAAGATCTAATAACATACATCTCATGCAATGTCAAATTAGATTATGTATCTCATACATAATTATATCTACACATATTACATATGCATATCAATTATACATCTCTTGTATAAACAAAATCTAATACATCACATGTATTTAAATTAGATCTAATCTAATTTACTAAATTTAATTTTTAGATCTATAAATTTAATTTTCAAATCTATACATATCACATATGCATATGCATCTTATGTATAATCTAGATCTAATACATCTCATGTATATTTAAATTAGATCTAATCTAATTAATTAGATCTAAAGACCTAATTTTTAGATCTTCATAACATGTATGTGAAACAAAATTGTGGCTCTGATATCACTTATAGGATATCGTATATCCGAGATATGCATGCAGAGATCAGAACATACAGATTTTAACTTTTAAAAATCACGAACATAGTGAAATTTGAATTGGATCTAGATTTAAAATAATTTTAAATCTAATATGTATAAAATATGGATCCAATCTACACATGTCAGAAATATTCACATATTGAAATTAAGATGCTAAAAATAAAATCAGATTTAGAGTTAGATCTTTACTTTTGCGTGGATAGATCTTCACCGCGATCTGATGGTCCATGATAATCTGGTGAGGTTCTTGCAGAGCGCACATATGTCCGATCTCTAGGATATTCACTGAGGTTGATCTGATCAGGAGGATTCGATCTCATTGGGATGCTAGCTCCCTTACAAGATCGCTCTTGGATTATCGAATCGACTGGATCTTTTGATTCTCTTCTCAAAAGAATCAATAAGATCTATAGGAGATGATAAAATTAGATCACATCTGATTTTTTTTTTTCCTCTTTTCAAAAAAAATTTAAAATTTACTGAAAAAGATAAGAAATCTAATCTCTTTCTTCTTCTTTGCTTGTCCAACTGACTAGATCTAAGAAAAGTAGAGGAGAACTTTTTATATCCATCTCATAGATCAAAAAGGAGAGAAAAATCAAATCAAATATGATTTTAATTATGTTCAACTCTTGAAATATTTGTAAAAGAGGAAGAGAAGAATTTTGTGTCCATCTCTTAGACCAATATAGAGAAAAAAATCAGATCAAATCTGATTTTGTTCATGTCAATTTTTGAACATTTTTGGAGAAGATGATGAGGAAGATATGTCCAACTCTTAGATACAAGAGAGAGAGAAGAAGTTACTTACAAAAATCAACTTTTGGTTGTAAGAAAGAAGAGATAGGAAGGGAGAAAGCACCCCACTTTTTTTTTTGTCGGAAGTCCCTCACGCCAACACCTTGGGCATCTCCTTTGTCTCTATGCAAACTCCACCTTTTAGGATGTCCAAAATTTTGAAGTTATCCATATGGAGGTGCCCCATATCCACTCCTTTTAAACTAGGTGGTTAGGGTTTGTTGGAGTCCTTAAAGAAAAAGGACTCTTCCATAATGTTCTACCCCTCTCCCCTTGTGCGCCATCATTATTTGCACCATAAATCCCATGATGAAAATAAATTGGGTGTCCCATATAGAAGTAGATAAGGAAAGAGAATCTCAGTCTAATGGGATTCTAGTTTTCTATCTTAATTTAATCCGATTCAAATCCAATTCGAATCTAGTTTGAGTCAAACCCAATTAAAATTAAGTTTAGATCTTATTTGGACTAAAAAATCCAAATTAATTAGATTAGATCTGATTTAATTCAATCCATATTTGATCAAATCAAATAATTAGTAAAATTATAATTTAGTCCTATAATTTACTAACTCTTAGCAAATTCTCAATATAACTTTTACATTTAAGTCCGTTGATCCCACAATCCACAGTGATGTCTAGCAGCTGTAGTGGCAACCAAAAGAACAGAAGGATGAACCTCTACGTGTAGTTACTATGTGATTCATTTTTTATCGTGAGTTTCAATAAAACGGAGTTATAAAATACTCATTAAACTTCATTATTTGTCATATTTATTCGACTTGAGTTCATTTGTGAAACTTGATAGAAATTTTTTTCCATCATTCACACTGTCCTGATCAAGATCTTTCAAACTCAATCTTATAAATCATATAGGACTACTTTTTACTACTAAGATCGATAGATTCTATTTAAGTGTACATCCCATTCTTATAATGAACCTACTATAACCAACATATATCTCAAGACTTCGTATGCAAAAGACCAAGTTATGGTGCAGTCAAACTACAGAATCTTATTGTAAATAGTCGAGGCAGCATAGATTTAAGAACTAGTCACACCACTATAGCGTCGAGAATGTCACTGACGAGTGAGTAGACATTCAAATGACTTTTCATCTTGGTCATACTCAATACCATTGTTCTCTAACAATCACTGCACTCTTGCTCCAGTTCCCCACACTATAGACTTGAGACTCGTCTATCCTAAGAAAAGCAATCCGTGCACTAATCTTATCGAATCAATTATCATTTTCGTGATAATCCTATGATCAAAAGTAATTTAAGAATTAACCATTAATAACATATGTTTCAAATTATCAATTCTTGAGAATATGTGTTATCATCTCATTAATTTTTGGATAATTCATGATACATTCACTATACGAATAAAATTAACTGCTCTAATTAATTAGATCAAATATAAAATTATGTCTTAAAAAAATTAATGTGTCAGTCTGATTGGCTTCTAGGACATACATCTAACAATCCTCAATGTGGATTTTGATCCTTTAAAATGTGAACCCCCTTGCCTTTATAACTATGTATTATTTTGGGCCATAGTTTTGCCGAATGCTAACGGCCCTCATCATCGATGTTGGGACCAAAAATGAGCTCATTTATAAATACTAAATCTATTTTATAATAAATTACTGGGTGGATCATCCTTCCATTTTAATCTATATATATATATATATATATATATATATATATATATATATATTTTAAATTTATTTTTTAAATATCAATTTTCTAAGCCAAATACGTGTGTGTGTTGTAAATTCACAAAATAAAAACTATCAACATTGTTTATTTTGATATTTGGATATTTTTCGGGCCATAGATAATGAATTTAAATATTTCTATGCATTTAAATATAGGATCATAAATTTTATTTAACTAGTCTTTGGATATTTTTTAAATATATATAATAAATTTAAATATTTCTAAAATGTTCAATATAGGATTCTAAAGTTTATCTTAAAAATCCAAAAAAATATTTTTTTTTTTATGGAGTAGTATCATCCAATAAATATAATTTAACTGTACGTTGTGGATCTGTACGTCGGCCTCGGCTGCTACATCCTCGACTCTGGACGAGCTATGGAAGATTGATGCTTATCAAATTATGGGTATATGATAAATATGAAGATCGCCAAGAACGACCTGTTGAATTAGCTGTAGTTCTCGCTCTTCGATCCGATCCTTGTTCACTTCATCTTTGGACGACCTACTATAGTTCGGACATGGCCAACCAATCCTAAATTACTTGAGGTCAATGCATGCTCCACGATCTCCAAACTTCAACTTCGGATGATCTATTATAGTTCGTCCGTAGCCGAGCTAAGCTCTTGCCATAAGATCCGCTTTTCTCTATTCCAAATCGAAAAAGTTAAATAAAGAGAATTCCTCCATTATTGAGTCTCCTGTGAAAGGACACAATTTCTTCGAATCAATCTACATGCCAAATCTGAAAAGCTATTCATACTCCAAGACAGACACGACTCCAACTCCTCCTCTATAAATAAAGGAGTTTTGAGACTTATAAAGTAAGTTCTCTACTCTTTGCTCTCTCTCTTTTCATTGTTCTCCATGACTTGAGCATCAAAGATCTTTATCGGAGAATCCTCCGGTGAGAACTTTGTGCAGGTATTTGGATGAAGCTCCAACAGCAGTTTCATCTCAGCATCTCCACCTCGGCATCCAACCTCAAGTGGGGAGATCAGGAGCAACACTTTATTTTAAATTTTTTTATAAAATTATATCTATTTTTAAATTAATTAATAATATATTTTAATTTTTTGGATTCTTACACAGAAATATCCAACACAAAATCTATTCGGTTGCCTCAAGCCTCCCATAAAATTCCAAGGAAAAACTAGCGAAAAACATAAATAACATCAATGAAAAAAAGGGAAGTTGGAAAAAATCGAAAGATAAGACCTTTTCTCATATAGATTGATATTTTTTTTTTTTTTTTTTTTTCTTTTCATTTCATCTTTTTTTGGAGATTTAAGAAAGGAGGGCTCTGGGAGAGATCGGAGGGGTTTCTTAAGTTCGATAGAGATTTTGTCCTAATTGTGGTGTGTGTGTTGGTCTTTGAGAGCTTAATCTTGGTATAAATATGATAGTCTATAGGATTTGAAGATTTTTCATTAAAGGATTCTTCTCTGGCTACAAAATTTTTAATTCAATTCTCTGATTCTCCCATACCTGGCTAAAGAAAAAAAAAATTCCGTCATTTTTTTTTTTTTTTTTTTGCTGTGCATAGGGAGTTCAGAAGTTGCCTATATGTCAAGAAGGGGAAGCTCCGACCTCTTTTTTGGCGTATTGTATAGATTTTATTTTCTAAATTTATTAGATATATTCATATCAAACGGATATGATCCATCCATCTTTTATATATATATATATATATAAAAGGAGGTGGGGATGAGTATTGGAAGAGATGAGGCGTGAATTTGATTCAATTATAAAAGATCCGGTTCTTGTGGCCTACACTGTCGGTTATCCGGGTTCTTAAGTTTACATTAAATATTTTTATAAAAAAAATTACAGTAAAGATTATGTACCTATTGGAAACGTAAAAGGACCATAACAAAACTCAAATGTCTTATAATTATTTCCTGGGCAAAATAATGTTTAACTTTTACTATAACAGTTTTTGCTGGATCTCTTCCTCTTCCATTTCCTACGCCATGCAAACTCTTTCGATTTTTAATTGCGAGGAAGAAAAATACAAAACTATACAAAGTCGTCCAATTTCCTCAACTTCAAAAGAAACTTTGGTTAATAAGTAATTAAACACCCGTTTAAGAATATTAACCTACAGCCACACCCCCCCCGCCCCCCCCATAAAAAAAAAAACTAACCTACGACTACTCCCATAGAAAAGTGGAAAAAACGCCGTCTGGTTTTGTATGCGAGAAGAGGAGAGGAGCGAGAGGAGGGGAGAGAGAAAGAGAGTCCACAGAGAAAGGAAAGGTCGAGATGAGGGCGTACAACGACCCCAACTCCACCACGCGCGCGGTGGGTTTGGATTGGGGTTGGGGTGGGAATAACAAAGGACATGGCAGAGTTTACCCATTATCATCGCCCCCATCATCATCATCATCATCACCACCATCGCCGCCTTTCTGGATCCAAGGCCGAGGAGGGGACGCGAGCAACCTCTCTTTCACCCTAACCCTAACCCTAGGTGATCGTTTTTATCTCAATTCCGCTCCTTCGAGGCCAGAGACATAGATGGTTGAAGGAAATCCCCCTTCACTCCAGCGATCCTGTTGACTTTTGATTCCAAAGCCGTCGCCTTTATCTCTCCCCTCCCCGTTCTTTGGTCGCTCCTTTGGAGAGCAGATGACCTGAGGTCTTCGGTCGCGCCGCCGAGGTAAGGTTTCTGGGTGAGAGGTTTTCTTGATTTCGTTGTTATTCTTGTTCCTGGATGTTCATTTCTTGATTCGATTGTTTTTCGGTTTGTTTTTCGATCAGAGTTTCTTGATATTTGGTTCTTATGATCTGAATTGTGTTCGTCTCTGTTGGATTGTGAGGCGTATGTTATGAGATTTGACTGGGTTTTCTTCTGGAGATGTTGATTTTACCTGGATTTATCAGAAAGTTTCGATTTTTATGACTTCTTGACATGATTTTTCTCAATATCTATGGTTGTGAGCCTGAAAATTTTGATTTTTCCTCAAATTTCCTTTGGATTTCTAATTTTTATTGGTTTTGGATTTCGATGCCTTCTTCATTTTTTTTGCTTTTCTTT
Source organism: Elaeis guineensis (assembly GCF_000442705.2). Classification (NCBI taxonomy): domain Eukaryota; kingdom Viridiplantae; phylum Streptophyta; class Magnoliopsida; order Arecales; family Arecaceae; genus Elaeis; species Elaeis guineensis. The sequence continues at coordinate 16,407,820 of NC_025997.2, forward strand.
TTTTTTTTTCCTTTTATTTTTCAGCCTTTATTTTGCGGGCCTTGGTGTAATGGGTAAAGTTGCTCCTTTGTACGCTGGGTGTCATGCGTTCGAAATATGAAAACAGCCTCTCTGCACATAGACATGCTTTTCGTTTTTTTTAATTCACCTTGATTTTGGGGAAGCAATTGCTGTATATGTGGCTTTTGGTACTTATATCTTTACCACATTCTCTGGTTTTTATTGCACGTGTTGATTCGTTGTTTTCGTTGGAATTTTCTTTGATTTACAGACAAGAGTGGGGGTAAGTGTTGATATTTTGATTGTGATTGTGAAGTTGAAATCTTCCCAATGGAAGGATTTGGGGTCTCTGGAAATGCTTTCGCAAGGAAACGGAGGAGTGCAACTGCAAGGCGGCCTCGGCCAGACTCACAATTCATGTTGGAGGGTCGTGATGCCTCTCCTCCCTCATCCACACCATCTTCAGATAATGCTACGAAGCTCTCTCCTGATGATAGTTCTGGCCATGATGTCTCTTTCCGTAGGAAAGAATTTAATCTGAACAGCTCTGCCCCAAGGATTGCATCAATTAATAAGATTGAAGGCTTGGCTGCCTCAAAAGAGATAAAGAAAGATGATAAAAAGTTTGGAGATCTTGAAGGGTTCTATAGAGATGGTAGTTCGAGAGGGGGGCTGTCCGGAAATACCGATCATAGGAGAACTGGATCTGAGCTGAAGAGATGCAGTGAAGGTGCCCTTGCTCCAGCTAACTGGAAAGGTGCAAACAAGGTTAAAGAGAACTTGGAAATTTCTCTTGACAGCTATGCTGGCAAGAGCGGCGATGGAAATAATGTGCATGGGTCTGTTGGAACGCCTGACGGATCAGCTGAGAACAAGCTGAAAAAAGTGAAGCTCAAGGTAGGTGGAGTCACCCGCACCATTCATGCGAAATCAAATATGGTGAATGAGAAGAATGGTTCATCAACTGCAAAGCCTTCACGTTCTTCAGATGCTTCTCGGCATCGGCAGAGGCTGATTCTTCAGGTAGTATGCTGATTTATTCTGTTGAATAATTTAGCTTAGGATACCTTTGGCTTAAGAAGATGAATTAGAAGTATATTTAACTTTATTTTGAGAAGCATTTGGATGTTAAGTTGACTGGAAGAATATATTCCTGTTCCTGCTTAAAGTAATGGCACGAATATCTTAAACTGGTTGGTTTCCACTACTTAGAGATAATGCATTGTGTATAACTTCAACATATTTTTCTTTTATTCTGCAGGATATTTCAGATGATGACTACCCTCCACCTGAGAAACAGAATGGCTTGCAAGGAGCTCCACGAAAGGATTTTGGCAGAGGTGGCTTTTCTCATGGGGCAAAGGATAATCCACGGGTCAAAACAGAAGAAGAAAGCCTCTCTGGAAAGCAAACAGATACACCACAGAGTATACACTTCTCTGAGTCTGTTCGTAAAAGTAAGAGGGTGCCCAAGCGACGGGTGTTAGATGGCGAGTTTGATGATGGTAATGAAGATGATGAGATACGCTATCTTGGGAGACTCAAAACCTGTAAGTCCAGCTCAGATTACAGCGGTGGGCAGGAAGATGATGGAGAGAGCAGTGTGAAGAAAAAGAAGGTTTCCAAGGTTCCTAAAAGTAGGAAAAGTGCATATGATGTGGATGAGGACTTTGGTTTGTCACGATCAAATAAGGATAGCAAAAGGAAGTCAAGAAGTGCGAGGGAATCTGATGACACAGATTATATTGAAGAGGAAGAACCTGGTTCTGATGATGGACCAGAGGCCAAGAGCAAGAAACGCAAGAAGGAACCTGTAGATTCATCAATGGATGCCAGATCAGAACCTCTTACGACTCGTCAGCGAGCCCTTCAATCAGGCAAAGGTACTGGAGAGAGTTTGATTGAGTTTCCAAATGGGCTACCTCCTGCACCTCCAAGAAGTAAGGACTTGGTTCATAATCTTCAATTCATTCATTAACAAAAATTTCAATGTTGGAGATAATATTTTGTTGACATCTACATTATAATCACAGAACAAAAAGAGAAGCTGTCAGAGGTGGAGCTGCAGGCAAGGAAAGCTGAGGCTGCTCAGAGACGTAGAATGCAAGTTGAGAAGGCAGCTAGGGAATCTGAGGTTCATTTGTTGTTACCTGTTTTAAGAGTTTCTTGCTATTTATGAGCTAGCATCCTTTTGTATGGAAGCAACTTAGTTACTTTTAATATTACAGGCTGAGGCAATAAGGAAAATACTGGGCCAGGATTCTAACAGGAAGAAAAAAGAAGAGAAGATTCGTAAGGAGCGTGATGAAATGGCACAGGTAAATACTGTACTAGTGCTCTCAATTTGCTTCCAGTTTGTTCATTTGCCTATGCTAACCCCTTCAACCTGTTGCTTTACTCAGAAGAAGGCTGCTGAATCTTTGATATTAGCATCAAACACTGTCAGATGGGTTATGGGACCAACCGGCACGGTGGTTAAATTTGCTGATGATGTAGGTCTCCCAAGTATATTCAACTCCAAGCAATGCAGGTTAGAACTGGTCTTTTGCTGATCCGACACTATCGTATCAGTCCATACTATATACTAACACTATAAAAGGATGGTACCAGTATGGGGTCCAGTACTGAGACGGCAAATCTTTAGTCATCTATGTACAAGAAGCGATAATTTTACTAATGCCTTTATAGTCATATTCTACCATGGTTATTCATTCAGATGTGTAGTTGCTAGCTAATTACTTTCTTGGTGCATTGCTCTGGACTCAGTTATCCACCCCCACGAGAGAAATGTGCTGGCCCAGCATGTACAAATGCATATAAATATCGGGATTCCAAATCAAATCTTCCACTGTGCAGTCTACAATGCTACAAGGCAGTGAAAGAACGTGCTCAGTCTGTATCAACATGTTGATGTCTTCTTCATTCATCCATTTTCTGGTCTACACAGAAGCAGGTAATCCTGCTGTCACACTGAGAGTTGTATAATCTAATGTTGGTGGAAGAATTTCATTTATATTATTATTTTAAATGTATTAAGTTGGATGTATTATAAATTTATTTGATCAAACATAGAGATAGAGATATGCATATATAACTTTGGGCTTATGAAAATAAACAAGTAGTGCTTTTTTTGCACCCTACCTACATTATCCTATTGAGACAAATGAATGTGTTCTATCTTTTTGCTTTATTTATCTCCATGATGTTTGACTCGACGTGGAAGTGATAATCAAATTTATTCATTTTTTTAAGTTCCTAAGTTGAAGGTTGTGTGGGAAACAACTCCTACTCCAATCCATGGTCATCTCTTTTTGTTAATATTTGTGCAATTAGAGTTATGTGTTATCTGTTGAAATCTACATAGAGGAATAAGTTGTGGAGCATCAATTTCACTTATATTGATCATACCTTGTCTTTTGTAGATTGTAGGGTTAAAGGTCTTAAAAAGTGGTTGTAGAACTTTTTTTATCCAGTTATGCCTTTGATCAGGGTTGTCATTTTTGTATATCAGGTTGATGATATTGTTGTCGCATGCCACCTATAAATTTGAAAGTGAATAAATTTGATTCCAGCATCAGTCTGATATGTTATAAGATAATTGTTAAGTGAAATCAAGTGAAATTGAGTGAAATTGTTAAGCTAATGAAGGTGTAATACTGCAATTCATTATGAGCTAATTGTTAAGTGAAATTGTGATTACCGCTTTCTTAGTTACAGGCTTATTAAGACTGTTGGTTTCAACTTTGAAATTTTTACATATCAGTCCTCCAATCTTGTTTAAAAGAGAGAATGTGTATAGTTATCCCACCCATCTTACCAGGTTAGGGGCAAAAATTCATACAGTTTATTGATTCCATGCTTGCATTCCACCTGTAAGACTCTGGCTGCATGTTTCTATAACTTTCTTTGAGAATACACTGACGATTTGTGTGTGTTTGAAATGTCAACCAATCCAACATGCACAATGTGTTTAGCTAATTGTGGATTATCAGTACAAGCTTCATGGTAACCCTTCATTTATTGCTTCAAGTTGTATTATTTATTACCATAAACCTGAGTTTTTGACCAATAATAGAATTGATTGTGGCCCTTCAATTTCTATGAGCAGTTAAACTGATGCGTCTCTAAGACATTACATAATGTTAAACAAATGAGCATTTTCCCTATCTTGAGCCTAATGGACCTTCCATTGTTCTATTTATGTTTGAAAGAATCTACTTCAAAGCTTATCAGGCCATGCTTCAATTCACATTCTAAGAAAACCATGGAGAAAACTTGGTTTCTGAGCTATGCAGGACTAAGTTGTCGCTGCAGAAGCTAATTTATTGGACTCATTTGATTGTTTCAAGTTTTGTGAAAGGATATTTTGATAGAACTCCATTTCAACTACATCTTCAACTGATAATTTTAGAATTTGATTACCAGAAAACCCCAGTGAGTGGCATGATGTGTTTGGGTAAAAGCTTGTGAGTGGAGATTTTTGAATGATCATTCCACAAAAAAAAAAAAAGGTATTGGTCATTTTCCATGAACTTACATATGTATGTTGTCTGGTAGATGGCATTATTTACCTGTGTCCTGTTCAATCTTGAAAATCTCACTTGAAAATTATTTGTAAAACCCACTCCTATTTAACATGTTAAAAATTGTTTCTTACCTGCCATCTAAAAAAAAGTTTAAAACATTATGAATGATTCTGTCAGGCTTAGGAATTTCCAGGTCCATCATAAATCCAATCTTGGTTTAGATCACATTTAATCTTGATTTTAAATGTCTGGCTAGTTCCGGTATGTTGGCAGGGTTTATTTGTGCCCTGGGCTGGCAGTGGGCAGACTTCGATTGGACCTTTATCTGGCCTGCTGACAACCCAAAAGGCCTTAGTATGCTGGACGTTGATGCATGTGATGCTAAATTTAGTTGTGGAATTACTTCTTTCAACAATTGTTCATTTATAATCTACAGTTCCAGTTAATATTGTTCCAGAATTTTGACTAGACATCACTTACATAGGCCAATCACACTTGGTTTGGTTTGGCAGATTTGTGATTGCTAGAGAATTCAGGCCATGCTTCTGATTTCATCCTTCAGAAATAATGCAATTTGACGAGGCAATCATCATTCAGCAGTTGAAATAGAGGAAGAACTTGCTGGAGTCTTCAATATATATGCGTAATCCTTCCGTGATTCTACAATTATTGTGGAGATTGTGATCAAATGTGCTGAGAGGGGTTTCCTCCAAGAATATTCACTGTCCCGTGGGATTAATATTTAATTGCTATTTATAGATTCCTGTGGCCTTTGGACCCAGCCAAAAGCAACACCTGGAGGCAGAGCTTGTCTTCATTTTGAAGAGGTGGCATCCCTTGCTACAGCTAGTTGTATCGATGCCATGGGTTTTCTAGACATGTTGAACTGTTCAATGCATATTGATGTTTAGCCATATGTCAAATATACAAATTCCAGCTACTCAAAGAAGTTGCAAGTTCGTTCTTGGCAGCTCTTTAAATTTGATCGACGGTAATGAATTGTTTCCAACAATTCATTGATTATTCGAGTCGTTGGAAATCTTTTCTTTTATTACTGAGTGAAATTAAACTGTTTTAGTGAATTCCTATAAGTTCTTTCCTTAATTTCTTATGTAAATTGGGACTGATTCTTTTAAACGTTTTGGCGACTCTCAAAAAACTAGATTTTTCTGAATATTTTATGATTATTAACAACTTTTCTTTTTCTATTTTCAAATCTGGGATACCGGTTTAAGTTGTTTCTGTTATTATTAAACTCATGCTTCTGTTTTTACTGCTTCCTGTTCTTCCCCCTAATTTTGAGAAAGAATTGATCTGTGTCCTTGATAATAATCTTAAATGCCGATTTTGTCTCTAAGATTCTTCCAATGCAAAACTTTATATTTTACATGGAAAGGTAATGACGTAATCAATCAATGCCAAGCTCATTATGTAAAATAATCAATTTGAACTAAAATTGCTTTTTGAGCAAGAACATTTGTGGTTTTGTGTTATGCATTATCATGTTGCAGTTCTTTAAGACTTGTACACATGAAATACTTGCATATATCATTTGAATGGGTTTAGAATTTTACAAACAGCATGTGTTCCATTAAAATGCTGGAAATTTCCAGGATAGAGGCACATGCTAGACCAATTAGCAGATTATTTTTTGGGTCAAAACAAACATCACATGGATGCTGTGTGGAAGCATTCTGTGGTACATGTTGCATGTGTATGTGTTCTCAGCTAATATTTCAAACTGTACGAGCAGTTGGTATTCCCTGAGAAAAACTTTTAGACATATTTACGAGGAACCTTATTAAATTTCAGATGTTGAGCTGTATGGGAACATCTAGGTAGGCAACTTGGGCAGGTTGCATCGAGTTGAGGGCTAGTCCTACTTTTAACTTGTAAACCAACCAAATATGACCTTGGGTTGGGATTTCTGCACCCTGAGCCTACCCAAACTCTTATTAAACTAAGTTTGGGTTAGTGTCAGGTTGGCTTGGGTCGGGTTGGATTAATCCGGTTAGGTCAAGTTGTATGGGTAACATAAGATAGGCGAAAAGTTTTGGGCATTTTTGTTTAGTCATTATTCGTTTGGTTGATCCTCTCTGCATGAATTAAGCAATTATATAACTTAACAAGGTTGAAGATATAGCTAAAGCATTTTATATGAAATAAACCATAATTTATTTATTTAACCAGTTATGTCAGTGTTGATTGGGTTTTGGTTGAGTTAGGATCAAGTTTAGGGTGGGCTTTAACTCAAACCTAACCAACCTGTTGGTATGAAGGTAGGTGTCATGCTTGTGGACTTGTTTCTGGCAGCTCCACTGCTAAAATCTGTGAAGGAATTAAATGGTTTTCAAAGATACATGCAGTGATTTGTTCCCTATGGGTTTTGACATCTGATCCTCCGGTTGCATGTGGTGCACTCCATTATTTTTGGTCAATTATTCTGCCTTAATTTCTAGGTTATTAAGGATTGAGGCTGGAACTGACCATATTGACCTAGGTTGCTTTTGATGAAATCTTGATAAAATGTCGTTGTAACTGTTGGAAATCAATTATAGTCAGCATGGTTTAGCCGTCTTAGGGGACTCTCAAACTGGTGGAGCTTATCTTAACCTCAAGAGCTACCAGGAAACTTTCAGACCTGTATGCTAACGTAGTCTAGCGCTCAGTGTAATTATGTGGCGGTATTAGCATTGAATTTAAATGAGTTTTTAGACCTACTTTCAGACAATGATTTGATTGTTCAACGACATTCATATGGTAGCACATGTCTTGGTTCATTGAGGTGAATCATAATGCTAGATGGTAGACTGAAATTCACAGGAAGCATGATAGTTTTATGACTGATTCCTACTTTGATAGTTTCCTTTCTTATTTTCCCTTTCGACCCGTGCCAATTGACTTTTCAGAATGATAGAAAATTTTCAGCATGGATGTAAGCTCTAGCTGGTTTCCTGGATGTCCATGGTCAAAGCATGCCCACTTTGTTGAATCTCAATAAGTTAGCCAGCAGTAATCAATAACAATTTGTTCAATCACTCATTCAAATATTATCATAAGTTGTCTGCTCTTGGTGATACATACTGCTTTATACTGGATTCCAAACCTGAGTCTTGGTCACTGAATTTTTGGAGATTCCATGCTCATCTTCATTATCCCTAGCTCTTACTTTCGATGTGAAAAGGAGAGTATATTTTAGGAAAATTTCAGCATAGGTTAATCATGACAGCCCGGACGGTATAGCCATTGCTTGCATACCAGTTCTGTGATGCAGTTGAGTGGAAATTCTGTTGACCGTGCCATTGCCCTTCTTGCTTTCGGTGCCTGCTAATTAGCCTAAACTCATCTGGTGTTAGCAGAAGCAGTACCAACCATGCGTCTTCTTGGATTATTACTGATTGTCATAATAATTTGAACATAAATGTAGGCCTTGCGTAGTTTTTAACAACAGGTGGAGTGTAACATGTAATCTATTTTTTTCTGTATATTGATAAGAGATGTATGGTGTATACAATATAACAACACGTAGGGCTCATTTATAACACAATGTGTGAACAAATGAAAGAATCTCTAATCCGACCAACTTTTGAATCGCATTGCTTCAATGAAACTGCATGATGATTTTTTTCTATCCAAATTATAAGCAAAACTGTTGCGACTTTCTTCTTCAGAGATAACTGGATGTATGTCATCTCCCTTGCACAGCAGTCACTGACATCTGATTCACTGAATAGGGGGACCTTGATGAGGATGCTAAGAGAGAAGAAGTTTCGGAACCCTCAGTTTTAAAACTTGCACCCTTGATGCCAATGAAAGGAGGTTGTGTGGGAAGAGGAAGGTCCTTTGAGTTACTGGTCAGCATCTCCACCACCTTCCACATTGGTGGCCTGAGATTAGGAGAAGCTTGTGCGCATAGAAGACCAATATGGAATACCTTTAGAGCTTGCTCCTCAGAGCACTGGTCTTGAAGATAAGGATCCAGCAGTTCCAATAATCTCTCTGAATTGAATTTTTGCCATATCTACTAAGAAACAAGAAATTTGTCCATAAGAATGCAAGTTAGAACAGGGGTATGGAAGTTTCTGATCAAATAAATATTGGAGCAGGGAATTAATTACCAATGACACAAGGGAATGGCCTTCTGCTGATTCTGCTATGGAACTGTTGTTCTTTCGGCCTGTAACAATTTCAAGAACTAGTACACCATAGCTGTAAATGTCGGCCTTCTCTGTCAGCTGCCCATGGACGATATATTCGGGAGCCATATAGCCACTGAAAGCATTGAGGATTCAAATTGTCACTTTGAAAATTTTTGTTGAGATCCATTAGTGTTTGATGATTGGAGAATAATTTTTGCTAGAAAAAGAATCATTTAAGAACATGCAACCTTTATCCTTGTAAAAAGAGCAAATAGATCAACAGGTCAATCAGGGATATGGATTATCAAGAAAATTAGAGACCTAAACCCCTTTTTAGGCTGTCAGTCACTAACTTTTCTTCTTGTTTTTTCATTAAAAGGAAAAAGAACTTCTCCTTCTTGGTTGATCTTTCTCATTAAATATTAGGTAGTTTCTCAAATTAGTGACTGTCTGTGTGTACAGGCTAAATCCCCTATGTACAAGGTTCAACAGTCGTATGCTGGTGCCTACATCCTGAGGCAGAGTAGTGCTTAATAGTCTCTCTTTATGAGTTATTCTTCAATCATTGTTATAAAGGGCCTACATCCTGTGCCCCAGCTCTTCCAGATCGAACAACTTCTATTCATTTTGTTACCTTTTTCACGCACACAGACTCTTCATGAGTTATTCTTCAATTACTCCTATAAAGGGCTACATCCTCCCCCATGGCTCTTCCAGGTCGAACAACTTCTATACATTTTGTAACCTTTCTCGTATATTTTGCAACATGCCATGTTAATGTTTTTATGCGCTTGACTGCTTGGTTCCCATTAATGTCCAGCTTCCTGATCCATCAACATCTTGTCTTCGACTTTCTCCTCAGTTTTGGAAGATCGCATGATATCTCAATACTGCCTCGCTCTAATTTCTGAGACATTCACTCTTCTGGTTTTTTCATATGAGGATAAGTCTACAACTTAGATTTATTCGATCAGTTTGAATAACCATCTGTAATATATTCATTTAAGCAGTGTTTATAAGAAATTGTGATGATTTGAAGCATTTAATTTCTCTTATAAAGGCCATGCCTATAACATCCTTTAATTTGAATTTGAATGCTAAATACTCGAAGCATTAGTAAACAGAGAAAAGAAGTTTCTTGACTCACAAAGTTCCTGCTAGGCCAGTGCTGAGATGACTCTGATCCCCTGCAAAATACCTTACCAGTCCAAAATCTGATATTTTGGGCTTAAAACTTTCATCCAACAATATGTTGCTGGCTTTTATATCCCTATGTATAATCCTGACCTCACAAGAAGTATGGAGATAAGCCAGTCCCTCCGCCGTTCCAGTGATAATATTGAATCTCCTTTTCCAATCCAATGCATTCTTCTTGAATGAGTCTGTAAGCAAATCAGAGGAGAGCAACTCATGCATGTTCATCGTTTATAGCTAAAGCAGGGTACTCTATAGCTAATAATTACATTTAAGATTAAAAATACTGTACCAAATAAGAAGTGATCCAAGCTAGTATTGCATAAATACTCATAAACCACAAGGCTTTCAGGTCCTTCAACACTGCAACCCAGAAGCTTCACAAGGTTTTTGTGCTGAATTCGATTAATAAGACTAACTTCATTGAAGAACTGATCAAGCCATTGCCTTGTAGTGGAGAACAGCCTTTTAACAGCAATTTCCCTGCCATCTGGTAGAACTCCCTAGTGATGGAGAAAACAAACCAATCTATTTTTGCACTTATACTAGGGATAAATCTGATGGACAGTATCATGAAGCAATTGGAGTAGAATCTAGCAAACTAAATTGATATAAACTTGAAGAATATACAGGGCTTTAAGTTACCTTGTAAACTGAGCCAAACCCCCCTTGGCCAAGCTTATTCATCTGACTGAAGTTGTCTGTTGCTATTCTCAAATCTTCATATTTGAAATTAAGATTAGATGATGAAATTGATCTTATAATTTCTTGTGAACCATCTATATCTGCAGTGGGATTCAAAATAGCAAGTTAGTCTCTCAATGTATCAACACATCTCCATCGAACTCAGACATTTGATCGTCTATTAGATCTTTTTACCGTCATTCGAATCAATGGATCGTCTATTAGGTCTTAATTTCATCCAGAGGATAGCTATTGCTATGACTGCCAATGCAGCAATGACTGACCCAAGAGCAACTATCAGTCGACGCCGGGCTGCCATAATAAATCAAGACCCAAAGTGATTATTATGGAAAGAAAAAAGAATTGTCCACATTCAACCAGATAATTCGGATAGATGGCATCACACAGTTTGACTTCCATTCAGTCTTAAGGCTTAGCAGAAGAAAAGCAACAAGAGACCCATGAATTCCACATTGCACAAAGTAATTGATTAGACTTTAATCCAATCTTCCCCAAAAAAAAGGGCAAAAAGTGATGATGAACAGCTGAATCATAAGGAAATAGAAGAAAAGTTAGAACAAACAACTTCTCATGAATTACAATCCAAAACTTAGGAGGAATATATTTTTGATGAATTGAGTAAGTCACCTTCTCTCCTCAATAAAGCTACCAAATTAACAAAAGAAAGGATGAGAAAAGTTGACTGTGAACAAAAATCAATGCAATCGCCTGTGCTACTCTTGTTCTCCATAAATGAAACATTAATCTAACAACCGATTCCTGATTTTCTGAACTACCTCTATATCCAATTGATATAAAACATGACCAATTTCATACTGAAACAATAAACACATACAAATCAAACACAAGCATTCTGCTAAAAATTTAACATCTGAAAAAGATTTTAACATATGTGACAGAATATGGCAAGCATAACAGGACTCGATTGAATTACCAGAAGAAGAGCCACCACTTTCCACTGTATCGCTACGTAGAACGGCTCCGTCGAGTACCTCAAGTAACACCCTGCATTCAGAGCCTTCCCATCTGAAGCCGGTAAGCACCGGGCCACACTACCTCTTGCACTTTCCAAACAATCCCTGCATCCACTCTCATTCAGAGACCTCCAACACTGTGCCATCCCATAGACTGTCACACCTGATGACCCAACTGATAAGCTCCCTGCCTTGTAGTACTCCTTACTGCTATATGCTTCTGATGTCAAATTCCTCACCAACTTCATTGCTGTATCATCAAAGTCTGTGGAATTCGATGCAGATGTCGATGAATTCCCACAAACATATGTGTCGAGCTTGTCGACCGCCTCGCTAGATATGTTATAGTCTGCATACCTCAAGAAGCAACCATCAAGATAGATCCTGCCAGTGGTATTAGGGAGACAGTAAGGGAGCTTGACTCTACTCTCTGCATAGCAGAGCTGGCAACCAGTGGGGGAAAGGTAATTGAAGCACTGGCCAAGGCCATAAACGATGTTGGAGGTGCCTGAGACTGCGGTGCCAAAACCAGTCCTGGTGACATTCTGGTACACCATCTCCATGGTGTTTACAAAGTTGACATCGAAGGCTTCGGGCTTTGTCGATTGGTTTTGGCCGCAGATGGTGAGGATTATAGCAGGGGAATCATCAGCTTTGGCGAAGAAAGCACCAGAGATGAGGAGGAGGAGGTGGATCCATGATAGCAAGGTGAATACCATCTGTGGAGGAGTTCAAGGAAGGTAGCTTAGGTTGCTCCTGCTGCTATTTTGTCTTTTTGATTTTGTGAAGCTATGCTTGGATGGAGAGATCTTTTCTAATATGCTCTAAATTTTTCTTTTCATGTGGTTGAATAAATGATGGGTTGGTGGGTAGAGGCGTTGAACTCCATCATGAGAACTAAACTTTGGTGCCACTGGATTTATCTAGAAGTACTTGACTTTTCATCTCCAATTAAAAGAAGACATTCTTCCAGCTCCCTTGGCTGGGGGGTTTTAGTTGCTTATTCCTTGGAGTTTGGTTGTGGGAAGAGAGGTCTCTCCTTGAAGCTGGTGCATGACACCACCGATTGGAATGGTAAAGAATTATGAAAGAACTTTTATTTGACAAATAAATTGGATGCATGTGCATCTTGGAAATATAATATTTGAATTTTGAAAGAAAGAAGGTTATACAAGAAATATTATCTAAAACTTAAATATTAAAAATTTTCTAAATAGCCGACAACGATTGACTTGTAGCTTGGAGTTTCTGAATTCGCTAAAAGCTGTCGTGGGATGCGCCAGCGATTTTCCTATTTAAAATTGTCTACACCGGTAAAGTTGATTTTAAGACCGGAATTTTCCCACATGAGATCAAGGGTGGAGCCCATGCCATGAAAAAATTGGAGGAGTACATCAGCCTTTCTAACCTTATCATTTGTTTTGATGTTTTTTTTTTATTCCCGTTACTCTAGCACCGTTCTATGAAAGAACAGTTGGGTGGTCTTTTTTTTTTTTTTTTTTTTTTTTTTTTTTTTTTGGTATTGGTAAGTGGCTGGGTGGTCGGTTTGGTATTTAAATGAAGCATCGATGGCATTAGTAGGACGGCCCAAAGTGGCCTAATATTCTTCTACCACGTCAAGGAGCCTGACTTCTGTTTCAACCATCACCATCTCTCTCTTTCGGAGGTCTTATTTGGCACGAATGATCTGCAAAAAGTCTCTAATTAGAGGTGACTCCAATAAAGATTCTTTGACACTCAAGTCAAAATTTCATTCCACAGAAGAAAGAGCGTGAGAGGCAGAGTGATTGCATACCTTCTCGTGGATCTTTTTTAAATTTCTTTTATAGCAGAGAATTGGAACTTCAGTTGACAAGTTGGTTGGCACGATCCTATATAATCAAGACATGATTCGTTGGGTTGTCATTCGATATTTTCGAGATGTGGCGAATATGGTTGCCTTATCAGTCTAACGACAGCTGTTGCCTCGTAGGTGTCGTGTTTTGAATGGAGTGGCCAATCTAGATGCTGTGGGGATGAGGACTGGTCATCGACTACTGGAGTTCGATCATCTTGCGCTATCGTCAAGATTTGCTCCATAATGCATGCGTGATCAATCGACGAGGAGTCATCGAAGATGATGTGCAGGGGTCGTCGAGTCACTGTCGACGAGCAAGGCTCTAGTCGGATGGTTGCGAAGGACTAATCGGTGAAAGTAGTTGCCGACATCGAGTCGTCAGAGGAGGTGGTGGCGACCTTGGGTCGTCAGAGATCCCTGTTGATGAGCCTGCTGAACGCAGCTATTTTAAGCTTTGGATCTCTTCATAAATTTGGTCTGTACGAAATTTTTTCCAACACATACCCTCCTACTCTCGAGTCTGACTTCAGTCAGGAGAAGGGAGTACACCTGTCGTCCTAAAACTGATGATGTGAAAAGGGTTCTGTGATTGATGGAACGTGCACGATTTTTCAAGGCAGGCTTGAGGTGGTACAACTTAAGTCATCACGATGGAATTAAATGTCTGTCATTTCGCTGTATGCTTTTGAATTGTAGTGCCGATTTGCATAACCGACAGCAGTGACTGACCGAATAGCAGGATGACACGTGTGCCATGTTCTTCGACTTGTTGGGGAAGAATGATTCGATACCTGAGTATTATCTTCTCCTGGCTATAAATAAGAGAAGTGCTTGTCTTTTTCGATTGTTGCCGGGCTCTTTGATTCCTTTGTCCATTGCCATAGCTCTTAGAGCAAAAGACTTTCTTTCTTCTCCTGGTGTGAGTCCCCAAAGAGGTTTCCAAAGGTTATGGTGATCGCTTCATTTTTTTCGTCTTCTTCCTTTGTTCAGAGGTGAATTTTCCTCTCTTGCCGATCTATTCTTCTGCTCTTCCTTTCTTTCTTTAGATATCTTTCCAGTCATTTTGCTTGAAAATGGTAGAGCAGAGCGAGCTTGGTCCAGAGTTATCACTCTATACTGAACCCAGACGATTTAAGTCAGATATGGATTTGGTACGGGATCCCTCCAGAAGCCACGTCTAGTCCCACCGATCCTTAAGGTGAGGTCAGGAAATGAGGCATGTACTTTCTTCTCTTCTTTCTCCTATAAAGAAATAGTGGTTAATGAAACAAAGTTTTATCCTTTTTGTATTTTCTTTCACTTGTCCAGCTTCGCTCGTGCACTCTCATCGAGTATACTCCTACAACTCCTATTATCGAGCCTTTATCAGTAGAGTCTTTATCAGCGGTATCTGCAGTAAGGATCAGGTCCCGTACAGGCGATCTTGAAAAAATCATTAAGAAGTTAAATAAAAAGCTTCTGCTTGGAAGGAGCTGTAAAAGACCAAAAATGCTTTAGACGAAGCCTTGGCAGAAGCCGACCAACTAAAGATGATCAATTGTCAGAGTGTCATGACATACTCCACCGAGAAGACTCGACTTGCCATCAGTCCACATGACTGTCGAAGCTTGTTGAGGATGCCATCTGGGGCATCGCTGTTCGGGAACAAGATCTTCATATCTGGCTTCGCAGGTTTAAGAATAGAGTTTCGAAGTTGAAGTCATCGAAGGTTGCCACCAACGAGGCCGGGAGGCATTCTGCTGATCATGTGGTGCAACTTCAAAAAAATCTTCACGCTGCTCAGGAGAAGATATCCAAAGCCAATCGTCAGTCTGTTGATAATTGTACTCATATTTATAAAATATATATGAATTTTTATTAATAAAAGTTATGTGACTTTTTCATCATATTTTGCCTATCTTTTTTGAACTCCTATGTTGTGATGAAGTCCTTAAGACTATGTTTAATCGACAAAAAAAGATTTATTGTTTAGTCCTTAAAATGTGTTCGCGATTAAATGATATGCTGTTAATAGGACGATAGCAATATCAAGTATAGATCGTTGTGTGCCATATGGGCTAGTTATCCTCTTAACCAAGGAGTGTGAAAATACTGGTATGGCATGCAGGTGGAATGTAGGAGTACATTCGCATCGAATGTGATCATTTGTCGAGCACTCTGCTGTCAAGAGTAGCTTGTGAAGGATATAGATATAAGTGTCCCTTCGATCTGAGATCATCACGGTGACTTATAAGTAACTTACTATACTTTGGTATCGAACCATCTGAATTTTTAATTCAGTGACAGAAAGTTACTGAGTGCAGTAAGTACTTATCAAGTCGGTGTGTGAGTCAAGATGGAATTGATCTCCCTGAATAAGTAGGAGATATGCATCAGTATATTTTAATTTAGTAAAATCTTGGCCAGAATAATCCATATGATGGATTTGAAAGGTTAAAATATAATATGATCGACTATATTAGGATTGACAGTCAAATCTTAGGTCACCTTGAGCATTAGGATCAAAGGGATGAATTATACGATAACCATACGTTAGTAGATTCTAGAATATTGCTTTGTAATCTTTCGATCTATCCGGATGTCAGATCCCATTGCTAGATAGTTACATAGATTAGTATAAAAATTTGTTCTTATACTACCGGCTTAGGTTTGAACCTATGGGGTCACACACATGAGAAGATACGGTCTGATCTGATGGCTGAAGAGTCCCATGTGACTCTGATGAAGAGTCCCATTGGGATTGAGACTCTGGAGGAGAGTCTCACTAGACTAGGACTCTACTATTAATGGAGAATTAATTAGCAATTATATTGCTAATTGACTCTATTTGATTGAGCAAAGAGCTTTGGATCAAGTCTAATTGAATTAGATTCAGTTTGATTTAGTTTGGATTTGATTTGATCAAGCCTAATTATAAAAAAAATTTGATCCTGATTTGATCAGGATTTGGGCTCAGCTAATTCCTAATTGGGTTAGGAATTTATTGAGATGATTGGGCTCCTAATTAGATTAGATTCATTTCTATCATGGGGTTCAAACCAGATTTGATTTAGCTTAGAATCAAAATAGAAATGAAGAGTCCCAGTCGGTAGGAACTCTATCTCTTCCTCTTGCGCCACCTTTGGACCCGCCTCTCTTCTCAACATCAAAATTGGTTTTGGCGTGAGATTTTTAGCATGAAGAAAGAGGGCTCAATAAGGGTGGGCAGCAAAGCATGATGAGTCATGATTTTATCTCATGCCTAATTTGAATGCGATCCAAATTAGAGATAAGAAGATAAGAAAGAAAGAAATTTTATGTTTGGAAAGAAGGGTGGCACCATGATATTTTTCCTTAAATTCTTTGAAGTATTTTTGGACGTGAGAAAGATCAAATCTCCTTCATCATGCCATCACTCATTCTTGAAAATTTTGGGATGCCAATATTGGGATTGGAGTGGAGATATTGGCACCTCTCCTCTTGATCCAAAACCCAAGTCCCTTGTTATTTAAAGAGGGCTCCAATAGTGGACGCCTCATATATTGTTACTTGCTGATTTTGTTTCTCCACAAGAGCTCTCTCCTCTTCCTCCTCTAGATCTTCTTCTCCTTTAGAGCATCCAAGAGATTTAAAGAAGAAGAGAAAGTTCAGCTTTTGAAGATCCTTACAAGCTAGTACTTCTAAGAAGCCTAATCTGCACCAATCTTCGTATGGATGATCTGTAGAGGTCAGACATCTTTGTGCGGCTATGAACCTGAAAGGACTCTCTCCTATGCGAGATATTTGTGGAGATCAACAATCCACAATCTAGTAACGAGTTTTGAACTTGTTAAACTAGTTTTGGTAGATCTAACGGTTAGATCTAATTTGCAGCATCGAGTAGATCGATGCAGATTTTTATTTTTAGATCTTAAGTTCATGTTAAATCATATTATAGATCTTGATATGATAGTTTAGATTAGATCTTATATATATAATAGATTAAATCATTTAATCTTATACATCCACTGTGAAAAATTTTAAAATTGTATGCATAGTACTGTCCAGTATTTCTTCAAATGATATCAGAGTCAGATTCCTTATGATATGATTTAATATGCTTTTAGATCTGATTATATGTTATTTAGATTAGATCTAAATATATTTTAATTTCAGATCTGATATTTGATGAGTTCTGTACATGTTAGATTAGATGAACTGAGTAGCAAAGTACTCAGATTGGGCAATCATCAGGCCGTTCGATCATAGGAGCAAGAAGGATTACATGACCCTCTCCTTTCATTCAATGGAGTGCTTTTATGACGTGTAAGGGTGCCATTGTGAGATTTTACGAAGAAAAAAGTGAAAAAAAAAATTACTTTCTTATAAAATCTTAGATCTTGAAATCCTAAAATTTGTTGTATGTGATGTAAGTTGCAAAGAAAAGTAATTATATTTAATCTTAATAATCAAAATTATTTTGATTTGAAATCATGAAAATTTAGATTTGACATAAAAAGATTTTATAATTTAATGTAAAAATTTACATGAGAAATAGTTTCAAAACCTAAACCATGTTGATGCTAAACTTAATTAAGAATTAAGTGTTGAATCGATTAGATCTAGAATTGTGATTTAAGATCTAATGACATTGCATAAAATATGAGGCATGAGTTAGCTCAAATCAGATCTTCTAAATTGGATTAGACCTAAGGTTAGAATCAAAGAGTTAATAGACTATATAGAAAAATTAATTAAATCTAACCAAATATTGAATTAGATTAAATAAAAAATTTTCTAATACAATAGTTGTAGATGGTCAAGTCCATATCTTTGATTAGACCAAATGGACCTTGATTGTGGCTCAGTGGTTGAACCCGAATTATATATTGATCAAATCAAAACTAATTAACCAATTGGTGTCTAAGATAAGTTTGGCATTTCGATCAATGATTTTTAATTGGGAGTTATTTATCTAACCATTTCGATAGTATCTATGGCAAGCTTAACATACCCTCCCATTGATCTCACTTATCTAACCAATTTGGTGGATTATATTTTGATAAGATCGCTAAGTGATTCGAGTTGACCCATGCCATTAAGGTTAATCAATGTGACTGATTTAGATACCATTTCAACCAGTATGACATTAATCCGATTCAATGACTTGGTGAAGTCAGTGGAAAGATTGTGGTCTACTGGTTGATCTCTTCTTCTTTTTTTTAATTCATAAATTAAATTTTTTAAATTATTAGATTTTTAAAATGAGATAATTATGGTGATAACTAAATTATAGCTCCCATTAAGTTGGGTGATAATAGATCCAATGGTATAATGATCATTGAAAACCCAAAGGTCTGGTGCTCATCTACTATTAGAATTATCATTCATAATATGATGACTTAGTTGAGTCTCTCTAGCAAGTGATCAGATTAGTCGATCAAAATCAACCTGATCATTTGGTGTTAGATTTTTAAGTATGATCATGTTAATGGTTGGACCTAACCAGGACTTGTAGAGAAGACCAAAGTCAACTGAAAAGTTATCTGGGGCTAAATCAAATACTAAAAATTATTTATAAAATAATTGGTTAATGAACCTATCCATGGATGCACATGGGTGAGCCGACCAAAGTCGGACTTGTGTGCAATTTGTGTAGACTTTAGTACCACTAAGAAATTAAGATAATTCATCGAATTAGAGATAGAGATTGTCAATTCATACAAACTAGTGGGAGAACCTTTAGACTAAAGTCCATATCTTTAGGCTTAATTAATTTACATACTAATTAGATTTTGATTTTCTTTTTGTGCAATTATAGCTTCAACCTTGTCACTTCGATCACTGTTGGACAGTAAGAAGTTGATGGGTCCAATTTCAATAACTGATATCGAAAACTTAAAATGATCCTGGAGCACGAGCTGATTTTGTATGTCATTACAAATCCGACACTTGAGGAGCCTGCTCCCAACGTCCGCGGTATGGTTCGAGATACTTATTTGAAGTGGCTCAATGACAGCAATATAGTGCGTTGTATAATGCGGCCTGCAATGAATGACGAGTTCAGTCGAAAGTTTCAAGAGGCTCAGCTAGAAGAAATGCTCAAAGTATTGAGAGAGTCTTTTGATACTCCCGACAATATTGAGCGGCACAAGACTAGTTACGTCATTTTCAATGCTCGAATGAGGGAGGAGCATCGGTCACTGATCATGTATTGTATATGATCGAACAGATTGAGCGATTAAGCAAGCTCGACTTTTTCTTGCACGACAGCTTGGGAAGGATGCGATCCTGCATTTTCTACCCAAATCTGACCTTCTATTTCTCAGTCATTTTAAAATGATGAAGCCTGTAGTCAACTATCACGATCTGTTGGGGTTGCTACAGACTTTTGAGAATGATCACTAGCTCCACAAGGAGATGGTGAATGTAGTGGGAGGATCTTCTTCGGATGGACGTCGTCTTTTTAAGAAAGAAAAAAAAAGAATAAAAAGGTACAAAGTGCTAGGAGTCAGACCCAAAAGTTTAAGTCCAAGGCCGACTAAAGTCAGACAAAGTACCTCTATTGTAAGAAGTAGGATCACTGAAAAAGAAACTGTCCTCGATACATAACTTTCTTTGACCCGAATAAGCCAAAAAAGAAAAAGCAATCGGTTGTTAGACAAGGTAATTATATGGTAACATCTTGTAACTTCTCAGTTTTTGATACAATGACCTGGGTATTAGATATCGGTAGTCCTATTAACATTTGTAATTCATTGTAGGGACTTCAGATCGGTAGGAGATTTGGAGATGACGAAAAATTCTGGAATATTGGAGATGGAAGATCAGTTTCAGTTCTAGCTTTAAAATTATCAAGCTTGTATTCAATTCTCATTTTATTGTTCTTAATAATTGTCATTACTGTTTCAATTTTTTTTTAATGTTATTTCTGTAGGCCTTTTGGCCAAAGGGAATTATGAAATTTCAATAAAGAAAAGCTTTTGTGATATTATTTTGAATGGTATTACTATAATGCGTGGACAGTTGAATAATGATATTTATATTATATCACAGTTAAATGTAATGTACACGTCTAACAAATGTCCTAGAATAGTCGATGTCATGGATGCTTATCTTTGGTATTGTAGGTTAGGTCATATTAACAAGAATAGGATGAACAGATTAGCTCAAGAAAGAATTCTTGATGATAATGATTATGAATCATTGCCAACCTGTGAGTCTTGTCTACTTAAAAGGATGATCAAGTCATTTTTTACTGAAAAAGATGAACGAGCCAGTGATGTTTTGGATCTTATACATACTGATGTATGTGGACCCATGAGCACTAGTGCCAAAGAGAATACCACTATTTCATTATATTTACAAATGACTATCTAGGTATGGGTATGTCTACTTGATGAAATACAAGTCCGAATCATTTGAAATGTTCAAACGATTTCGTAATAAAGTAGAGAAACAAATGGAAAGAATATTAAAATTCTTTGATCAGATCGAGGAGGTGAATATCTTTCTGATGAATTTTTGATATATCTTAAGAAGAATGAGATTCTCTCTCAATGGATACCTCCTAAAATACCACAACACAATGGTGTGTCAGAAAAGAAAATCAATCTATTGGATATGGTTCAATTCATGATGGGCTTTTCTAGTCTGCCAATATCTTTTTGGAGATATGCACTCGAGTCGGCTTGTTATGTGCTTAATAGGATTTCTAATAAATCTTAAGTAGAACACCATATGAGATATGGACGGGACATAAGCCAGAGCTCTCTCACCTTAGGGTTTGGAGGTGTCTGGCTTATGTCAAATATTTAAAAACAGACAAACTCAGAGTCAGATCTGATAAATATATTTTTATAGGGTATCTCAAAGAAATTAAGAGATATTACTTCTACCTTGCTAATGAACAAAAGGTATTTATCAGCCTTAGGGTAATCTTTTTAGAAAAAAAAATTCTTTGAGAAAGAGATTAATGCCTCTAAGGTTGAACTTGAAGAAATTCAACAGGTAAAACCGACATAGTCTAATGAACCCATAAAATCGGATTTAATGATGTCAAACTCGAAACCAATTGTAGAGATATCGTTAAGGAGATCCGATAAAGTATCGCATCAATCGGACAGATACTATGATTTCTTGATCCGAGATGGAGATCCTGTTGAACTCGATGAGAAAATAAAGATCCGATCACCTATATGGATACAATGTAGAGGTCTGACTCTGATAAATGATTTGAAGCAATGAAATTCGAAATAGAATCTATGAAGGTCAATGATGTATGGACATTAGTTGACCCACCTGAAGGGGTTAAATCCATTGGATGTAAGTGAGTCTTCAAAAGGAAGAAGGGCACAGACAAAAGGTGGAGACCTATAAAGCCCGTTTGGTTGCCCAGAATTATTATCAGCATTATGATATTGACTATGACGAAATATTTTTTCCTATGACAATACTCAAATTCATTCGGATTATACTTGCAATAGTGACACACATAGATTATGAAATCTGACAAATGAATATGAAAATAGCTTTTCTAAATAGAAGCTAGAAGAAGAGATGTATATGATATAGTCTGAGAATTTTATATCTACAGATGATCTAAAGTGTGTAAGCTTTAGAGATCCATCTATGGATTGAAGCAGATATCTAGGAGTTAAAACATATGTTTTGACAAGATTATCAGAAAATATGGTTTCATTAGGAACGGAGAAAAACCTATATTTACAAATGGATAAATAACTCTGTGCTTATATTTCTCGTACTATATATGGATGACATTCTCTTAATCAAATATGACATCCTATATTATAAGGAATAAAAGTCTGATTATCGTCTCAGTTCTCTATGAAGGATCTGGAAGAAGCATCCTACATCCTTTGAATGAAGATCTATAGAGATAGATCAAAAAGGTTGCTTGGATTATCTCAGTCCACGTATATAGATACTGTGCTGAAACGGTTCAGCATGGAGAATTTCAAGAAAGGCTATCTTCCGATAGGCCATAAAATTTTTCTCTCGAAGAGGGATCATCCGATAACTCTTAAGAGAGAGAGCATATGAGTAGAGTTTCATATGCTTCGATAGTGGGTTCTATAATATACGTCATGACATATACAAGACCAGACGTGGCATACTCACTAAGGATAGTGAGTAGATACCAGTCTGATCTAGGAAAGAACTACTAAAAGATCAAAAAGATCATTCTTAAGTATTTAAGAAATACTAAAGATCAGTAGCTTATTTATGGTGAAACTGACTTGAAACTAGTGGGACTCACTGACTCCAGCTTTCAGTCTGACCATGACGATAGCAAGACTGTGTCGGAATATATTTTTATCCTGAATGATGGAGCAATTTGCTGAAAAAATTTCAAGTAGTACATCGTAGCTGACTCTGTTTGCAAGGTGGAGTATATCGCGGTATCCGATACTGCGAAAGAAGCTGTATGGTTGTGAAAATTCATCGATGAGCTCAGAGTGGCACTCTCCATCAATGATCCTGTCCTATTATACTGCGACAGTACTGGAGCCATTACTCAAGCCAAAGAGCTGAAGTCCCATCAGTGCACCAAATATATTCTGTACCGCTACCACCTCATCCGAAAGATCATGGATCGAGGAGATGTCGACCTTCAGAAGATCGACAAAAAGGAGAACTTGATCGATCCATTTACTAAAGCTCTCAAAATTAAGGAGTTCGATGATCATAAGTCGAAGATGGATATATGATACTGTACCGATTGACTTTAGTCCAAGTGAGAGTTATTGAAAATTGTGTCCCAAAATCAATTGTCAGTCTGTTGATGATTGTATTCATATTTATAAAATATATATAAATTTTTATTAATAAAAATTATTTGGCTTTTTCATCATATTTTATCCATCTTTTTTGAACTCCTGTATTGTGATAAAATCCTTAGGACTATGTTTAATCTACAAAGAAGGATTTATCGTTTAGTCCTTAAAATGTGCTTGCGATCAAGTGATATGCTGTTAATAGAATGATACAATATCAAGTATAGATCATTGTGTGTCATATGGGTTGATTGTCCTCTTAACCAAGGAGTGTGGAGATACTGGTATGGCATGCAAATGGAATGTGTGGGGAAAATCAGTGCAGGGATAAAATGGTAATTTTAAAACTTTTTTAAAATCATTATTTTATAGTAAAAATTATTAATTAATCTAATTAATTAATAAAAATTTATCCTACACAAGATCTAAATATGATATATAGCATGCATGCATTTAAATTTGAAATTCAAATTTGAACAGTAAACACTTTACTGTAATGTGTTCAGAACACAATACCTTTGTGCAGATAGTAGATCGCCGCAATCTGATCACCGTTGAGAGAGTCTGATCGTTGCGATATAACCACACAGCATGTTTGACCTCTGTGGATCATTCACATGAAGCTTTCGGTCTGATTGACTCCTCACGAGTGCTAGCTCGTTGTAGAGTCCTTTCGACAGCCGATGCAGATCGAACTCCTTCGATCGATGTTTGCCAATTCTTCAGATACTCTGGATCATCAGCAGACGTGTTTGAGAGGATGTTGAAGATCTTTCTAAAATTTAGTGGGCTCACGACACTCGTAGCTCACCTTCTCACTTTCCAAACTCCAGGCTGAAATCCTGAAGAACTCACTGAAACCCTGCGCACACTTTTTCTTTCTTTTCTTTCTTTTTCTCTCGAAGGATATTGACCTTCACCTTGCACACAAAGATTTCTCATGCCCAGATTTTCTCTCTAATTTTTTTTTTTACACACCCCACTCTTCTCCTCCTTTTAAAACAATGTCAAACGTCTTATCCACGTGAGAGGATAAAGATGAGAATTGCATATTTGAATTCAAATCAAATTTTGAATTCAAATGGAAATCAATTTATCCCTATCCACTAAGGGCGTGAGAAGAGGAGGGCATGGCTTAATTTATGCGGGAGTGATTTCATGAGAAATATTTTCTCATGAAATAAATGGACGTTAAAAGAGGATAAGGTCAAGGCGCTAAGATTGGTTGCTCATTCAAATTCAAACTTTATTTTGAATTTGAATGGCCAACCAATCATCCTTATCCACTCATATGGTGCATTAAAGTAGGGCGTGAGAAGGGCTTTGCGTGAGAAAAAATTCATGAGACCTTCCTTCTCGTGAATTCAAATGGGTGCAGTGAAGTGAGGTGGCGCAGGGAGAATGGGTCAAGGTGGTTTATTATTTAAACCAACCTAATTGAACCAAATAAGTTAGGCCCAATTAGACTAATTTAAATCTAACTTAATTAGACTTAATTAGGCTCAATAAAATTTTAATCAAATCAAAAATTGATTAAGCCCAACCCCTGATCAAATCAGGGACCAAACCATCTCGACGATTAGGTCAACTCTTAACCTAATCGGGTCAAACCCAACTGAATCCAATTCAATTGGATTTGATCCAAAATTAATTACTTAATCAAATTGAGTTAATTAACGATCAAATTACTAATTAAATCTCTCATAAATATTAAGTCCAAATTCGATGGATAATTGGCATCAGAATTCATCGATATGTAACCCTGATCGAAGAGTCCCAAACCAGTGGGACTCTTGATCCCGGTACCCAAAATGTGTGGACTCATGATCAGAGAATCTGATTCTCGATCACAGAGTCCTAGACACATAGGACTCATAGTCCACAAGCATTAGGATTCTTCATCAGCCATCAGATCAGATAGAAACCTCTAATGTGTGTGACCCCGCAGGTTCGAACCTAAGCCAGTAGCACAAGAATCAATTCCTGTACTAATCGAAGTGACCATCTAGCAAAGGTACCCAATGATCGGATAGGTTGAATGGTCAAATCGCAATACTCAGAACCTACGTGAATATGGTTACTGTATAATTCATCCTTTTGACATCTGTGTTTAGGACGACTCAGGGTTAAACTGTCAATCCTGATTAGATCATCCGAATCGTGCTCAACTCAAACAGTCCTGTGACTCCTCACAAAGACTACCTTGGCCAAAATTTTGCTAAATTGAAACACGACTGTACACAGCTCCTAAACTGGAGTGGTCAATCCCATCTTGACACACGCACCGACAAGTCAAGTACTTGACTACACCCAGCAGCCTTCCGTCACTGAATTGAAAATTCAGGTAGTCCAGTACCTAAATGCAGTGAGTTGCTTGCAAGTCACCATGGTGGTCTCAGATCGGAGGGATATTTATACCCATATTCCATCAGAGTAAATCTTGACAGCAGAAATAGCTCCAGAGTCAGTCACGTTCAGTACAGATGTACCCTTACATCTCACCTGTATGCCATACCAGTATCTCCACACTCATTGGTTAAAAAGACAACCAACTTATATGGCACACAACGATCTATGCTTGATAAACATTATCGTCCTTGGTAACAACGTATCATTTGGTCACGAATAGATTTAAGGACTAAACGACAAATCCTCCTTTGTCGAGTCTAAATAGTCCTAAGGACTTCACCACAATATAGGAGTTCATTAGAAGATGAAACATTTTATGATAAAAAATATCAAAATAATTTTTACTAATTCATAATTCATGTACATATACAAAAATGAGCACAATCGTCAACGGGCTGACGATTGACTTTGGGACACTATTTCCAACAGAATGTAGGAGTACATTCGCATCAAATGTGACTATTTATCGAGCACTCTACTATCAAGAGTAGCTCATGAAGGGTATGGATATAAGTATTCTCCGACCTGAGATCACCATGGTGACTTATAAGCAACTCACTGTACTTTAATACGAGACCATCTGAATTTTTAATTCAGTGATGAAAGGTTACTGGGTGTAGTCAAGTACTTATCGAGTCGGTGTATGAGTCAAGATGAAATTGATCCCTCTGAATAAGTAGGAGATAACATCAGTGTATTTCAATTTAGCAAAATCTTGATCAGAGTAGTCTATGCGATGGATTTGAAAGATTGAAATATAAATGGTCGACTATATTAGTGTTGATAGTCAAACTCTAGGTCACTTTGAGCATTAAGATCAAACGGATGAATTATACGGTAACCATACACCAATAGGTTCTAAAATTTGCTTTGTAATCTTTCGACCTATCCAGACGTCGGGTTTCATTACTAGATGGTTACATCGATTAGTATAAAAATTTATTCTTATACTACCGACTTAGGTTCGAACCTATGGAGTCACACACATTAGAAGATACATTCTGATATGATGGCTAAAGAGTTCAATTGGATTGTGACTCTGATGAAGAGTCCCACTGGATTGAGACTCTGGAGGAGAGTCCCACTAGACTAGGACTCTGCTATTAATAGAGAATTAATTAGTAATTAGATTGCTAATTGACTTAATTTGATTAAGCAAAGAGCTTTAGATCAAGTTTAATTGAATTAAATTCAGTTTGACTTAGTTTGGGTTTGATTTGATCAAACATAATTGCAAGTAACATTTGATCCTAATTTGATCAGAATTTGGGCTCAGCTAATTCTTAATTTGGTTAGAAATTTATTAAGATGATTGGACTTGTAATTAGATTAGGTTCATTTCTATCATTGGGTTCAAACCAGATTTAATTTGGCTTAGAATCAAAATAGAAATAAAGAGTCCCAGTTGGTAGGGACTCTATCTCTTCCTTTTGCCCACCTTTGGACCCACTTCTCTTCTCAACATCAAAATTGGTTTTGGCATGAGATTTTTGGCATGAAGAGAGAGGGCCCACAAAGGATGGGTGGCAAAGCATGATGAGTCATGATCTTATCTCATACCTAATTGAATGCGATCCAAATTAGAGCTAAGGAGATAAGAAGGAAAGAAATTTTTTTGTTTGGAAAGAAGGGTGGCACCATGATATTTTTTTCTTGAATTTGTTGAAGTATTTTGGGTATGAGAAAGACCAGATCTCCTTCATCATATCATCACTCATTCTTGGAAATTTTGGGACACCAATATTGGGATTGGCATGGAGATATTGGCGCCTCTCCTCTTGACCCAAAATCCTAGTCCCTTGTTATTTAAAGGGGGCTTCAATAGTAGTGCCTCATATATTGTTGCTTGCTGATTTTATTTCTTCACAAGAGCTCACTTCTCTCTCCTCTTCCTCCTCTAGATCTTCTTCTCCTTTGGAGCATCCAAGAGATTTAAAGAAGAAGAGAAAGTTCAGTCTTTGAAGATTCTTGCAAGCTAGCACTTCCAATGAGCTTGATTTGCACCGATCTTCATGTGAACAATCTGTAGAGGTCAGACGTCTTTGTGCAGCTGTGAGCAACCTGAAAGGACTCTCTCCTATATGAGATATTTGTGGAGATCAGCAACCCACAATCTGGTAACGAGTTTTGAACTTACTAAAATAGTTTTGGTAGATCTAATGGTTAGATCTAGTTTGCAGCATCGATTAGATCGATGCATATTTTTATTTTTAAATTTTGAATTCATGTTAAATCATATTATAGGACTTGACATGATAGTCTAGATTAGATCTTATGGATGTAAAATAAATTCAATCATTTAATCTTATACATCCACTGTAAAAAATTTTGAAATTGCATGCATAGTACTGCCCAGTATTTTCTTCACAGGCGACCTTGAAAATGTCATTAAGAAATTAAATAAAAAGGCTTCCACTTGGAAGGAGCTATCAAAGATCAAAAATACTTTAAACGAGGCCTTGGCAGAAGCCAACCGACTAAAGATGATCAATCGTTAGAGTGTCATGACATACTCCATCGAGAAGGCTCGACTTGCCGTCGAGTCCACACAATTGTCGAAGCTTGTTGAAGATGCCACCTGGGGCACCACTGTTCGGAAACAAGATCTCTGTGTCCAGCTTCGCTGGTCTAAGAATGGAGTTTCGGAGTTGAAGGCATCGGAGGTTGCCACCAATGAGGCTGGGAGGCATTCTACCGATCATGTGGCCAACTTCAGAAAGATCTTCGTGCTGCCCAGGAGAAGATATCCAAACTCGAGCATTCGAGGAATGCAGTCGTCGAATACAACCCGAGGGAGAGTTTGCGAATGACCAAAAGATTTCGAGGCTCGATCGGATGTAAATCTATCGATCTCGTGTCGTCAGACGACATAGTTAGGCATATGTTCGACACGGAGTACACAGCTAACTTTTGGATATGCCAGATTCGGATCAAGATGATGTTTTCGAGACTCGATCTCTCCAATATTTCTCCCTATCACGGTGCCGAGACCTCCACAACTTAGGGTAGGTCCAAGAGCGTGGAGATCTAAGAACTTGGTCCTACTAGTGGGGAGGTCCGTGAAGAGGCTCCCGATGAGACTTCAGAGACAGCAGCAGGTCGTGATTGAATGTAGAAATATTTGGAGTCATCTTGTTCATGATGATGATGTCCCTATCATCACAACGAGTTAAGTAGATGCAATAATTAAATACTTATCTTACATCGCTTTTTCCTTTATAATGTGGTGTTGCTTGGTGTCGCTGCCAATCTTTGCTTGGAAGATCTCTTGTTTTGGACAAGGACTCTTCGATTCCTTTATTCACCGGGTTCTTCATGCATTGATTGCTGACGGCCTTCTAATATTTCATGATTCCCACATATTTAAGCTGGATTTGACCAGAGTGCTTAATGGCTGTGGGGAACGACGGCTATTGACTCTTCCAATGGAATAGCGTTTGGGGAAGAATGTTGGGCTTGTGAGAGCACGCCACATGGTCACATCCTGTTCATGAAGGATCATCCAAATTAATTTCTAGAGTTGAGAAGATACGTTATTTATGGCTGATGGGTGGCTACATTTTTTAGGCTGTCGATTGGCCATTAGTGTGGGCACTGGTGCCTATAAATAGGGATCGAGGGCCGGTTGAACTCCATCTTTCATCTTTCTTTCCTTTGTTCTCACAAAAATTTTTTCTCCCCTCTGCCACCATGGCGCCAACTCTGCAAGCAATCAAAGCCAGGATAAAGGAGAGGAGGGCTGTCGAAAAAATGGCTCGAAAGAGGGCTCGGCATGCCGGTTCGTCCTCCTCTCGCATAGTGCCCTCCACCTCTTGATCCTCGTCGTCCTCTAGGAGTGAGGGTGTCCCCCAGTTTGAGTGGATTCCTCCTAAAGTCTAGGCACGCTGCATCCAAGAGTTCTAAGCCTCCATCGCATTCGAGAGGGAGGCCATCAACATCACCACCACCGATTTTATCCTCAGGTTCTAAGACTGTAAGGCCCATCTGTGAGGATGATGCTGCAGTTGGACCTCCACCATCTTCAGTCAGAAAATAGCAATGAGAAGGTGGGGGCCTTCTCGTCAGATGAGACTGAGCCCCCTCATCCTTTCTTCTGCTTCCTTCTTTTTCTTCTTCTTTTTTCTTTTTTGTTTTTCTTTTTGTAAGGTGGTGCCTCAGGCACTATCTTTTTTCTATAAATATTTGAATGAAAAAAAAAGTTGTCTTGCTTTCCTCAGTGTCTCTATGTATCATGGATGCTTGTTAATTTCTTCTTTGGCCAATCAAGGATCATCGTGTTATGATCTGAAGGTCCTATTGGTTATCCCTATTCCATCAAGTTGTCTTAGCCGATAAATTTCTCGCTTGACGACCTCCTCCACTTGGTATGGACCCTCCTAATTTGGGACCAGTTTGCCTCACTCCTCTAATTGGGATACCTCCGTCTTGTGCAGCACTAGATCGCCATCTCTGAAGACTTTGTTTCAGACCCTGGTATTGTAATACCAGGCAACCTTTTGTTGATAAGCCGCTATTCGGATGTATCCTTTTTCTTGGCCTCTTCAAGTAGATCCAGACTAGTGCGTAGCCTTTGTGAATTGGTTTGCTCATCAAAATTCTCTGTCCTTGCCGATGGGATCCCAATTTCGACTGGTATTGTCATGGCCTGGCCTAGCCCATGCAACAATCAGCCAAAGCCCAAATTAAAATAAAAAAAAGAAGAAAAAAATAATATAATAATAATATAATAATAATAAATAGGATTTTCTCATCTCTCTTCCGTGAAGAAAAAAAAAGAGAGAGAAAAAAAAAAAAAATCATTAAATTAATTAATAAATAATGATATAAATAATAAAATATGAGAAAGAGAGTTTCTCTCTCTTTCCTCTCTCTCTTCAGCCTGAACTAGTATTTTTTTCTCTAGAATTGGACTTTCTCTCTCTACTTTTTCTCTCTAGAATCTTCTCTCTAGATTATTTCTCTTTCCTAAGATTTTTAGAATTTTGAGAAGAATGATGATGAATTTAAATGATCCTCGTGATGAATTTTTGATCCATGATCGTCGGACGGTACACCGACATCCACTTTGATCAGATCAAGTATTTTTAGATTTTATTTCTTATGATCTTATTGAATTGTTCACATGATAATCTTAACATGATTTGATCTGATCGATCAAATTTATTGAATCATATCATCTGGGAAGTTCAAGATGAGTTTTCTTCTCTAAAATTTTCTCTCTCTAGAATTTTCTCTCTCTAAAGTTATTTCTCTCTCTCGATCGATTTCTCTCTCTTGATCGATTTATCAATGAAAAATTCTTTCAATAGTTCTGATCTGATTCTAATGAAGAATCCTGATCCATGATTGTCAGACAGGTACTGGCACCCACCTTAATCAGACCATGAATCTTTAGATTTGATTATGCATGATTTCGATCTAGCCATGACTTGATTTGATCATGTTGATTTTATCAATCGAGATATTGGATCAATCGTAATGTTGGATTGTGTCACCTGATCAATTCGAATTGTACCTCATGAATTCTCTCTACTTGATTTTATAAAATTGATGAAGAAACCTCGATCCTATCACTTCGAATCGATTTGATCTGATAGTCAAACCTTGGATCGTTTAGGTCCTAATTAGATTTTGATTAGATGAAATTAGATGATCGGATCCAGTCTAAACCGTTGAAATATGGTATTCATATTCTTTCTAATTATTGAAATTGATTCTGTATAGGATTGTAGATATTTGATCATGGGATATTGCGATATGATCTACGAACAAAATTTTTAGAAGAAAATTTATAGAATTATGTGGATTTATTGGAATACGTTTGAGGTAAGTAATGTTTCACTTTTTCTAGATTTATCGATAAATTATAATGTATTTTTCTGACATGATTTGTGAAACAATGCATGAATTGGATGAATGGTATTTTGTTATGAAAATATCTTATTTGAAATGTTATGATGAAGCATGATTAAACATATTGATTTCATGATGCATTACATTGATTGATTTCGATACTACATAATTATATATTTTATTATCGAAATTAGAATATGAAATATGATTTATGAAGAATTATAATATAAGAAATATTATGAATTGACAATCTGACTATGTAAAGGACCCCGCCAATGGGGGCATATACGTTGGCAATTGATTGTGCTGAGGGTTTATATCGCCAGTGAGACCAGCGACATGTCGTCAGAGAGACCAGCGACAAACAGCCAGAGAGACCAGCGATTCGAAGGACTTTGCTGCCAGATGATTCGCAGCTCACCGCAAGCAGATACGCGGTATTATAACCCTGCCACAGAAAAAATGTGGTCATAGCTCATGGTTGACGAAAAGAATTAAAGAACAAAAGAAATTGAAATCTCGAAAGAAACTTGAATTTTCGAAAAAGAAATGAATTTGGCATGAATTATATTGCATAATTGAAATTGATTTGAATTGATGAACTCTATATGCTTATTTTCTATAAATAATTATTTACTTAAATATCTGATGAAATCTGTTGAAAGTGATCATTGCTTACTGGGCTGTCTAGCTCATTTTTCTTATTTTACTATTTTTACAGATGTTGAAGAATTAAGATGATACAAGATATGAATGGAAGAGTGATCAGAAGCAGAATCTTCATACTTTTATTTTAGGTTGAAAGGCTTATTTGAATTTGATGCAAAGCCTTTGAATTATTGTTGAATTTATTGAGATATTAAAGAAGAAATTTAGATCGTTATTTTTGGATTTAATTTATTGACTAATTATTCGCTGTTGTTTTAGAATAGCATGATAAGATGCCTTGCATGCTTATGGAAAGAGTTTTCTATGAGTATGCGGCGGTTGCCATGACCCTCGATTACAATCTCGATCGGGGGCGTGACAATTATAGTGGTATCAGAGCATAAGTGGATGAATTATGAAAATAGAACAGACATAGAATGGGTGTAAGTGGATAGACACCAGAGACATTATAGTGTAGATCTTTAATGATTATAGTGGGAGAAATATTTATAAATTTTGATTAAATATTGAGATTATGTATAAAAGGATCGCAAGAGATTATGACATATGGAGTTTGAAATATGATGGATAATCTATAGATCATGATATGATTAGTTAGATCTTGATCGAAAGTAATCACAAAAGGATTGACATAAAATTTTATTATGCATTGTGGTTATTAATTTGATCATTGGTTATTCAAGTGAATCGTAAGTTCAAATTCGATGTGAGAATAATACTATGATATTACTTCTAGTTGAAAAGTTGACTATTATTGGCAAGATAAAGATTTGATAATAAAATCTTATTCCAGAATGGGCTAAGAAATTTTTTTTTTATGATGCTTGATTGGAATATTTATCGAAATTGAACTTGGTATGTGGATCATATATATAAAGTGGCATATTAGGATGAATGCATACTTGGAGATATTGCAAAGAAGTCTATTTTTTATTGATGAAATCATTTTGAGGTTGTAGAATATTCATCGTACTGGAATCTTTAATCATCATCCTTAGATTTAGATAATAATCTTATTATGTCTCTTGGGGACTTCATGATGTGTATGAAATTTCAATTTAAAGATTTCGTATCTAAGTTGATCAAGAGATTTTTGATATTATTATTGAGGTTGTTAATAAAAAATTGATATCTTTAGATTAAGACAAAAGATCTGATTTATATTTATCTAGATTAAGAGATCCATGTGAATTTACAATTTAAAAATTTTAGATTTAGAATTGATATGGAGTTCCTTTGCTTTTGTTAATGAGGTCCCTAATTGAATCTACTATTAAATAGAGATTTGATTTTTTTGAAGCTTGTATGATTGTTATGAAAGGATATTTGATAGATATTGAAGATCCTGATGATAAAAATTTTAGAAAAAAAATAAAAAATAATGATTTGAAATTCTTATATATTCTGATTATGTCCAAATTTGATGAGCATCGAAGGATTTTCTCATTAATTTGACTTATAAAGATTTTTGATTTAAAAATTATCGAATTAAATTGATATGAGAATTGAGATTTGATTCATATTGATTATAGTAAATCTATATGATGGTTTAAATATAATATTGGACTCAAGGGTTAATCAAGATTATTGTACACCAGTAAAGGTATGAATGAGAATCGAAAGTTAATCTTTGACTTCAATTGAAATTTGAAATTTTAGATCTTTTCTATTGATAAGATAAAGAAATAATTTGATCAATTTTTTTTTTGATGAACCTAAGAAATTTTGATTGTTAGATCAGAGTGCGCAGCGGAAGCATGGTAATCTGAACTACTTTGAGTAAGTCAGGAATGTTGACCCTTTGAGTTAAAGAATTATGATAGATGATATGGTTTGATACAAGAAATTTATTGATATTAGAAAGAATAATATTTTAAAAATTTTAATTATTTTTAGATATCCCTAATATGATTTTCAAAAGTAGAGCTTCCACCTACTATGCTACAAAAATAATTAGCATCCTAATTCTAAGATGAGTGGACCTTTGATTTTTTATTTTTAATTTAGAATATTTAGAGATAAATTTTTTCTATCCTAGAATTAAATTTTATAATTCTCTAATTACTAGAAAAATTTGAGATTGTTTATCGAATGATGATTTCGATCTTAGATTATTATACTCAAATAATTATCTCCAGGGTATAATGAAATTTGAAGTTAGAATCTTTTGATCATTATTATTTCTCTGACTGAATGAAAAAGATTGAGGTCATCTATTGATATTGACGATTGTTCTACAAAAGATGGATTGGAGTTATTTATAATTTAATTTGATAATGAATTGATTAATTAAGAGTTGTTAATATTTAGATAAAGAAAATTGATATACTTTCTTAGAATAGAGACATTGATTTTGATTATAAGAAAAATATAGTTTTGATTTAGATCAATTTTTGAGTTATTGATTTTATTATGGAATGACTTAATGATAAAATTTACTTCAAGAATTAGAATATTAAAATATTTATGGATGAGATTTAAGTAAGAAACTATGAAGACTCAGGCAAGAAAAATTTCGAGGACGAAATTTTTTTTAGAGGGGAAGAATGTCATGGCCTGGCCTGGCCCATGCAACAATCAGCCAAAGCCCAAAATAAAATAAAAAAAAAAGAAGAAGAAAAATAAAATAATAATAATATAATAATAATAAATAGGATTTTCTCATCTCTCTTCCGTGAAGAAAAAGAAAAAAAAAAGAGAGAGAGAAAAGAAAAGAAAAAAAATCATTAAATTAATTAATAAATAATGATATAAATAATAAAATATAAGAAAGAGAGTTTCTCTCTTCCCTCTCTCTTCAGCCTGAACTAGTATTTTCTCTCTCTAGAATTGAATTTTTTCTCTCTACTTTCTCTCTCTAGAATTCTCTCTCTAGATTATTTTTCTCTCCTAAATTTTTAGAATTTTGAGAAGAATGATGATGAATTTAAATGATCCTTGTGATAGATTTTTGATCAATGATCGTCGGACGGTACACCGGCATCCACTTTGATCAGATCAAGTATTTTTAGATTTTATTTTTCATGATCTTATTGAATTGTCCACATGATAATCTTAGCATGATTTGATCTGATCGATCGAATTTGTTGAATCATATCATCTGAGAAGTTCAAGATGAGTTTTCTCTCTCTAAAATTTTTTTTCTCTAGAATTTTTTTCTCTAAAGTCATTTCTCTCTCTCGATCGATTTCTCTCTCTTGATCGATTTATCAATGAAAAATTCTTTCAATAGTCCTGATCTGATTCTAATGAAGAATCCTGATCCATTATTGTCAGACAGCGTACTGGCATCCATCTTAATCAGACCATGAATCTTTAGATTTGATTATGCATGATTTCGATCTAGCCATGACTTGATTTGATCATGTTGATTTCATCAATCAAGATATTGGACCAATCGTAATGTTGGATTGTGTCACCTGATCAATTCGAATTGTACCTCATGAATTCTCTCTCCTCTGATTTTCTCTCTCTACTTGATTTTATAAAATCGATGAAGAAACCTCGGTCCTATCACTTCGAATCCGATTTGATCTGATAGTCAAATCTTGGATCGTTTAGGTCCTAATTAGATTTTGATTAGATGAAATTAGATGATCGGACCTAGTCTAAACCGTTGAAATATAGTATTCGTATTCTTTCTAATTATTGAAATTGATTCTGTATAGGATTGTGGATGTTTAATCATGGGATATTGTGATATGATCTATGAATAGAATTTTTGAAAAAAAAAATTATAGAATTATATGGATTTATTGGAATACGTTTGAGGTAAGTAATTTTCACTTTTTCTAGATTTATCGATAAATTATAATGTATTTTTCTGACATGATTTGTGAAACAATGCATGAATTGGATGAATGGTATTTTGTTATGAAAATATCTTATTTGAAATATTATGATGAAGCATGATTAAACATATTGATTTCATGATGCATTACATTGATTGATTTCGATACTACATGATTATATGTTTTATTATCAAATTAGAATATGAAATATGATTTATGAAGAATTATGATATAAGAAACATTATGAATTGACAACCTGACTATGTAAAGGACCATGCCAATGGGGGTATATACGTTGGCAATTGATTGTCCTGAGGGTTTATGTCGCCAGTGAGACCAGCGACATATCGCCAGAGAGACCAGCAACAAACGCTAGAGAGACCAGCGGTTCCGAAGGACTTTACTGCCAGATGATTCGCAGCTCACCGCAAGCAGATACGCGGTATTATGACCCTACCACAGGAAAAATGTGGTCATAGCTCATGGTTGACGAAAAAAAATTGAAGAACAAAAGAAATTGAAATCTCGAAAGAAACTTGAATTTTCGAAAAAGAAATGAATTTGGCATGAATTATATTGCATAATTGAAATTGATTTCGAATTGATGAACTCTATATGCTTATTTTCTATAAATAATTATTTACTTAAATGTCTGATGAAATCTGTTGAAAGTAATCATTGCTTACTGGGCTGTCTAGCTCATTTTCTCTTATTTTACCGTGTTTACAGATGTTGAAGAATTAAGATGATACAAGATATGAATGGAAGAGTGATCAGAAGCAGAATCTTCATACTTTTATTTTAGGTTGAAAGGCTTATTTGAATTTGATGCAAAGCCTTTGAATTGTTGTTGAATTTATTGAGATATTAAAGAAGAAATTTAGATCATTATATTTTAGATTTAATTTATTGACTAATTATTCCGCTGTTGTTTTAGAATAGCATGATAAGATGCCTTGCATGCTTATGGGAAGAGTTTTCTATGAGTATGTGGCGGTTGCCATGACCCTCGATTCACAATCTCGGGTCGGGGGCGTGACAGGTATTACTGCTTCTGTCCCAAAAGTTAGGCTGAAGAGAGTCTCCCTTATTGAGACTCTTGGGGTCGTCTAGTATGCTCATAGTACGTGATAAAGCTCATCAGCCTATGATTCTTTGGTTTGTCCAACCTGATCTTCAGTGCTCGCAGAATTATGCAATTTGTTACTTCGGCCTCTCCATTAGCTTAAGGATGAGCGATGGAGGTGAAGTGATGTGTTATCCCATATAATCTTTCAAATTTGACCCCTGTAAATTGACACCTATTGTTGGTAATCAGCACTTAGAGTAGGCTGAACCGACAGATAATTGATTTTCAGACGAAATCTATCATCCTTGTTTCTGTGATGCGGGCAAGAGGTCCAGCTTTTACCCATTTGATGAAGTAATCCACGGCGATAAGTAGAAACTTGCGCTGGCCTGACGCCTATGGAAAAGGACCAAGGATATCTATTGTCCATTGTGCGAAGAACCAAAGAGTATGGGTAGGAGTGATCGGCATGGCAGGCAGTCATTGTATATTGGAGTTTCTTTGGCACTTATCACACCACCACACATAATCTTCGAAATCCTTCTGCATGGTTGGCCTATAGTAGCCTTGCCTGAGGAGTTTATAAGCCAATGCCCTCTTACCTATATGATTTCTGCAAATCTCCTTATGCACTTCTTGGAGAGTGTAGTCAGCTTCAAATAGTCAGAGACACTTCAAGAGAGGCAGTGAATGAGACCTCTCATACAACTTTCCCTCATGAAGGAGATAGCCTACAACTTTCCCTCATGAGACCTCTTATACCTAATTTTTTGTGCTTCTTTTCGGTCTGCTGGTGGGGTTTCATCTTTGAGATAGTCTACTAACGAATCAATCTAAGAGGGTTTCTTATCAACCTATAGTATGATCGTCGATTTTTCAATGCTTGGTCGACTCATTACTTTGAAGAATATTTTTTTTGACAACTCAAATGATGCCGATGTCACTAGTTTGGATAGTAAGTCTACCCTTAAGTTCTTCGATCCAGATACCTGTTGAATTTCAAACTTACTGAAAGTA
Source organism: Elaeis guineensis (assembly GCF_000442705.2). Taxonomy (NCBI): domain Eukaryota; kingdom Viridiplantae; phylum Streptophyta; class Magnoliopsida; order Arecales; family Arecaceae; genus Elaeis; species Elaeis guineensis. The sequence goes on from NC_025997.2 coordinate 16,445,758, forward strand.
GATGCAAGGTCTTTAATCTTTTGAAGATATTTATCATATTTTCTCCTTGGGCTTCATAACTGCCTTCAACTAGCTTAGAACCCATGCGATGCATGGCATATATTTATTTCTTCAAAAATATTTTTATAAATTAAAAATTTAACATAGTATAAAAGACATCATAGATGATATCAAATATTCTAAATAAAAATATAAATTCAAAATATTTAAATAACATAATAATAAGAAGTAACATAATCATTTCTGTCTTTTACTGACAGAGAAATCATTTCTTGAATCAACATTTTCAGCATCAATTATTTCAGAATCCTCATCATTAAGCAGAGCATGATCACTTATTTGCATCCCATGTACATCTCTTTTCTTCATAATCATATCAATAAAAATAATATATATTTTATTATTATATAATTTTTTATTTTATTAAATTTTTAGTCATCATTAAAGATTTACTTTAGAGAAAAGATATGATCAATCATCGATCAACACAATCATTGATAAGTTTGAGAGATGGAAGGGATGGAAGGAAAGAGGACATAAGGAGTAGGGTGGAAGAAAGGAGAAAAAAATAATGTGCTAAAAGCAAGGGAGACTAATATAATATGTCAAGCATTTTAGATATAAATAAATCAGAAGAAGATAGTACTCTCTTAAAAAAATCAAATTAAGAAAACTAAAAAAAAAATTAACAATTTCTCTTAGAAAGCCAACTACATGTCTCAAAAATCCTCACCATTCTCCCAAACTTATTCTCCTTCCCATCTCTCTCCCCTCTCTTCTTCCTTCCCCTTCCCATCTCTCTCTCTCTATCCTCCCCCCTCACCCAACAAATCCCAGTTTCATTCTCTTTCTTAGAGCAATAGATAAGGGGAGAAAGATTCTAACCCCCATGCGATGCATGCGATGCAACCCGCCGATGATGACCACCCTCTCTCCGGCAAGTGCCAACACCCGCTCTCCCCTTGCAGTCATCGGGGCTGCTGCCGCCGACCCCCATCGGAGGCAGAAGACCCAAAGATCCATCTCCTCTGTGACATCATTGCCAACATCAACCCACATCTGTCGTGGAGCACACCCTCGACGACGTCGACATCCGAATCTCGGCTACTAACATCAAGGACATCGAGCAATCCTCTATCATCATAGACGCCGTAGCGACCCCTTCCATAGTCGGATGGCTCTAGCCGGTGCATCCATCCTTCTCCTCCTCGATAAGCATGACGATCGGGGCCACCATGGTCGCTCCCACCGATCGGATGGTATACGCAACCAACCCAACATTCAATGACACCCACCCTTCCCCCTCCTCATCTTTCTCTGTCATCTTCATCCCTAACACCTCCTCCTCCGCCAGCCATCCCCTCCAACCCCTTATCATCCCTTGTCTGCCTCCGCGATAGCTGCCATCGCTGCCTTCTCTACCAACAGCCGCTGCCCTCAACGATGGGAAGTACCATCCGAGTCCCGATCTTTGCTGGCCACCAACCGCGATACCTCCGTTAGTTTCTCGATTTAACTTCGACCATATCACATGCATGCACTCTCTCTCTACATATCTATCGCTCTCCTTTCCCACATCTCTCCATCGTTAGTGGACCGTTCGAGGGAGCTGGAGAAAGGTCTTGTTCATGCGAACAGGGAACTGGGAAGCTATTCAGGCGTCGCCAAAAGAAATGTTTCTAAAGACCTGTTCGGGCATCGTCGGTGGAGCACTGTTTGGGTGAACAGGGATGCTACGGGCAAACACGTCGTCTGCCGTCTGCCGCCTCTCCTCCTCTGACTTCGCCTACTTTTTCTTTCTTAGAGCAATAAAGGGTCCGCGCGCATTCAAGAGCTTTCACGAGCGAGCGCCACGACATCCAGGTGGCCAATGGAGGCTTCATATTTTTTGCCACATGTCAAACGAAGGTTTCTCAATGGAGAAGCCTCTCTCTCTATCTCTCTCTCTCTCTCTCTCTCTCTATATATATATATATATATATATATATATATACACACACGATGTGCTCGATGACCAACTAGGAATCACTGCAAGCCTTCAAGTCTTATATCCCCAGTTCCCTGGCTATTCGAAGTCTAGCGGCCAAGGCCTCATACTCGCTTCATTATTAATGGTTGGAAACTCAAAGCGCATGGCATACTCAGCCACCATCCCTCCTGGGCTAGTAAAAATTAAACCTGCTCCAGATCTGAGGAGTTGGACGAGCCATCTACATATATCACCCAAGAGTTGTCATCAATCTTCGACGGATCCGCATCAATTGGGATCTGCAATTCTGACTCTTCCTACTCAATCGGCTAGTCTAGAATAGTGCATTCGACCACAAAGTCAGCTAAGATCTGTGTCTTAATAAATGGTCGGGGTTAATACTGAATGTCAAATTCTGAAAGTTTGACCACCCACTTTGCGATCCGTCCGAATGTGTCTGGCCAATGAAGAATGCTCTTTACTGACTGATTGGTCAAGAGGATAATGGTGTGAGCTTGAAAGTATGGTCAGAGCTTCTTAGCCGCAATGAAGAGTGCATACGTCAGTTTTTCCAACTTTGAATGTCTGATCTCTACATCCCTCAATATTCGACTGATGTAGTAGATCGGCTTCTGTATCTTATTTTGCTCTTGAACCAACACTACACTCATAGAAACAGGCAAAACTGCAAGGTATAAATATAACTGTTCATCAGGATCAGGCTGATCGAGTAATGGAGCAGAACTAAGGTAGTTCTTGAGGTCGGCAAATGCTTTCTGACACTCCTTAGTCCACTGAAAGTTCTTCGACTGCTTTAGGACTTGGAAGAAGGGCAAGCATCGTTTTGCTAATCTTGAGATAAATCGGTTCAGAGCAGTAACTTTTTCGGTAAGGCATTGCACTTCCTTGATTGTTCTTGGAGGAGTCATTTTCTATATGGCCTTTATCTTCTCCAGATTGGCTTCAATTCTTCGACTGAAGATCATAAAGCCCAGAAACTTTCTAGAGGTCACCCTAAAAGCATATTTGGCTAGATTCAGTTTCATTTTGTACTTCTATAGAGTGGTAAAGGCTTCTTCGAGGTCGTCAATATGGGTTCTCCCAGATTTGCTCTTGACGAGCATATCGTCCACGTACACCTCTATATTTTGTCCGATCTGGTTCTTGAAAACTTTGTTCATAAGGCCTAATAAGTTGCACCTACATTTTTGAAATCAAAGGACATCATTCTGTAACAAAAAAAATCTTGATCAATAAAAAAGGAGGTCTTGTCCTCATCTTCAGGCACCATCCAAATTTGATTATAATAAAAAAAAGACATCCATGAAGGACATGAGTTCATGGCCTGACATGACATCGATCATCTGATCAATTCTCGACAGAGGATGGCTATCTTTTGGACAAGTCTTATTAAGATTGATGAAGTCGATGCAGATCTATTATTTGCCGTTCGCCTTCTTCACTATGGCCACATTAGCTATCCACTCTGGATAGATTATCTCCTTAATGAAATCCATCTAAAGCAACTTGTCCACCTCTTTGGCCATTGCCTTCTGTCGTTCCGGGATAAAACTCCTCTTCTTTTACTTGAAGAGCGGTGATTTGGGCTCATGTTCAATCGGTGCATGATCACTGAAGGATCAATTTCGGGTATGTCTGTTGGTGTCCAAGCAAAGATATCCGAGTTCGTCTACAAAAAGGAGGTTAGCTGGTTTTTCATTACCTCATCCAGATTTGATCTGACCTGGACTGTATGCTCCAGATTTCCATCCATTAGTGGAATTGAGATTAGGTCCTCGATGGGCTCTCTTTGCTCCTTCATTAACTCGTCACAAGTATCCAGCCCTCGATCAAGTATGATTCGGTAGGGCAACCTCCTTGAAGAGCGATGCTGTAGCAATACTATGCCAGATACTGGTCTCCTCAGACTTCTCCAACTCCACTAGCTGTTGGAAACTTCATCTTCAGGTAGTATGTTGATACGACAGCTCAAAGCACATTCAGGCCTGGCCAACCAAGAATGGCGTTGTAAACCAAAGGTGCTCGGATGATTAGGAAGTCTACTTGCATGGTGGACTGAGCAGGAGATCAGCCAATCTTTACAGGCAAGGTGATGACCCCCTCAATACGGATGGTGTCTCTAGTGAATCTAACGAGTGGAGAGTCCATTCTTCCTAGTCGATCAGTAGGTATCCCTATCTTCAAAAATACATCATAAAATAATACATCGACAGAGCTTTCATTATCTATCAAGACGTGGCGTATATCATAATTTGTGATGTTTAACATTACGATGACTATGTCATTATGCAGAAACTAAACTCCTCGAGCATCTTCCTAGGTGAAAGTTATCAGCTTCCCAGTTCTCTACCTCTTCGATGCCTCTTCATCCCTGCTGGGCCTTTCAGCTTCGTGCCCTCCAGTGATGGCATTGATCATGCCAACCGGGGTTAGTCTTCCTGTAGTGCTGTCTGGCATGGCTGCTCATCCGGATGAGGAGACCCCTGGTGCCTTCCCCGCCGCTCACGCCGCTATCACCAATTTCACTGCTCTTGCCTCCGCAGGATGAAGCGATCAAGATGACCGTGCCTGATGAAGTCTTCAATTTCATTCTAGAGTTTGAGACACTCCTCTGTATCGTGACTGTGATACAGACAATATTTATTGTGGTCCCTTAGATGTGAGAGTGTCTGAAGCCTCCTTGCTTCTGGAAGCTGCTCCCTTATTTGCATCAACACTTGAGTCCTATCTGTGTTCAGCGAAGTATAGTTGGTGTACCTTCCAGATGGTGAAGGTTATTGATCCCTTCTTTAAGGACTTCGAGGTTGGCAATTCCGAGAAGGCCCCCCATTTTTTTGCTTCTGGAATGAAGATCGGAGATGGTGAAGGTTATCGATCCCTTCTTTAAGGACTTCGAGGTCGGCAATTCCGAGAAGGGCCCCCTATTTTCTTGCTTCTGGAATGAAGATCGGGAGCGCTGGAGGATTCTCTCCTCCCATCTTGGGGAGTGCTTCTTATTCTGCCCTATCGCAGCAAAACTGGCAGGAGCCTCTTTGACGAAAACCTCCTCCATGTGAGCATACTTCTCTTCACGGGCAAGTATATTGGGATAATTCCGAGGAAAAGCTTTCACTAGTGACTTTTCAATATCGTTCTTCAAAAGTCTGCCCATCATTGCGGACATTGCGACTGACTGATCCAAATCGTGAACTTCAGGATCCTCGTATTAAAGCGGCTAACGAAAGTGCAGATTGACTCCCCCTCCTTTTGCTTGATAGTGTAGAGTAATCAAACTGCTTTTGTTATCGTCGGTTGCTAACAAAATGACCGACGAAAGACCGGCACAACTCTTCAAAAGAGTGAATTGAAACCGATTTCAAGCTTGAATACCACTGTCGAGCCACTACCTTGAGAGTAGTAGGAAATGCTCGATAGAGGATTCCATCAGTTACTCTGTGAAGGAGTATCACCACCTTGAAAGCTTTTAGATGATCGATGGGATCGATGGTCCCGTCATAGGCCTCAAACTGTAGTACCTTAAAGTATTGAGGGAGTGGCTCCTGCATTATCTCCGAGAATGAAAGGTGGCTCACTGCTGAACCCATCATAGGGCCGCATCAAAAAATTATTGTTGATAGCATCGATCCACTTATTGAGCACCCAAACTGCCTCTCGATGGTGAGATCTCAGATGGTGCAGGCTTCGGAGTGCAAGGGAGAGTGGTGATCAGGAGTTAAGTCATGCTCGGATCACGGGCTGGGAGATCGCCATCTCGCTGATTCCCAGGTCTTGAGGTGGGTTTGCCTCCTCTCTAGACTCTATGGAGGTATCCGCGGCTATTCTGATTGTTGTGGCGGTTGTGAGCCGGATTCGGTGGGGGTGCCGTCGAGAGAGGTGCTGGTGGCACCGTCAAGGAAAATACTGATGCACCACAGAAGAAGGTACGGGAGCAACTTGATCAGGCGCGACAGTGCCTGTGGAGGCGCAAGAACGGTTTGGACAGTCTGGACAGCGACCATTAAAGTTTGGACCTGCTGGAAGAGCAAGTTGAACTGATCCGCCATGACCAATGTTAGCTAGGCTAGCGGAGAAGTCTCCATCGCCATGACTGCATCTGGTTGTTGGCCTAGCTCTCCGCTTGAGGTGATGGCATTGGTGAGACGGGATGAGACTCGCTTCGGTGGCATAGTATTTGCTCTCGATCTATGCTCTTTCAAAAATATATCAAAAATCCTTTCTCTAGTGCCAATCTGTTGGTGCGAGAAATCATCCGGCATCGGGGCACTGGAGCGATGACAAGGTGGGTTTCCTGGGCGTGCGACCTGCAAAAATTTTCTAACCGGAGGTGGCTTCAACAAGGATCCTCCGATGCTCAATTCAAAATCTTGTTCAATAGAAGGAAGAGTGTGAGAGGTAGAGTAATTGCATACCTTCTCGTAGGCCCTCTTTTAATTTTCTTTATAACGGAGAATTGGAGCTTCAGTTGTTGGTTGGCACGATCCCGCATAATCAAGATGTGATTTGTTGGGTATGAGATTATCGCTCGATATTTCTGAGATGTAATGAATGTGATTGCCTTATCGGTCCAGGACAGCTGTTGTCTCGTGGGTGCCATGTTTTGAATAGAGTGGCCAACCTGGATGTTGTGGGAACGAGGACTGGTCGTCGATGACTAGGGGTCAGTCATCTTGCGTCATTGTCAAGATTTTCTCCATAATGTATGAGTGATCGACTGACGAGGAGTCATCGGAGATCACATACAGGGGTCACCGAGTCGCTATCGACAAACAAGGCTCTAGTCGGATGGTTGTGGAAAACTAATCGATGAAAGTAGTTGTCAATCTCGAGTCGTCAAAAGAGGTGGTGGCCGACCTTGGGTCGTCGGAGACCCCTATCGATGGGCTCACTGAACGTAGCTATTTTGGGCTTTGGGTCTTTTCATGAATTTAGCCTATACGAAATTTTTCCCAATAACTAGCTTGATCATTTTGATTAAAATATTATTTTATTTTGATGAAGAAGCAAGATATCAAATAAACCATAGATCTTGTTATATAGGTGCCGGGATAATACAACAAAATGACTCATGGCATCTTATTATATATATATATATATATATATAGGAGGCATATCAAGTGAGAGAAGTGACTTAATATGAGAGATGAGAGAATACAATAATAATCCTTGGATCCACATCAATAATTTTATTGAGAACACGGTTGTCTAAACTATCCAAATATTCTTATGATTTATCCATTTCTTTCTTTTTTTAGCGCACGTGCGCCCACACACACACACATATATATAACTATTATTTGAATTCATATTATCAAGTAATAGGAGGTCCCTGAAACTACATCCTTTGACTATCATATTTTGAACCTTCGTCCCCCTCCAGCTAGGGCTGTTCATAATTTAGTTTCAGATCGAAAATCGATTCAAATCGAACCGAAATCAAACCGAATATAGTTCGGTTCAATTTTTAATTTTTATTTTCAAAAATTTTGGTTTTCGATTCGATTTGGTTAAAAATCAAAAAATCAAAAAATCGAACAAAAATCGAAGTCGTAATTTAAATTTATATTATTTACCATGTTAAAAACTTATTGGTTATATGGATGGATGATTGGATATTTAGATTTGGTCTATTGTTATAATTTACTTTAATGCTTGATTGCTTGTTTGTATTGTAGATGATGTAATTTTTGATATACTATATTTTATTTATTATCGATTTATTATTTATCAAATACAATGTATTATTAATTATTAATTTTTAATTTTTAATATAAAAAATTATCAATCAGATTCAACAGATCTTGAATTTAATTAAATGTAATGTAACAAGCTAACAATAAATCGACAATAATTATTTGAATATATTATATCAAAAATAAATTATTAAAAAAATTATAAAAAATTTAAAAAATCAAACTGAATCGAATCGAAATTCTTGGTTCGGTTCCTATCTTATTCATATCGATTTTTAATTTTTAATTTTTTATTATTTAGTTTTTAGATCGGATCGATTCAGATCGGATCAGATCGATTAAAATCAAATGAAGTGCTAATAGCTGCTAATAGCTGTCATTAGCTGATGAAAAATAAAACAAGGTTACGATGAGATAGTGCTATAATTGATTGTCATTTTCTATCAAAAAATATTTAAATTTTATTTATATTTACATGTAGAAATTTGTATTTTCATAAGATGAATAATGAACAAGCTAAATTTCATTTAATGGTATAATTGTAAAACATAGATAAAATCTAAATATCCATTGTATATAGGCACAAGTTATTGGATGACTTTTTTTTTTTTGGGTCAGACCGGTGTATTATACATAACATGTACAGATATTTGAGCTCAGAGTTGGAGGGTTCACAACCAAGTCTTTTTTTTTTTTTTTTAATAAAAATAATCAAATATAATTTTGAAGCATTCCCAATAAATGCAGGTGGATGAGGCTAGTCACAATCAATGCAATTATATCAAGCGAAATCTAATAGTTAGAGGCCCGGATCAACTCAATTCAAAATATTAAGATTAAAAATTTAACTCAAAATTAATTAAATTTTAATATTCAAATTTAAATTTAATTTAATAAAAAAATAAATAATATTTAAAATTATTTTGACTCAACTCAAATATTAACAAAATCATACTCATGCAAGTTCAAGTTTAAATCCGAACTTTGATCATAAATTAAAAATATAGTTAAAAATTAATAATTATATCAAATTAAAAAAGAATATATTTAACAAATATTAAATTAATGATATATATTTTAAATAAAAATATATATTATATATATATATATATATATATATATATATATTCGATTGAATTCACGAATTCAAGTCAAATATTTTACTACCCAGTGCTTGATTTAAGCTTGGCCAACCAGCGAGTTGCCCAGCCTGGCTGCCCGGCTCACAGCCGCACATTTGGGTCTGTGCGCATCACTCGGTATTATGGCCGGTGAGAATGCGAAGAGGCATCTATCCATCCGTCTTCAGGTAGTGAGAAAGCTGGGAATTTTCTAAATCCGTCCCTTCAAGCCATTTAAGTAGTGTAGAACAGCGCATCAATAACCTTTCATACAATGTAGTCAGATGCTTGTCAGTGTGACAGTTGTCATAGTCAAATCTTAAAATAGAATAGGAGAATATTGAAGGGACCCCTCCCTACATCTACCCTGCTATCAAAGTCAAAGTCTCTAGGGGAATCTATTGGGGCAATGAGGCTTCATTAGTCGTTTGCGAGGTGCTGCGAGTCTCGAGCGCAATAGCAGTGCAACCACGCTTGTTTACCCCTTTGATTTAGTTTTTACTTTTAAGATAGAAGAGAAAGCAAAGCCCATGGCTGGATTTTGGATGTATTTCCAAACTTACATGAATAACCAGAAAAAATATGATCAGATCAGCATACCACAGCCATCTATGCTTGTTCTAACAACCTATTGTTTGCTGATTAAACTGCAATTTAGGATCTATAATGTTTGTCACGAACTCGAACTATAAAATTATAAGGAAAAAAGTAGGAGAAAAGTAAAGGTTGTGTTTGGTTAAAGAAATTATAATACTACTTGCCAACTCACTTAAATTAACAAACATTCTTGACTATTCAAATGCAGTGGACCGAGTAAGAGTATAAATATTAGTTACATTTATTTCTATACCTCTTTCAATCAAGTATTATATAGGAATGCCAGATTTCTGAAAATCACAACCCTAGATCCACAAACCACTCACAGTCGCCAATCCTAGCCATTGAGCTTCAACATAGATCAGCATTACAAGTACTTTGTAGCAATGTGGTTATGATACTAATGATCGCTTTGATAGAAGCCTCATGTAACAATTAATTAAGAACTATAGTGGTCATCCTCATGCTTTGCTTTTCCATCTAAGATACACACACACAAAAAAAAAAGACCTCCAATTTTACCATGATAAGGAGCAATTCATATGTCAAATTATGAGTAATCTTATAGATCCAGTTTCCAAAGATGTTAGGCATGGTGTACCATGAGATGCAAGTAACCAGTAATATCTAGCCAGCTGGTTGAATTTGGAAATTATTAAGAATGGTAGATAAAAAGTGAAAACTGGGCCGAGTTAGATCCAATTTCTACGTGTTCCAGCTCAACGAGGACATACTTTTCGGACTTCAATCGAGGCCCTCATGCCCTAGCCCAGCGTGAACGTAAATAGATCTGCCCTAAATAAGCCCGACATAGCCAAACCTAAGCCCGACCCGATAAGCTAGAGTGTAGAGAGGAAGGGTAGGAAGGGATGCATCACTGGCCAGGGGCATAGATGCTTGGGCTCTCAGTTGAGCTTTGGATTGGATGTTTAAGCTCCACATCATAAACCTCTCTGATCTGATCTGAAATCTGATGGCCCAGCTCTACAGTAGACTTTGGCACCATAAAATTTTATATTATCGTAGATGGCCACTATATCATCTATCTCGAAGACTGATGGTCTCATTTGTTACCAGGATATGCTATATATCGTGCTAATGATATCTTATTATATTTTAAGAATGAATATTTTTTTGAGATGGATGATACGATGGCTATTTATGATAGTATAGAATTGTGCAAACATTCAGACCATATGTTGCAACATGAAGGGAAAGAAGGGACTGACTATATATTAAAAGAAATACATATTCATAAATCTTTCACCTTTTTTTTTTTTGTTTGTACAGGAGCTTACGCGATGTCATGAAGGTTAAATTGGCAACCTAATCTCTAGGAACACCAGGAGGTTCAAACAAAAAAATATAAAAAGTAAAAATGATGCCTTCATTGCCGTAGCACCAAAGAGACGCTTGACGCCTATTCACTCAAGGTAGACTGTCACACCCAGCCGGTGAGACGCTTTACGCTTTGTCCCAGCCAACCAGCAGCGATGCATCAGAGGACCATGGAAGCCTTCGTGCCATCCAACGCCGTCATAGAGGAGAGATGGATCCTGCTCTTCTCTCTAAGAATTTTGGAACCAGACACAAGGCTGAAGCCAGGGAAAGCAGCCAGCCTTTGAAACAACCAAAAAAAAAAAAAAAAAAATCAATGTCATAACTGAATGGCAAACCTAAAGGCACTCGTAATTTTTCTGCAAGTTGACTAAGCCATAAATTCTGAATCATGAATTCAAAGTTCTAGAAAAAGATTTTGGATATGTCTCTCTGGGTTGACAAGCTCCACCTGAGGCCAGTTCCATGTAGGCCACTGGATCTCAGGCTTTAAGTGGCTTTGCATCCCATCGCATCCCATCACGGCTGACCAGAGGACGGAGAAGTTTGTGAGGTGACATCCTCACAACGGAAGAGGGAGGAGCATTTCTAATTGAGACTCGCCAATATCTTGTGTTTGATATTGGAACTTGCATTCCAGGACCTCAGCTGTGTCCATGGCCGAGCCTCCCTCCCATCTCGGTACTCGAATCCGGTTCTCATTTCTTGAATTCGTCATGATTAGAGAAATGAGTTTGATTGGAGGAGGAAGGCCAAGGTGTTTGTGTAATTTGGATGGTGATTTTTGATGGCAAGGATGGAATGCTAGGAAGGCTTTAATAGAGGTAGGCAAACATCATTGGAGCGAATCTGACCGGAGATTTGGGTACCAAATCTGAAAGATTGCGTCAGGACATGGAAGGCAAATTCATTGTATAAACGAAATCTTTCTGCATTTGGCCGGATTGGTAGAATCTTAGGTAGGATGACCTAAATAGGATTATCACAGTGATCTAATATCATCAGTGATCCAAATTTTGTGACGATCTGATCACCAATGGTTTAAGATCTCTATGTCTGATAGACCATGATTTGATGATTAAAGATTTTCGGATATCTATTGTTTGGTATTCTATAAGAATTCAAAATTATTGATTATATAATATCAAAACTATCCATATATATTCGATAAGAATATATTTATTAATTATATATAGTATATCATAAATAAAATATCACTATATTTCTTAATTAATCACTATATTAATTATTATTATAGAATGAATATTTTTATTTATACTTATAATATATTATTTATTAATATGAATATTTACTTTGATTAGAAAAATAAAGTAAATAAAATAAAATATTAAATATTTTTATTATATAAATATAAAGTATAATAAGATATTTTTATTCTAATTTAAAAAATATCATAGAATTATAATATGAAGTTAATATGATTAATAATATATTATAATATAATATATATATATATTAAGTATAATATATAATATTATATATACAATATTAATATAGTATGTTAATGATATATTGATATATGAAGATTATTGCCAGACTGAGGATATTTTTGTCCTTATATTTCAGCCTAAGATCACTGTCTGAGACTGATTTTGAATTTCTCAACTCGAGGATGGACATCCCATCACTGAATTGGAGGATTATTTGAAATCACTGCCACATAGGATCATTATAGTGCAATCAAATATGATGATTTTATCATCTTTATCCACATCATCTTTGATCTTGGATGGATCATCTCATACCAAATGCCTCTTTAAGGGTAGAAGCATGAGGTGAGTTCATCCAAAACTTCTCCACACATAGGCAAACCATCAAAGAGAATAGTTCATCTTCCATCAAAAAGTCAAAGGCTGTTTATGTGGTTATATTGCATATAGTATTTGGCTAGCAAAAAATTCTCACATATTCCAAAACTTAAGACTAAGTACTATCATGATTCTTAAGACTAAGTATTACTGGAGGTTTCGTATGTGTTTTGGAAGACTAATAGTACTATTGATTGGATGATTTTTTTCGTATGCCTCGTTGCAAATCAATGTTATGGGATTCTATAGTTGCTTTACCTAATCAACTTTTAAATATTTTATTTTTTGATTCTTGAGATGTATTTATTCATATTTAATTTAGTATAAAGCATCTGTTTTATTCCCAAAAAAAAAAAACATTGGTTATGGTAGAGGCTAGTAAAAGGTAAAAAAATCCAATGGGGGTTTTGAACTCCAATGTACCATGAAGGGGCAAGTGGAAAAAAAAAAGAAGCAAGACCATAATTGCATATCTTTTGGTTACATCTGTCGTCACATTTCGAGTGTATTTGATTTGTGATCGAAATTAAAATTAAAATTAAAATAATATTGAAATAAAAATCAAAATTATCATATCTTCTAGTACATTTTATCCAAAATCAAAATCAAAATAGTATTTGATGATTAATAGGGATTGGATTTTGGAGGTTGTGATATTCCCATTCTTGGAATCAAATGGAAATGAGACCCCCCCCCCAACTAGAAAGGGAATCACTAACTCTCATTTTGATTTCAGAATCTAACTTTCCCAACAATGCGTGGTCTAAATTTATCATTATGCAAATTTACTGCATGCCAATATGTTGTTATTAATTTTGGAGATTCTAAGCGACTAGAATACACTCTGTATCTTCTCATTCCCTGTATCAAAACAAACACAGCTAAGAGTTTGCATTGTGTGAACAAGAAATGGATTATTGCATTCCATGTGCAAAAGCAATGCTACATGGCTCCCGCACACAAACAATTCTCTTGGTATGTGGTAAGAGAGTACTGGTGCAACTCAAGGATTTATTGCTAAACAAGATCAATCGATTGATTATTTAGCTGTAAATTTGTAGTTGTTTGTCTAAAACTTCTCTTGTCCATAATAAGCTTCTTGAATAACATACATATATACATACACACACATATACACACACATGTATGTATATATATGTATATAGATCAAATTTGGGTAAAATCGATCGGATTTGGGAGCAGATCCGACTAGATCAAAACTGAATAATGGAAGTTCTACATCGATGATCTAAACTATTTGATATGATATACTACTTTAAAACTATTTACATATAAAAAATTTTATGATTTGAAGATCCTTAGCCTGTGCATCAAGTGATCAAAAAATACATCTAATTTAATTTTATTTAGACTGCCCAATTTTTGACTACTTGATGCATAGGTTAGGGATCTCTAAATCATATGATTTTTTGTGTGCAAGCAGTTTGAAGCTAGTAAATCATATTCAATGGTTTAGATTATTGATGTAAGATCTCTATTATAGAGTTTTGATTGATCGAATTGGAGTCCAAATCTGGTTGATCTAATTCTGATTTGACTATATATATATATATATATATATATATATATATATATATATATATATATATATATATATATATATATATATATATATATATATATATATTTGATGATTTTTTTCGGGGAGAAGAAAAGTTATCAAACCAAATCACGTGATCGTGAGAGATGGCCATGTTGGCCAACCAATCGATGTTCTGATTTCCTGCCCCATAGATATGATTGTGGGAGAAATCTACCACAGTCGGCAGCATGGATTTGATGCTCCTTGAGAATGGATGTTGAGAAGAATCTAGGTCATCAATCGAGGACACCACAGTCACATAGTCCTTTTTCATTATAATCTCCTCAGCTTGAAACAAAGTTGTCAATACCCCCAATTCTCAATCCATGCCACGCAGCTATTAATCCTGCACTCAGTACAGAGTCGGTGGACAAGGAAATAGCAGCAGCAGCATACAAAGCCTTCCCTTGGAAATCACATATCATGAACACAACTCCTGCAGTGTGAGAGTGAATCGATCCATCAAATTTTTTTAAAGTAAACTTCAGTTGAGGAGATTGCCTTCATTCTCATCAGAGTTATTCGTCCAGATTTTGAATGTTTTTCTCCATGCTCCTAAGTGACAAAGGAAAAAAAATGGACAATGCATTATACTGGAAAATGCATTCATGACCCCCATTGTCATTCATGGACCTGATGGTAGATAATTGTTGCTTGAATGCTTGTATACGCAGCTGAATTGTGAGTTAAGAACTTTTCTAGAAACGCGCCATGACAAGCTAAAACAAATGGTCATCTCTGAAGCTTATCAGATATGATCGGACGATAGTCGAGTATAGCATCGGCACCCCTCGCTTTGGGATACTTGGTAGCTGGCGAGTGGTTGTATGGTGTTCTAAGCTACTCAAATCTAAGGGAAGGAGAATGAAGCTGTAGACTAAATAGGCTCATTTGTTGCGAAGCATATTGAAGATTTATTGTCCGTTCATTATTCTACGACGTCTTGATTCTTTCATGGTATTTTATTTTCTGATTTTTTTTGATGTATTTATACCAGCCTATTGCAATTCCTCTATCTTATTAGAAAAGAAGAAAAAAAAAAAGCTTATCAGATGACATGGCAAGAAGCTTCTAACTTTGATAATCAATAAAAAATTACAACTTTAATATACATAAATCATAAACAACAAACACCAGGGCTATCGATGAGCACATGCCTTCAACAAGCTTAAAGAGTGTAACTTAGGAAAACCAGGAATGAACTGTAAGGTTTGGGGAGTTCAAATCTAGAACTATAAATTAAGGTCCAAGGATTACGTTTCCATCAAAAAAAAAAAAAAGAAAAACAAAAAAGGTATACGTAAACGGAGAGAAAAATGCTAAGACGGATTCTCCATGCAAAAAGCTCCATTTTCTAAACTGATGCTAACCTGGAGTTTTTTTTTTTTTTTTTAATATAAATTAATCATTCTGCACTGCATCACTCTTCATGTACTATATGGTATATGAAACTTTCCAGGTAGAGTCCCAGACTCCTAATCAGTTCAAAGTTGAAATAAATCACAGGCCAGTCGTGGAAGATGAAATAACCCATAGTTAAATGGTCCCATTATTTTGGGCTCGTTTTAGTGGGCCTCCACTCTCATGGATCGGCTTCTATCTCTTATGCGAAGTTTCTGCGGCCCAACACTTACCGCCCTGTGAGGCGGTGAAGAAACCCCGGCTCGGCGTCACCAGTAACCACCAATAACCCCCTCTTCGTCGAAGAATCGAGAGAGAGAGAGCTCGACTGCAACTGGTCTCCCGTTCTTCTCGTCTTCGCTCTTTATATCTATACGGGCTTTCTTGGTGGAATCCATGGCGGGGGTTTCTAGAAAGCCCGACAAAGATCGCTCTCTGGTAAACCCTATTCCCACCCGCATGTCTTCTTCCTTTGGGTGATCGCGTTCTTCTCCCAAAACCAACTTTCGTCAGTTAGTTTTTAATGTTGTGTTGATGACAAATATCTTGGCTTTTTAGGATAAAAAGAAACAAAGATTGCCTTAGGATTGTGATTGAGGTTTAGTGAGCACAGCAAAAATCAAAATATCATTTATTGGGATGATGGAATTAAAGAACGGTTTCCAAAAAGATTTCTTTTTTGAATTTTTTTTTTTAAATAATGAACAGGAGTTTCAAGGATTCCTGAATGACCTAGAAGGCTGGGATTACTTGCTTAAGGATAAAGGTCACAAAATGAAGGGTCAATCGCATGAAAGCAACAAACGGGTAAGTTGATTACAATGTCTTTGATTCTTCTTATGCTTTGATTTCAATTACAATGTGCGGTTAGCAGCTGTTTCTTTTGCTGTGTGATGTTTAATTGAAACCACTAAACTGAGGACGGTTATCACGATCGTTACGATGTTCTTACTAAAATTGAAGCTAAACTATATAAGCCATCTGTTATTATTATTATTATTATTATTATTATTATTATTATTATTATTATTATTATTTTAAATCTACATCAAGAGTTGGGGATGTGTCAGCTTAAATATGTCAAACAAAAAATAAGTTTGTTTTCCTGAAATCATTTTCAGGACGATCTGGATTTTTTGAGATTGATCCCTATAACTGGAAGATAAGAATGCACACTTTCATAGCATCTTGTAAGAAAATTAGTGTACTGACAGAACAACCAAATTATGCCATGCATAGCATTTGCTTGTGTAGCACTATGGTTCGCCAGGCTGGGCATCAAATTTAAAGCCAAATCGTAGCTTGGGCAATGCCTGCCTAATTGATTCACAAGAAACCATTTTCTGGGTTTGTTTTATCAACACTCCAAATTCCAAACCTTAACTACCTCCCTCCATAAAGAACAGATCGACTGTAAATACTATTTTCCTATTGTTAGATCAAATGATGCTTTACATATATTTTATGGAGAAATGAATCATAGTAGTGGTGAGCACATGCATCTAATACCAGCTAAGGTCTAGATAAGAGATAAGAAATCTGCGTTGCTGCTTGGATCATTTCATGCCTATGTATCTTAGAAGAAAGAGTAGCTTTTATTGCTGTAATTGACCGAATGCTGTGATCGACCACCATTTTTTGGTTGGTTTTCCCACAGGAGGTGACCCAAGGTAGCATTCTCTAAATGCTTTCACTGCACAAACAACTCTATCTTGTTTTCTTTATTTCTTTCCTCATTTGCCCCTATTGTGATGATAGAAACTTGTCAAAATCAATATATCCTTGAACTACTAAGACCAATGTAAAACATATGTGGTTCCTGAAAAATGCCTATGACATGTTTAGTTTCTTTGTAAAATTAATCACTATCATAAGCAGCAATGGTGCTTTTTAAGCTTATGGATCTATATTGCCATTAATTGGCATTGATTACAAATCATCCTAAATTTTTTATTTTCATTAGGTACTCTCTTTTTATTTACATCCATTAGTTTGGTCTTATCCTTATCTCATCTAATTGATGAACCAAGATCAGCAGCTTCACCATAGACGTATCTATTTCACATCATAATTAATTTATAGTGGTAAAATAGTATTGAATATTAAAATTTTTGTTTTTTAATGCATTGACATATTGACCTAGCATGGTACTATCAACTCAAAGAGGTCATAATTTGATAACATGATAAGTTGTCTATGAGTCCTCGGACTCAGCCTTACACATACTGGCTTGAAGTTTCTTTTTTGCAGAGAACTTCAGAATGTAACTGCAAATGATGGCATGTCCACTTGTTTTACCATGTAACTGCAAATGAATATAGTTTATATAACAATATTATATTGTATATTGCATTCTTACATTTGTAAGTATAATTTAGTTGATACTTGAGGTTGTTGAATCTTTTTTGTGTTCAAGAATACATTTTTTTTGAGCTATGCTGCTTGTACATTGTCTGTGCATGTTGTTTGAATTAGGAAAAAAAAAAACTTTGACTTTGTTCTGACAAAAAAGCAGAACTAATTTAAATATAGTACTGTTTATACAAAATAAATTCAATTTCTTTGCTCAAGGTTTTAAATCCCATGGGAAAGGGTTGTCCTGATTTTTTCATAGAATGGGACGCGCCGCCGTCCCGCCCCATCCCATCCCGACACTTGGGACAAGAGATGTCCTAAGGCGTCTCGATTGGGACACTGGGATGCTAGCGGGACGGCCTTCTCCCGATACATGAGATGGTACGCTATCCTGGTGTTCCATGAGACGCCCCGTTGGGACCTGAATCCTTGCTCTGAGCATCACATCTTTCCAAAATTTTAAATGGGCAGACTGTCATTATACTATCTGAATAACATAATGTGTGGTATCTGGTTTATGTTTGAAATGATGCAATGCTTCTTTTTGAAGGGATCCTTGAGGAATGCTGGAAAGGTCAATGAAGATGAGGGACCCTTGAAAAAGGTTCCTGCAGTTGAAGTTAAAAGTAAATATTCAGATGCTATCAGCCATATGCCTAGCAGCTTCTACAGTGAGGAAAAATTGCCTGATGCAGCTTCAGAAAAAGAGCTTGTAGGCATAAATACTCTGATTATCTGTTGTGATGTTCTCCATTCCATGGTGTAGCTACATTATCTGAAGCAAAACTGATTGTTTCTATTCCTGGTTGCAGGGCAATGAGTATTTTAAGCAAAAAAAGTTCCCCGAAGCAATTGAGTGTTACTCAAGAAGCATTGCTTTATCCCCTACATCAGTTGCTTTTGCAAATAGAGCTATGGCATATCTCAAACTAAAAAGGCAAGTTTATGTTTGAGCCTGATGTTTAGAACTGGCTATTGCCTTTTGGCTCTGGAACGAGGATGTGCTTCTTAGACCTTGTCTCTATAGGGGGAGAGTTCTTGTTTATTGGGAAAAATATTTTTTTCTATAATAAAAAAATGCTAAAAATCCTCTGTTTCCTATTAACTACCAATTGATAAATCATTGCATTTCAGAACTTTTTCTTGAGCAATAATCATATTGGCTTTTCAGTTATCTGTGTTGACCAGAAGATAAAGCTTATTTCAGGGTTTCTGGAATTTTTTGTGGCATGATGAGCTAGCATTTGATTCTCATGTTCTTTGAAAGGTTAGGCTGATAATAATTTATTGTCTTATAGTGGATAATGGCCATCATGTCAGTATGGCCTTTTTACTGTGAATAGGCATGAGTTGCAACTCCTTGAGTAATGATAAGAACTAAAGAATCCAAGGAACAGGATTGTGACTGATCATCATGTATATATGACTATATAATTCCTTGGGGAAGATACGTTCAGCTGGATGTTATATAAGTTCCTCTTGCCAATAAGAATATCAATCTAATTTCCTTCATACATCTTGTCCTTGTGGTTTGGCTTCTGACTGCCTTTGAATCCTTTAAATGTGTTTATTAGGTTTGAAGAGGCTGAGAACGACTGCACCGAGGCCTTAAATTTAGATGATCGCTATGTTAAAGCATACTCACGTCGAGCTACAGCCAGGAAGGAACTTGGAAAACTTAAAGCATCCATGGAAGGTATCATGGATTCACACTTAATCTCTTAATATGTGAAACCCAATTTATGCAAATAAAGTTCCATCATCTTGCCTAGTGGCAAATGACATCCAAATTCTGATCACAGATTCTGAGTTTGCTACAAGACTAGAGCCTAATAATCAAGAACTTAGGAAGCAACATTCCGAGACAAAGGCATTGTATGAGAAGGTGACTTTTTTTTTGCTTAATTGTAACTCTACAATTGTGATATTTTCCTTCAAGGTCCATTGAACCATGCCGAATTAGCTGATTTGGGGCATACCGAACTGGACCAGTCGATTACCAGCATGGTTCTTTCCATCAGTTCTTAATGGAAGTCTTACTATATGTTTCATGCTCCTACGGAGGGAGAGGGAGAGGGAGAAGGAGAAAGAGGAAGAGGGAGGGAGGGAGAGAGAGGGCTCGAAAGCCCTCGTTGATGGGTTGCCTCTGTTTCGTTTTGAAACAGGGGGTCCCTACTCCTTTTTTGCCAATTTGGAATTAAAGTTGGCAAATCATTTGCTGGCTTCAAGCCCTCTCTCTCTTGGCCTCTCTCCCCCTTCCCTCTCCCTCCTTCCCTCCCTCCCCCTCCTCGCTCTCTCTCTCTATCTTTCTTTCTTTTCTTCTCTCTCCTACCTTCACCCCTCCCTCTTCGGCTCTCCCTGTGTCAGTACATCCCGAAATGGTGAGGTATGGATTCGTACTGTGCTGAACCAGTTGCCGGCCGATACTTCCTCTGGTATTGGTTGGGCAAATCT
This sequence comes from Elaeis guineensis, assembly GCF_000442705.2. NCBI lineage: Eukaryota > Viridiplantae > Streptophyta > Magnoliopsida > Arecales > Arecaceae > Elaeis > Elaeis guineensis. The sequence continues at coordinate 16,466,136 of NC_025997.2, forward strand.
TATTTTCTTATTTGGCATATGGAACCATGTTGATGAAATGTTTTATGCACTTGTATTTCCGTGAATAATTTAACCATGATAAGACTTCTCATCATGTGGCATGTGTTCCTTTTTTAGCAACATCTAATATGTATATATATATATATAATATGGGGTGGTCCTGCTTGTGTTCTTAAATATTTAAGTGCTGGAGAGTTAGATTAAAATCAAATCGAGTTGTAACAAGCTTGTAATATCGGTTGATCTCTTCAGCAAAGTACAATTTGTAGTCCATGCAGAGATAAGACGACCTTGCCATTTGTTTTATAATTTGGCTTCCAAAGCACAGTTGCATGCACACATCCTACACTCTTAGCATCGCATATGCATGCAAGCACACAAACACACACACATGTTCACATAGATACATGCATATTACATAACTAAAGAGGTTTGTCCCAATCGTATCCATTTGCCTTGTTTATTTATCTTCTAGGAATTTGCAAAGTTTTTTTCTTGGCATGACTAATTTAAATTTACTGAAACAGGAAATTTCTAAGAAAATTCGTGGACCCTTAAAAAACCCTTTTCAAGGAATTCAAGGAGTAAGTAATTCAGAGATGGGAACAAAAAATGCTCGTGGTGATCATTCAGTCTTAAGTAATGCTCAAAATGCAGCAGCGGCTGCCAATGGAACCCAAACTAAGGTACAAAGAACCTAATCTGGATTTTTCTTTTAATCATTATTTGATGCCAATGACTTTATCATCTGTAAATGGAGAAATGCAATCCATAGTATTGCCAATGGATCAAATGGGAGTTACATGGTTGAATTATATGTATTAGTGGTGCCTTCTCATCCTTATAGATTAAGTTTACATGCAAGTAAGGTGTCCTGCTACCAGTATATCTTACTGATGTAGGACAGCCTTGATTAGGGAAAAATCAGGGATGCTTAATGGGTTATTTTGGACAAAGGGTAGGGAAATTGTGTAAAAGGCTGGGGTTTATGTTGGTATATGGATATGGAATGATTTGGGTGCAAAATAGAGACAAAGAGATGAAGTTTTGGGGGTTTATGGGAGCTGAAAGTAGAAAAACAGGAATAAAAATTTGTGGGTATTGGTTTTGTTGCTTGTGGCTGCTAGTTTTTCGTGGGAATGGAATCAAATCTGAATTCAAGATTTTTAGGGTGCTGTAATCAAAGGAAAAGAAGAAGAAAACAGAGATTTTCTGGGCTCACACCTATGGTTACAATTGCATCACACAACTTTAAAAGAAAGTATAATTGCTTGGAAAAATCTTTAAATTTTGACTGCCTTCTGATAATGAGAGATTACAGCCCCGTTTACAGAGTTCTAATACTCCTAGCAGGACCTGGACTCCAAATAACAAATCTGTAATTTTGACTAATGAAACCTAATTAAAGACCATAAACCAAGTCCCAAAACATAACTAGACCATACGATCCATGCACCATATGACATCTATGTCCAGAAAATATGGAAAATTACAAAAATACCTCTCTAAAAACTTAAGAAAATATTAATAAAACCAAACCAGCATTATAGTACCACTGAGAAATATAGAATTAAGATTATATAATGACTAATTGACCCTAAGCAAGGATCCAAGAGGGCTCTACATCATTCCAAATCAAGGCTTGAGCATTAGAACCATCCTTAAGATGTCTTTTATAGGTCCTCAATGGCTGCTATGGATGTCCTCCATCACTTGCACACCTGGGTCCATGTTTTCCTAATCATCTGCTACTGGATTCCTTATGAAGCTTTATCTAAGTGATTTATTAATCTGAATAAAGAAATAGGATATCATGTTTAGCATTTGTCATTATCAATTAAGATTTCTTAAATCATTGTGCCTTTGCAGGATGGCGAAGGAACATGTGATCAACCTTTGATTGCTGTGAAGGACACAGATAGCAAAAGTACGGATGTGGGAAAGGAGACCAGAGAATATTTATTGGATGGATCAAGGGAAGGTGCAGCACTAAGTTCCAATAATGCCAAGGTATATTAGAAGCACATATAGATTTGCGAGATGAACTATCCTGTTGGTTTATAAAAAAATTGTGGACCCTTTTGAATGCTGATTCTCTCATAGGAATGCTCTCTCTTCTTTCTCTCCCACATTTCTCTTGCTTTCTCACTTGGGCTTCTCTACTTATAACCCTATCTTTCCTTTCTCCCCCACCTGGGAGGTGCAGTTGTTGGCAGCATCGCACTTGGTACCCCTTTCTCCTCCATCTGTCTGACCATCCATCTATTTCTGCCCTTTAATGCTAGTTGTTTGAAGTGCTACCCAGCTTATCTGCCTCAAGTTCTCCAAGTGCATAACATGAATATTAGTGATCTCCCCTGCTACTTCATTGTCTGTCACCTCCTGTCTCTGTGCATACACCTGCTGCTAGGCTGATGTACTCCTTTCTCCTTTATCTAATTTGTTCTTACACCTTCCTCCATAGCCTTTCCACTTGCCTGACTCCATCTACCCATTCCTCCTCACCCCCTACTTCTTTATCTCCTTGTCATTTGTTGCACTGTATGATTTCCATGATTTTTATAAATTTCTCTGTTAAAAAGTCTGGAACTTGTCTTATGTTCTGGGAAAATTTTACCGCCCAAACAGAAAGATCAAGATGTTGGCTGCAAGCAGGTACTTAAAGCATCAATGAAGGATCTTGCATCTCGTGCCGCTTCTCGAGTGATGGCCACTGCTGGTAAAAGTATTACCACACCAAGGACTGCTTATGAGTTTGAGGTTTCCTGGAGGGCACTTTCTGATGATTGTGCTCTGCAAATGCAGTTGCTGAAGGTCTATCCTTTTCCTGTTTGCATTCCATCTAGGAAGCTTATTTAAGATACTGATGTTTGTTTATGCTGTTTCCTTTTATTGACTTCTATGATTAGACAATCCCACCACCAACTCTACCACAGATTTTTAAAAATGCACTCTCTGTTCCAATTCTGATTGATATCATCAAGTGCACCACCACATTTTTCAAGTAAGTATATTCTTTTTTAATGTTTTTTTTCCTTCTGCTGTGTTGTAAACATCTAATACTTATCTAGATATTAATTATTAAATTTGTGTATTTGATTCTAGGGAAGACACTGAATTGGCTGTTAACATTTTAGATAATTTGGCCAAAGTTCCTCGATTCGACATGATAGTCATGTGCCTTTCATCTACAGATCGTTCTGGTAATTATCTACCACCAGCCTCTTCTTTTCCAATGTTAGGTACCATGGCATGTGTTAAATTTGATGATCCTAACTTTATGTTGCCTCTCTTAATATTGTTTCAACACTTCTATCACCAAGAAACTAACATGCCAAGACATGCTTGAAACTCAAGTAATATTAGATTGCATCCTTATCTCAATCATTTTTGTCTCTAGGCAATTTGTGCTTCCATGGAAATGGTTAAACTTAATAGTCATTACCTTTTATGGAGTGTGTTGTTGTTTCCTCCATCTGCTATACTCATGATATCTGGTTGGGATACTTCAGACTATGCAAATCATCCTAGGGATGGTTCAATTCAAGCTTCAGACCTTATTCATTTTTGGGATTGAGTCTTCAATGCTTTAGAATTTTTGAGTATTCACAGAAAAAAAGCCATTGACTCTTGATTAATGAAACAGATAACCAGACTGTTCTCTGAGTGTCAATATAATGCTGACAAAAGGTGTAGCTTTAGCTTAGGAGAACCATAGTTTGTTTGGAAACAAGCATTTTTGAGAATCCTACTTAGAGATGATAAACCCGCTAGCCATCCACCAGGATGTTGGAGCTTATAACTGTAAGAGTATGGCGAGTTTATAACCGCCGGAACTTGCATCCAGTGAAGCTAACCTACAATTACAATCTTTTTGCCTGGTGATTGCACTGTAACTCTTAAAAGAGCCAACAAACATAAAATGTAGACAGATGCGTCTAGCACATTGTTGTAGTTTGGAGAGTCATGGTGTGACCATTGCATTCTGTGATATTCAAAGTGAAAAATTTAAGTATGTTTTATGTAGTTTCTATTGCTCTTCGATGAAGTGATAGAAGCATCTGTCTCAACCTGAAGCGTTACCAGAAATGAACAATTATGTGTGAGAATAGCTGAGCACATCTTAACGTTGGTGAGTTCCACGTGAAGGACATTGAAGCTAACAGTTGCTTGTCACTACTAACAGAACTCTGGCAGATATGGGAGGAAGTATTCTCTAGTAAGGACATTGCAGCAAATTACATTGAAACACTCAGTCAACTTCGTTCGAGATACTGCTATGGAAAATGACAGGATGACATGCTTGGATCAAATGCTTGGCCCAAAGAGAAGCGATTCTATGAGTTTGTGCCAAAAGAATCCAATTTGAAAGGAAGAAACGGCATGCAGATACTTGCTAATGCTACATTGTTTTCTGAGAGAGTTAATGTTGTATTCTTCAATTTGCATGCGAAATCTTTCTCTTGAACCAACAATGCTCCTTTTTTTAATCTATCACTGTTAACCATGTTGTATGGTATTCCTATCATGTGCTGTACAATGAAAGATTTTATACATGCAATCCTACATTACATCAAATACTATATCTAAATTCCCAGCTTGTCTGATCCTTGCACACAAACCCCACAAAAAGATAATTTATTTCACCCACATTTAAAAAAAAAAAAAAGAAAGAGAAATTTGCCTTGTGTTTAACCTCTGACATGCAAGGTTAACAGGTATCTGTGTGGAAGAAATGTGGGAGAGTAAATCGCTGTCTGATTTATCTGGTTGCCCGGGGTAAAAATCAAATTATGCAAATGGTCATCGATCAGAATCTTTTTAGGTGACAATTCTCTTGCATACTTCCAAATGATGTGCCATTATACGTGCCATGCTCTTAATGAGCATTATCCAGTCACGGTGCTTGCCAATATTTTTTTCATTTATTTATGCTTAAATATCTTGCTCAGCTTTGACTCTTGCACATGTATTTTAACCTACAAATGCTTGGCCGTTGCCTGAAGTGGATGTTCACATTCGCTGGTTACTGTCATCTCTTACAACAACTTAAATTTGTGTTTTCTACCCTTGATACTTTGTACTCGTGGTCAGAAGCAGAGTATTTTTCGGTTGGATATCTTCATATACAAAACAAATCCGGATTTTGAATCCAGCTTCTGTCAAAATCTGGATTTCTGATGCTTAATTCTATTGGTTGACGTTTACTATCTTGTCAGAAAATGTATGGTTTTGTGGCATTGTTTGTCAGAGTACCTGTTTTCACCACGGTAGTCTGTAAGCTGCCTGAGCCCATATTCTTTGATGCTGGTCCTTTTTGTTATGTTGCTTTCGTGGGGCTGAACTGTTAGATTCAAGAAGGAACAGAGAACATGTGGATATTGTAGGGATAAGACTAAATTACAGTATGTTCAGGGAGAGTGTTGCAGTGAGTACGCTGGATTTTGTCACAGCATTTGCGGTTCTGTTTCTTTCTTCGTACTCTCGTGAATGTTGCTGTCCTTTTGTATTTTATTACTCACTCGTCCTTAGCTTTGGGTTTTATCTTACAAGTGTATCTAGTATATTGTCCTCCTCCAAGTCTCCTTACCCTTAATGCTAACAAATGCTAAGTCTTTATAAACCATCAAAAGACCTTAACTTTAAGCTGGCAAGTGCTTTTTAAATATCTCCAATCTCGGAGAAACGGTCCTTTTCCCTCCTCTTCGCTCTTGAACTGTAGAAGTCTATTCCACAGACGATGACCTCTGATGCCCTGCATGATACTTTCTGGATGCATGATTCCTACATGATGCATGGAAGTGGTGAGGTTCATGAACTTCCATCGTCCGTGAATCTGGTATGGTCCATGAACCATCACCATAATCGCATAGTCCCATGCAATGCACGCTTTTAGTTCCATCCTTCCATGTACTGCATGGATTCTGAGCATTCATGAATCATGCATCTGAGCATTCATGAATCATCATGCATCTCAATTATGTATGTACGTACGTATGTATGTATATTTATAAACCCTTTGTTATAAACACCATCTTTCTTCGTAGCTTTGGAAAATCACATGAGTCGAATTTTATCCTTTTACTGTTACCAAAAAAGAAGAGAATTTTATCATTTTGTGCTTGTTTCTATTCTTATAACACAGATGGAGGGCCCCTCAAGGTGCCATCCCAAGTTTAGCATGGGTCGACCCTCATGCAGACTGTTGGGGGATACCCACCGACCGACCGACCGACTATCGGAGGGCCCGACCGTCTGGCGGCCCGACTGACCGTCTCCGGCTGGCGGCCCGACTGACCGTCTCCGACTGGCCGACCGACCGACTGACGGACATATCGACCGATTGACGGTCGGAGCGCCCCGACTGAAAGCCGGGAGTGCCCGACTAACGGACGCTACTGACGGCTTTTCAATGGCCCAATCGCTGACTGGAGTTATGTCGGGCGTATCCCTCCCGACCGACCAAACCCAGAGGCCGACTCACATGAAACTCGCCGACTGACGGAGGAACCCGACGCCACTCTGCTGGCCACCGACCAAGGGTCGGCCGCCTCCTCCCATCGTCGTACAGCCGCCAGACCTTGTCAGCTCTGACACGGACATGCGGCACAGTTACCCAGGGGCATTGTCCCGCCGAGAGCGAGGTCAACCCTGGTGATTAGACGGCCACACGGCGACATGACATTTTCACAGCGGCTCTGACAGTCTACAGTGAGTTGACAGTTCCTCACTTGTCTGCGCCATTAATGACGGCGCCATACCGTGCTCCACTATATATACCGGGGAAGGCAACAGTGCAAGGGGGGATCCGCTCGTCTCTCCCACATACGCAGGCTCGCTCCTCTCTCTTCCTCTCCCTCTCTCCTTCTCAGAGCTCTCTGTCTGCATTTCACTGTTGCCCAGTCACCTCTCTGACTTGACCGTCGGAGGGTCCCCGCCGGAGCCGCCTCCGGTCGGTGCGGACTTCCTTTTGCAGGTGCGCGCTTCCCGGCGATCGGGCGACGAGGCGATTGGCCGCAACAGATTGGCGCGCCAGGTAGGGGACAGCATGACAAAGACAAGAGCTCAACGATCGAGAGTCACTGGGTCGGCAAGGCGCTCTTCCCGCCGGGAAGAGGCCTCTCCACCACCACCGGCGGCGGAGCCTAGCTCTCCGCACCCTGCAGTGACCACGGAGGCCCAGATTGCGGCCATCGTACGGCAGATGACCGTACTGACCGACGCAGTCAAAAGCCTCCAGCAACAACCGGCGGCCCGACCTATGCCTTCCAGGAGCAGCCGCCGACGGCCGCGCCGACCCCTGTCGCCTCCAAGCGAGCGCTCTCAACAGCGCTCCCACGGAGAGGAGGAGGGGCGACCACGGCGCGACGACCGACGGTCTCAGCGGCCCTCTCCTTCCCCGTTGGAACGGGCGAGGAAGGAAAAGCGGCCGCGCACACCGTCAGCCTCTCTTTCAGAATCCTCCGGAGGCTCCACTCCTGGGGTCTCCCAGCATCGACGAGCGGACGACTACGAGCGACGGTTCGAGGAGATCGACCGCCGGCTCGCCCAACTGCAGATGGACGGCCAGAAGTCTTCGAACGACGTCGACTTCCAGACCGCCCAGCCTCTCTCTCGACTGGTCCTCGATGAGCCGATTCCCAGTCGGTTCAAAATGCCGAACGTGGAGCCATACGACGGCTCCACCGACCCAGTCGACCACCTCGAGAGCTATAAAGCTCTCATGATAATTCAAGGGGCAACCGATGCTCTTTTTTGCATCGGCTTCCCCGCCACACTTCGCAAGGCTGCCAGGGCTTGGTACTCCGGTCTTCGATCGGGCAGTATCCATTCCTTCGCGCAGCTCGAGCACTCGTTCGTGGCCCATTTCAGCACCAGCCGAAAGCCGCCGCGAACGTCGGATAGCCTTTTCTCCCTCAAGCAGGGGGAAAACGAGACGCTCCGACACTTCTTGGCGCGATTCAACGCGGCCACGCTCGAGGTCCGGGACCTCAACGAAGACATGGCGGTTTCAGCCATGAAGCGGGGCCTGAGGTCGTCCCGATTTACTTATTCTCTGGACAAGACCCTCCCCCGAACATACGCCGAGCTACTGGAGCGCGCATACAAGTATATGCGCGCGGACGAAGGAGCGTCCGACCGACGCCTGGTCGAGCCCAGGGGTCCGAAGGAGAAGCGAAGAAAAGGTCGGGAGCCCGCCGAACCAAGCAGGCCCCCGGCCGATAGTCGGCTTTCTCCACCCCGACAGATCCAAAAATCACACCGCCGACAGACTCCGAGGTCGGTGCGTCCCAGGTATGACTCCTACACTCCTCTCTCCGCTCCCCGTGCGCAGATCTTGATGGAGATCGAAGGGGAAGAATACCTGCGACGGCCTCCGCCTCTGAAGGCAAAGGGCCTCGACCATCGGAAATACTGCCGGTTCCATCGGAGCCACGGCCACGACACCGAGCGATGCATCCAGTTGAAGGATGAGATCGAAAATCTCATCCGCCGAGGGTATCTCGGCAGGTTTCGAAAGGGTCCGCCGACCCGACCGACTGCCGATCGACGCCCCCAGCCGACTGAAGAGGCACCGACTAACCAGCCGACGGCTGGAGTCATCAACATGATCTCCAAGCGGCTGGGATCGGGGACGTCTACAGGGGGGAGCCGACGAAAAAGCCGCGCCCGGACGACGTGATTACCTTCTCAGAAGACGACGTTCGGGGCATCCAGACTCCCCACGACGACGCTGTTGTTGTGTCGGCGACAATAGCCAATTATGATGTAAAATGAATTTTTGTTGATAATGGAAGTTCGACAAATATTTTGTTTTACTCGACCTTTTCCCGAATGCGACTACCGACTGATCGACTTAGTGGGGTCTCCACGCCCTTGATCGGCTTTGCCGGAGACACCGTCACGACAGAAGGAGAAATCACCCTGCCCGTGACGGTCGGTACCGAACCACGGCAAAGCACAGTCTCCCTCATTTTCGCGGTCGTCCAAGTTCCTTCGGCTTACAATGCCATACTCGGGCGACCCGGACTGAACGCCCTCAGGGCGATCGTCTCGACGTACCATCTCTTTGTTCGATTCCCGACCAAAAACGGAGTCGGGGAGATGCGCGGGGATCAACAGCTCGCCCGACGATGCTTCCAAATCTCCGCCCAAAGCGACGAGACAAAGGATCCCCTGACAATCGACAAGCTGGATCAACGGGAGGAGGAAGAGCGGGGTTCGCCGGCCGAGCAGCTCGAGGCGATCCCGATAGGAAAAAATCCCGACAGAAAAGTTTGGATTGGATCTCAATTGCCCGACGCCGAACGCCACCGACTGGCGGAGCTGCTGACGGCCAACGCCGACATATTCGCGTGGTCGGCAGCAGATATGTCGGGCATCCCTCCAGAAACAATTACTCACCGACTCAACATCGACCCGACGATGAAGCCGGTGAGGCAGAAGAAAAGGTCCTTCGCCCCAGAAAGGCAGAAGGCCATTGACGAAGAAGTGGACAAGTTGCTCGAAGCAGGCTTCATTCGGGAATCCACGTATCCCGATTGGCTCGCCAATGTCGTCATGGTCAAGAAAGCCAGCGGGAAATGGAGGATCTGCATCGACTATACCGACCTCAATCGAGCGTGCCCGAAGGATAGCTTTCCACTCCCGAAGATCGACCAGCTGGTGGATGCGACGTCCGAATTTCGGTTGCTTAGCTTCATGGACGCCTTCGCCGGGTACAATCAGATCCGGATGGCACCTGAAGACGAGGAGCACACCGCGTTCGTGACCCCCAAGGGCCTCTACTGTTATCGGGTGATGCCCTTTGGATTGAAGAATGCCGGCGCCACCTACCAGCGACTCGTCAATAAGGTCTTCAAAGACCAGATTGGGCGTAACATGGAGGTGTACGTGGACGACATGCTGGTAAAGAGCACGCAGATCCCGGACCATGTTCAGGATCTCGAGGAGACCTTCCGCATCCTTCGACGACACCGAATGAAGCTCAACCCGACCAAATGTGCCTTCGGGGTGACCTCGGGGAAGTTCCTCGGATTCCTCATTTCTCAGAGAGGGATCGAGGCCAACCCTGAGAAGATAAAAGCGATCCTCGACATGCGTCATCCGAACACCAAGAAGGAGGTCCAACAATTGAACGGAAGAATCGTCGCTCTTAGCCGATTCATTTCCCGATCAGCTGAAAGGTGCCTCCTGTTCTTCAAGACCCTGCGCCAGGCGAACAGTTTCTCTTAGTCGGATGAGTGCGAACAGGCCTTTGAAGACCTGAAAAGGTACCTGGCTTCCCCGCCGCTGCTCGTAAAGCCGCAGGTCGGGGAGACCTTGTATCTCTACTTGGCCACATCCTCTGAGGCGATCAGTTCGGTGCTCGTTCGGGAAAACGAGTGCCGAACCCATCAGCCCATCTACTACACCAGCAAAGTGCTCCACGGCGCCGAAGCAAGATACTCGGAGACGAAAAAGATGGTTTTCGCCCTGACCGTCTCCGCGCAACGGCTCCGACCATACTTCCAGGCCCACGCCATCGTGGTACTCACCAACCAGCCCCTGAGGGCCGTACTGCGCCGACCCGACACATCCGGACGACTCGCTAAGTGGGCAATGAAGCTTAGCGAGTTCGACATTCAGTATCGACCGAGGCCTGCCTTGAAGGCTCAGGTCTTGGCCGACTTCATCGCTGAATGCCCGACGACCGACCGAAGGTCGGGAGCTGAAGGCCCGGGACGAGATTCGATCTCTGAGCCAGACCCGATCTCCACCTGGGTACTTCACATCGACGGAGCCTCCAACGCTCAGGGAAGCGGGGCCGGGCTCCTGCTCACGAACTCGGATGGGGTAGTCACCGAATACGCCCTCCGGTTCGACTTCAAGGCCTCCAACAATCAAGCCGAATACGAGGCACTCCTCGCGGGCTTGAGGATGGCGAAGGAACTGGGCGTCGACAGCCTCCGGGCATTCTCCGACTCTCAGCTGATCGTGGGGCAGGTCAAGGGCGACTTTGAGGCGCGAGACCCGACCATGGTCAAGTATCTTCAGAGGGTAAAGGATCTCGTGGCCCGCTTCGGGCATTTCGAGATCTCCCACATCCCCAGGACGGAGAACGCCCGTGCCGACGCTCTTTCCAGATTGGCAACGTCGGCCTATGATTCTTTGGGTCGGACGTTTATCGAAAACCTCCAACAGCCGAGCATCGATCGGGTCGAAGAAGTACAGCAGCTAACGTCTGAACCAAGTTGGATGGACCCAATCATCCAGTACCTGTCCGAGGGACCAGTCCCGAAGATCCCGCGGAGGCCAAGCGACTCCGATGGTCGGCGTCACAATATGTGATCATGGACGGCCGACTCTACAAGAGGTCGTTCTCCCTCCCTCTGCTCAGGTGCTTGGGACCGACCGACGCTGACTACGCCCTCCGAGAGGTTCACGAAGGAATTTGTGGGAATCACTTGGGGGGCAAGTCCTTAGCCTTCAAGGTCTTACGACAGGGCTACTACTGGCCGACCATGAGGAAGGATGCGGCAGAGTTGGTCCGAAGGTGCGAGCCATGTCAGAAGTATGCCAATATTCAGCACCAACCGGCCAGCCAAATCACTCCCATTGTCGCTCCATGGCCCTTCGCTCAGTGGGGAGTCGATATTCTCGGCCCCTTCCCACCGGCGTCGGGCCAAAGGAAGTTCATCGTTGTCGCCATCGACTACTTCACGAAGTGGGTCGAGGCCGAGCCCTTGGCGCAGATCACCGAGCGGAAGATGGAGGACTTGGTCCAAAAGTCCATCATCTTCAGGTTCGGATTGCCGCACACCATCATCACCGACAACGGACGGCAATTCGACAACCAAGACTTCAAGGACTTCTGCGCCAGGTTCCACATCCGTCATCGACTAACTTCAGTCGGGCACCCACAGTCCAACGGTGAGGTTGAGGTGACGAACCGAACCTTGCTCCATGGACTCAAGACCCGACTGAACGAAGCTAAAGGTCTCTGGGTCGACGAGCTGGGCTCCGTCCTATGGGCTTACCGAACGACCCCCCGTGTCCCGACCGGAGAGTCGCCGTTCAGTTTGGCCTACGGGACAGAAGCTGTGATCCCGCTCGAGATTGGCCTGCCGTCTTCAAGGGTCGAGCAGTACCACGAGCCGGACAACTCCGAAAGTCGGAGGGCCGACCTAGACCTTCTCCCCGAACTGCGAAATGAGGCTCAAATCCGAATGGCCTCATACCGACAGAGGGTCGCCCGGTACTACAACGCCAAGGTCAGACCAAAGCTCTTCAGGCCTGGCGACCTAGTCTTGAGGAAGGCGGAGGTGTCGAAGCCCTTGGACCAAGGGAAGTTGGCTCCCAACTGGGAAGGACCCTACAAGGTTGCTGACACCTTCGGCCGAGAGCCTATCTGCTGGAAACCCTTGAGGGAAAAACCATTCCCCGGACTTGGAACGCCGACAACTTGAAGCTGTATTGCCAGTGAATTCTGTAATTCAATTGTCGGAATACATGTTCAGTTTGAAAAATTGGAGTTCTAACTCTTCCACTACCGGTCGGCGCTCAGACCCGACGCGCCGACGCAGATCTGGCACCGACGACACATCGGCCCCTTACACGGACCGATGTATCTACAACGACGGGAGTCAATATTTCTTCGACGACTTGTCGGACCTCCACAAAGGGCCGACGGACTCTTATGAACGGGAGTTCAAGCTCCCTCTACGGTCGAATTTTCGGGCAGAATCCGTCGGCCGACAGGCCGATCGGGCCCCGACCGAAGAAAGGCAAAAAGCCCACGCGACTATTGTCGCGACTTCCGACCGAGCTACGGTCGGTCGAGGGATGTTCGGCTTACCACCGTCCGTCACACGACGCGACCTTTGTCGCATCTACGACTTGCCGACCGACCAACGGCCGGCTGAACGACATTCGGCTTACCACCGGACGTCGGAAAACATCGAACCCGACGCAGGGGTATGGGGACCCGACTTACTGTCGTTTCCCCGACACTGCGCCGGACGCCGACTTCGACTGTCGGAACCCGACCTAAAGTCGGGACACATTTTACTCTCGGGGCTGAACAGTTGCTGAAGCCCTACCGACTTATGCGAGTTGGTGACTTGACTAAGTCAGCGACTAACGTTCGACATTGCAGACATGTTTGGCATTGCAAACAGGGGAGAAGGCAAAAGAAGAATTCATTCAAGACTTAAAGAAATTTTTTCCATAAACAAAGGAAAGTCTACAAGGTAAAGGCCGGAGCCCGATTACAATTCAAAGCAAAACAGAAGACAAAAGAAAACCGACTAATCATCGGAGTCGACGTCCTCCACTGGACGACGATGCGAGTTAGTCGGAAGATCTGCTCCGACTTCAGCCATCGGAGCCGACTGGTCTTCGGCAACCGGCTCTGCGACGTCTTCGGCTTCCGCCCTGGTGGAGAGACCATCCGACGCTGGTCCCGGCCGTCTCCTCCGCAGCTGGGGCCTCCGACCCTGGCAGAACCACGTTGCTGAGGTCAAATTCGGGGTACAAGCTCCGAACGGCTTCCCGGGCATCCTCGTACCCGACTTGGTACGAGAGGTAGCCGCTCTCGAGGAGCTCTTCGCGGTACTCCTCTGAGTCCCGGAAGACCTCGATCGCCCGACCCAAAGCCTCCTTCGCCGACTCTGATTCGGCTTTGGCACGTCTGCGTCGGCCTGAGCGGCGGCACGGCCCTCTTCAGCCTTAGCGAGGTTCTCGAGACTCGCCCGAAGTGCTCGCGCTCGCCCTCCAACTCTTTGCCGACACTGTCTCGCTCGTGTCGGAGCCGACGGATGGTCCGGGACTTCTTGGCCGCGTCATCCTTCGCCGACTTGAGCTCCGACTCCAGCGACGCCTTGGCCTCCTTGAGTCCGGAGATCTCCTCCGAAAATCGGGAGACCTCCCCCTCGAGTCGGTTCTCCCGGTCGACCGACTGTTGAAATTGGTCGAGAAGGATGGCCTTCTCGGCTTCGAGGCCCGCGACCTTATCTCTCCAGGCCGCGCGCATGTCCCCAAACTTCCGATATCCGGCCTCCAGCTCGGATATGTTGAAGACCAGCTGCACAAAAAGAGCCGACTGTTAGTAAGCCGAACTTGCGATGCTACGATTAAAAACAGAGGGAAGGGAGCTTACCCGGATCATCATCGGATAGAAGGACGACAGCATGTCGGAGACACGCTGGTTCTTCATCGCTTCGATGTCGGCGGGAAGGAGGAGTGCTTGGCATAGTCTCCTGGCCAAGTCGTGGTTGGCCAGGCCCGACGCACCCTCGGGAAGCGGAAAGTCGGCCGACCCGCCGCCGACCGACCTTCGTCACCCGACGCCATTGGGGCCTTACCTCGGCTTGCCGTCCAGGCCCTGACGTCGGAGATAGACGGCAAGCTCGAGCCCGACCGAGTCTCGGCAGACGGCGCGGCGGTGGCATGCGTCGGCAGCTCAGGTTCGCGGACTTCCTCCGAACCTCCGGAATCTGCTGGGCGGTCGGCGTGCCCCCGGCAGAGTCAGCCGCTCGACGGTCGGGCGAAGCAGCTCCCCGACTGACGGTCCCTCGGACGGGACATCAACAAGCACTGTCGGCACCGACAGTGCGATCACCGGCTCCGCCTCCGACCCGGCTGGTTCGCTCGGCGGAACCACGCGGGGCCTCTTGGGAGGCTGCGACGGTCCGGCACCTGCCGCGGCCTCTTCCTCACGGCGTGCTGACGTATGTCGGCTGCCGACAGTCGCGTCCTCGGCGGCATATCTGAAAAAGACGACGAAAGGTTAGAGCTAAAGAAGAAGACAGAAAAGAAAATGAAGATGTCGGGAGAATGCAAACCGACCTAAACGGGGGACCGGGCTAAGGCCGGCGTCGTACAAGGCCTGCTCGGTGACGAGCTCGCTCTGCTTCGGCACCGAGATATCCTTTAGCCGATGGAAGTCCTCCCGATCATCGGCCTCCACCCGACTGTTCTCATTTGGATCGGTTCGGGGGTTCCCCCAACGGACTGGAAACCCCCAAGGGGCAGAGGACGACGTGAAGAAGAACTGGTTCTTCCATCCGTGAATGGATGTTGGAAGACCAGTAATGAAAGAGAGCCCTTTCCGAGGAATGAAGTACCACCACCCTCGGGCTTTAGGGTGAGGGCGGAGGACAAAGAAAACTCGGAAAAGAGAGATCCGAGGTTCGGTCGGCAAAAGCCGACACAGGAGGGCGAAGCGGGGCCCGGGCCTTTGACCCGGTAAACACCCCGCCCTCACGGTTTTGCCCCGCAAAAGGCGCCTCACGTGGGAGAGAGAGGCTGGCAATACTTAAGCAGTAGCCTCTTTTGTAAACTTCCGGTATGGGACTTTCGGGCTCGAAGCCCCCGATGCCCATCCACAACAGAAGCCCCCTGCAAAGGAGGCTACTGCGCGGATAGGGGACGGGTTCCACAGACGGCGCCACTGTTAGAGCACTACTACCCAAGTCGTACCAACCCATCGCCCCTCACCAATCGTGAGGTATTGTCCGCTCTGAAGCGGGGCCGGGCCTTTGACCCGGTAAACACCCCGCCCCTCACGGTTTTGCCCCGCAAAAGGCGCCTCACGTGGGAGAGGGAGGCTGGCAATACTTAAGCAGTAGCCTCTTTTGTAAACTTCCGGTATGGGACTTTCGGGCTCGAAGCCCCTGATGCCCATCCACAACAATTCCTAATCACCCTTGTCGCAATGGCGTGCAGCATATACTTAAAGAACACGTAGGCCAAGGATCCAAGCTCCTACAAAATAAAAACTAGACAAAGGAATCAATCCACCAATCAACGTCGCCAAATAGAATAAGCAACATCACCAAATTTAGTGTATACCCCTTCTTTCTGTAGGAAAAAAGGACATCAATATGTACGGCCATATATACGCCTTCAAGTTTAAGCTTAGGGGCAGGGCTCATCATGGGAGCAGGAGGAGTAAGTTGAATGGTTTCTTTAGCATTAGAGGGAGTAGGCATAAAAGAATAAGGGTTGTGGCTCCATTAACCCCCAAGGGTTACTTTCCAGTGTGTGTAGGCCTAGGCAATAAGTACAAGCGGTTTATGATCCACACTACCATGCTTGGAGATGCAGACTTGTTAGAGCTCCTCTGCATATCAGCAGAGGAATATGGATTCTCTAATCCAGGTGTGCTGAAAATTCCATATGATGTGAAGCGCTTCGAAGAGGTGTTGCGCATGAAGAACAAGCATCAAACACTAAGGATCATGATAGCCTAATCTTTGATGTCATGTTCGGTACTTACATGTAGATTTTGAAAGCTGATTAGTATTGTTTGTGTAACTCCATTTATGGTTTGTTGAGTTGTTTCATTATGTGAATTTATAGTGAAGTTACCGATCCTTTTGCAGATGAAGAATCTCCTTTTGTATAAACATAAATATGAATTTAGTCGATCCTAGAACGACAAAGCAAGCATTTCAAGACCAAAATCACTATAAAATCCATGTAAGAAACATTCAAATGCTACATGTCGGAGATGGTGTTGAGTGAAACATTTGACCGAGCTTATCATTAACGAAATTTTTGGTAATTTCTATCATAATCAATGAAAAGTTTTTTTATAATAGTGGCGAGCTGCCTTTTTCTTATGTATTTAAGCAGGAGTTTAGTTGTGCAGTGGATTTTTTCATATTATGTGGACACCCTATGGTTTTTCACTTGTAATCCATTTCATGGAATTTTTTAGGATGTTTGTTTCGCAACTGAAGTCTGAATCGAAATGGATATCAGGTGGCTATTCCCCAATGTTTGGTTCATGATCAAAATGAGAATGGAATTTGAATAGTATGTGAGGATTAGATTTTAGAGGATTGGTACAATTTCTGTCCTTTTTTAGAATCGGAATAGGAATGAGACTTTCTTCAACTAAATAGCTAGAATGCAAGTTACTTTTTCCTATTTCCATTCCCGAACCTAATTTCTCCCAATCAAATATATCCTTAATTACTATTTATCCAGCATTATTGAAAAACAGAGCTCACACTACCTTTCTTGCATTGTTCCAGCAGCACAACCAATATGGTTGGCACAAGCCTTATGTTTGATTACAATCAAGACTCAATCTTCTTCCATCATAGTCAGGACATTAACTATTGTCCATCATAGTGAAATGAAGTGATATGTTACCGGTTATTCTAATATGTAACCAAGCCATGCATCCACGCAAAGAATAGAACTGGTAGAGTCTGTATTGAAAAATCATTTATTTCTTGTTTGATCTGATGCCGTAGCTCCATATAAAACTCCATTAATATTTTTTCTTGAACGATGAACACAGCATGCAACTTTGGCAGGTATATCAGCAAATAGAACTCGGCTCCTTTGCCGCGTGCGTGATGCATTTGTTGGAGAGAATTCAAAAAAAAAAAACTTAAAATTTTTTAAAAATTTATTTCAAATATTTTAATTTTATTTTTTCAATTTTATTATTTAAATATTTTAATTTTTTAATTATCATGATTTTAATTTTTGACTATTGGGTTCCTAATTATCAAACAGTCATGTGCATTTAATTATTTTTATTTTCTGATCATTGGGCTCTTTAATAAAGGTTATGACTATTGGGCTCCTTATTAAGACCTTAATAAGTCAATAAAAACACCAACGGTAACAAACGATTATATTGATTGGCTATAAAAAGATCCTCTCGGGATTTAATCCAGTAAACCATCTAAGAGTCTTTTCTTCTTCTTCTTTCTAAACTTTTTATTTTTTACTATAATATTTTTTCTACTTTTGTTAGCATTGAAAAAGTCTTATCAACCTCTTTCACGGTTATGCTTGCAGCGAAGGATACTGATCGTATCTTGGGATGATATTTTTGGATATTTTCTACATGAGATACAGAAATATGCCTTAGGACAGTGCCTCGCATTCTTCTGATTTGATAATTTTTTTATTTCTTATTATTTTATAAGTTATTTATAATTTTTCTATAACAAAATTTTGTTATATTTTGTTTAGTCTTTTAAATATATCAAAAATTCTTTAAGTTATGTTTCAACATTTTAAGGCAATTTCTAACTCTCTAGTGAGATTAGACTCGAGAACTTTGCCCCAAGATACAACCGGATACCTCTTTTGTGGGCATGACCTAGGAAAGGATGACAGAGCTTCAGTCTAATAGATGAAAGATCAGAAAAATGAATTAAGGAAAGGTTGAAAGAAGAGAGCTTTAGAGGGAAATAGGAAGAGATTAGATAAGAAGAGGAGAAGAGAGAATCTTCTTGCATATATTAACCCCTCTACTACGGTCCAATTTATAGGCTCAAAGACTAGCTATTTGGGCTCGTCTAATGTTAAAACACATTAAACATGGAATTAATCGGACCAAATAGGAAGAAAATAATGGGCAAATACCAACAAAAAAAGAATTAATCAAGTGATTAACATTAAACAATGTTAATTGCATTTATCTAGAAATTAAATAAGGAAAAACGAGTAGAAATTAAATGAGGAAAATCAAATAATAAATAAAAAATAGAATAAATTAAAATACTTGGAGGGGTATTATAGAAAAATTATTATTTTTCCTG
Source organism: Elaeis guineensis (assembly GCF_000442705.2). Lineage (NCBI taxonomy): Eukaryota > Viridiplantae > Streptophyta > Magnoliopsida > Arecales > Arecaceae > Elaeis > Elaeis guineensis. Next base: position 16,484,690 of record NC_025997.2, read on the forward strand.
TTCCATTGATAATGGTGATCTATGTTTAACATTTGATTTTTTTTTTTTTTTTGACATCAATAGTTTCTAAGGGTTGCTCATAGGTATATGATTTATATAATCACATGAGAGGTATGATATGTAATGTATTGAATATTCATTATTCGGATTAAGTTATACTGTATTTGTTGTTATCTCTTTATCCATTATCTTTGAGATGTATGGCCTAAAAAAGGTTTAGATAGAAATAAGATCCTAGAGTCATCGAAGGGAGTAGGATTTTGCTTATAATAGACCTTCCAATAGTGGGAACCTAATCTTTGTGATAGGAGATCTCTTGAAGGATGTTCATGTGATAATAATAAGCTAATTGATTGGTTAGAAAGTATATGTGGTTTATTTGATATAAGTTATAGACTCCATTCTATTCCTATGGTGATTAGTACTTCTATATAGTGATTAGGAAGAGTTTATTTCTGAATAAGATTCGAGAGGTATTTCTCGAGATGTGATACTACACACATCTCTCGAAGAACTCACCTATATGAGAGTATCCGTACATAGCTGTGGATATGAGATTTGGACTATCTCTAGCAACTCTCATGAAAAATTAAGATACATGCGTAGAGTCACTAATGCACAGACTAGCGACGAAGAAACTTTGTACTATATATGTGGTACTTGAAGTTTGGAGTAAAGAAACGTTGTTCAAGACATAGTTCACTTCGTTTTCTTCAGATGAAAACTATTCACACTATATAAGTTAAGTCATCTATCCATTGCATAGTATAAGCACATAAAAATTTATACTATTTTATTTTTTATTATTTTAAAAAAAATTGAGTTTTGTAGGGGATTGTTGGAAAGAATCTAAAAAGAAAACTCATAATTTTCTTAAGATTTTCTTCAAATATTTTAATTTTATTTTTTAATTTTATTATTTAAATATTTTAATTTTTTATTATCATAATTTTAATTTTTGATCATTGGTTTCCTAATTACTAAATGGTCATATGCATTTAATTATTTTTATTTTTTGACCGTTGGACTCCTTAATAAAGGTTGTGATTGTTGAGCTTCTTATTAAGACCTTAATAAGTCAATAAAAGCTCCAATGGTCATAAAATGGTCATTGTTGGCTATAAAAAAGATTTTCTTGGGACCTAATTTAGTAAGTCATTTAAGAGATATCTTTTTTTCTTCTTTCTAAACTTGTTATTTTCTACTATAATATTTTTTTTATTTTTTTTGGATGCTGAAAGATTTTTATCAATTTTCTTCGTGATCGTACTTATAAGGTACTGATCGTATTTGGGACAGTGTTTTTGAATATTTTCTATATGAGAGATGAAAATATGTCTGAGGATAGTGTCTTATACATTTTGATTTGATAATTTTTTATTTTTTATTATATTGTAAGTTATTTATAATTTTTTTATAATATAATTTTATATATTTTTTAATTTTTTAAATTATATTAAAAAATTTTAAGATACGTTCCAATGACACCGCAGTGTGTGGTTGTCCATCACCGATAGGCAGCCAGCAAATGACACGTGCCATATATATAATATATAATATATATATATATATATATATATATATATATATATATATATATATGTGTGTGTTCCATATATTATTTTCTGGCCATCTATCATATAGCGGATGATAGTATGGTGCATCGCAGAAGATCCGTACTTCAGTAAATATAGTATTCCACCAATGAGAGATCAGTATAAAATAATATCCTGTTGTAGAAATGCCCGGTTGTATCCCGTTGACGAAACGAGGATCTCCCTCACGAGGTTCAATCGTCAACTAGATAGTTGACAGCAACTTCTTGGTGCCTGAGGTGGTGTTGATGTAACGGTTGATATGAGAACAACATTGTGGTGGTGGTGGAGAAAGGTATCGTCCGTGATGGGACTGAAGGATTAGTATAAAAAAAAAAATAAATGAGCTCTGGTCAGCTGCGGATCAGAAAAATTATTGGAGGGATGTCTGATCAAAATATCATCATTCAAAATTTTTTCAATATCATGTGATATAATAAAAAAAATAAAATATATAAATTAGCCACGAGAGAATTCATCTTTATGAAACATATAAATTTCACTATGAAAAAAATTTTTATAAGAGAATACCTCGTCCTCAATTCTTATACACTCAATTCTCTCTCATCTGAAGTTTTCCTCACAAAAACTCTCTTTCTTGGAAGACTCCTCCTGAATTCCTGAAGTGTCCGACGTCCGCTGTCCAGGAGCCCTAGTTTCTTCTCTCTCAGCGGCCTCACGCCTCTCTCTTTCTCTTCTCGGGTTTCGCACGGCATCCTCAGCAAAAAACTGAATCACACTCTTCTTCTTCATTGTTCAGGCCTTTTTATAGGGCTAAAACTCAATTAGATTAGGTTTAGAGTCATAATCAATCCATTAAGGCCCCAAACTGTTGGATCGTCATCGAGAACTCCCTGGGCCATCCGATTGTGACCGATCCATGAAATAGTATCGTGGACCGTGAGAAACGCCCACGCGGTCCACTGGCCCAGTCGTGACCGCCCGGTCCATGGTGGATCAGGGTACAGGCCCAGACAAGGCGTCTAGGCCTGGCCGACCCGCGCCCGTGCGCGGGTTCGTGCACGGGCTGGGCCACACGCCTGGTAGTGCATCCCGCACGTTGGCCCCACCTAGGCCGCACGTAGCCGCTGCTCCGCCGGCCCGCCGCGGCCACCGGCGGTCCTCCGCCACCTCGGGTCTCATACCTACTTCAAAAGCTCGTATCTTCTCCGTCCGAGCTCCGTTTGGGTGATCCTAGTCTCGTTGGACTCTATTTTTCATCGCGAACCTTGTTGTGGGCTCAATGTGGGCTGAATCTTGAGGCATTAAATCCTAACAATCTTCACCTCGACTCAATATTCGGCCTCCTCCAAACTTTCGAGATCTTCTGGATCTCCTCGCGCCCATGCCCTGAGGCAATCGCCTGCTGATCATGAATGGGCAAACATGGGAGGCGAGCCAGGCCGCTCGATCCCATCTCTGTCGTATTCTGTGCTCCTCCTGACCTTAGACCTACTAGGGTATCGTCCTGTGGCAATAGAATCTACCTTACGATGTCGCTCTCGTCCTTCCGAGTCTCTGTCTCGTGCCTGATCTGCCTCCACCTGGAGCTCCACCTCGCTCTAGGCTCCGTCTGGCTCCCGAAACTCACCTTGCACTGGACTCCCTGTCAGGTAATAATGCCCCTCTGCTCTCCTTCTTCCCCTCCAAGCATAATCCTATCGCTGCATAGCACCCTCAGGATTCCTCCACCAGCTACTGTCCTGTAGCCTCTCGAATCCAGTCTGCTAAGTGAGATAAGATTCCACATGAAATTGGGTATCTATCAGACCTCCCCAATCTCCTTACTGCACCATCATGTGTCCTCTAGCTGACCATCCCGATGCCTCTGATCGCACAGCTCGATCATCCGGCAGATATACAGTGCCCTAACTGTTCTCTAGAGAGTCAAACAGCTCATCTCTGCAACATACATGATAGGACATGCAGAATCTAATATCCACTACTGGAAAGAAGTAGATACCTCGTCAGATATTCTCTAGGACATCTCCATCTAAATCGCTGTCGGCCGTCGCTACAGCAGCCACCGTCCGATTTTTGAGTTGAGGGCAATCTCTGGCTAGATGCCCCAACTCTTCACACCGGTAACATCTGGTTTGCTCAAGTCCCTCCTGGACTTGGACCGCCCTCATTGCAATTTTCTGTCGCTCCGTCTACCGTCTCCTGCTCCTCCAGAAGCCACCAAAGTTGAGCTCCCGCTACCTGAGCTCGAAGTCGGGTTTTCACTCATGAGATCTCATTCTGGAGTATTGCTGCGGTGACCTCATCCATCTTGATAGTGCTCTTCCCCACTAGAAGAGCAGTCACAAGGACTCATACGAAGGGGGAAACGGCGCCAGCAAACCAGCGCTCTGGTCTTCTCCTCAACATTCTCGCCAATGCTACGGAGATCGATGAGGATCTTCTGGAAGTGGCTGAGATGCTCCTGCATGCTTTATCCCTCAGACATCCGCAGTTGGTAGAACTGTCTCCAGAGGAAAAGAGTATTGGTGGAGAGACTTCGCCATGAACAACTCTCGAGCTTCGACCACAGCACTGTTGGAAAAGTCT